>NW_027397066.1:85822037-86356574 GCF_003265705.2 Callorhinus ursinus
TTTTTCAAACAACTTCTTATCTTATCAATTCCTTTTATAAATTTTTTATAATTTTCATCTTTACAGTCATATTCCATCCTTTCATCATATCAACCCTTATTTTGTACGTATATAAGTCTTTTTTTCTTTAAAATTTTGGGAGGCTCTTTCTTCTAACAGACCAAAATAGACCCAAAATCTAGTGTGTGGCACTGCTCTATGCACCAGCCTGATCATATTTTATCATATTCGGGTTTTTTTGTTGTTTTGTTCAGTTTTTGTTTGTTTTTATCTTTTTCTTTTACTTTTTTCTTTTTCCCCTTTCTTTTCCCCTGGCTTCAGGTCTTTTCTGATTTGTTTAGAGCATATTTTCTGGGGACGTTGTTACCCTGTTGGTATTTTGTTCTCTCATTCACCTATTCTCCTCTGGACAAAATGATGAGATGGAAAAAAATCACCTCAACAAAAAGAACAAGAGGTAGTACCATCTGCCAGACAACTACTTAATACAGACATTAGTACGATGTTGGAACTAGAGTTCAGAATCATGATTTTATTTATTTTTTCTAAAGATTTTATTTATTTATTTGACAGAGAGAGAGAGAGAAACAGCACGAGAGGGGAGAGGGTCAGAGGGAGAAGCAGGCTCCCTGCTGAGCCGGGAACCCAATGTGGGACTCGATCCCAGGACTCTGGGATCATGACCTGAGCTGAAGGCAGTTGCTTAACCAACTGAGCCACCCTGGTGCCCCAGAATCATGATTTTAAAGATACTAGCTGGGCTTGAAAAAAGCATGGAAGTTATTAGAGAAACCCTTTCTCTGGAAATAAAAGAACTAAAATCTAACCAAGTCAAAATCAAAAAGGCTACTAATGAGGTGCAATAAAAAATGGGGGCACTAACTGCTTGGATAAATGAGGCAGAAGAGAGAATCAGCGATATACAAGAGCAAATGATGGAAAAAAAGAAGCTGAGAAAAAGAAAGATAAACAACTACTGGATCATGAGGGCAGAATTCGAGAGATAAGCAGTACTGTAAGATGAAACAACATTAGAATAATTGGGATCCCAGAAGAAGAAGAAAGAGAGAGGGGGGCAGAAGGTATATTGGAGCAAATTATAGCAGAGAACTTCCCTAATGTGGGGAAGGAAACAGGCATCAAAATCCAGGAGGCACAGAGAACCCCTCTCAAAATCAATAAAAAAGGGCAACACCCCAACATCTAATAGTAAAACTTACGGGTCTCAGAGACAAAGAGAAAATCCTGAAAGTAGCTCAGGAGAAGAGATATGTAAACTAAAATGGTAGAAACATTAGTTTGGCAACAGACCTATCCACAGAGACCTGGCAGGCCACAAAGGACTGGCACGGTATATTCAGAGCACTAAATGAGAAAAATATGCAGCCAAGAATATGATATCCAGCTAGGCTGTCATTGAAAATAGAAGGAGAGATAAAAAACCTCCAGGACAAACAAAAACTAAAAGAATTTGCAAACACGAAACCAGCCCTACAAGAAATATTGAAAGGGGTCCTCTAAGCAAAGAGAGAGCCTAAAAGCAGCATAGACCAGAAAGGAACACAGACAAGATACAGTAACATCACCTTACAGGGAATACAATGGTACTAAATTCATACCTTTCAATAGTTACCCTGAATGTAAATGGGCTCAATGCCCCAATCAAAAGACACAGGCTATCAGACTGGATTAAAAACAAGACCCATCCATATGCTGTCTGCAAGAGACTCATTTTAGACCCAAAGACACCCCCAGATTGAAAGTGAGGGGGTGGAAAACCATTGACCATGCTAATGGACACCAAAAGAAAGCTGGGGTGGCAATCTTTATATCAGACAAATTAGATTTTAAAACAAAGACTGTAATAAGAGACGAGGAAGGACATTATATCCTACTTAAAGGGTCTATCCAACAAGAAGATCTAACAATTGTAAATATCTATGCCCCGAACATGGGAGCAGCCAATTATCTAAGGCAATTAATAGCAAAAGCAAAGAAACACATTGACAACAATAAAATAATAGTGGGGGACTTTAACATCCCCCTGACTGAAATGGACAGATCATCTAAGCAAAAGATCAACAAGGAAATAAAGACTTTAAATGACACACTGGACCAAATGGACTTCACAGACATATTCAGAACATTCCATCCCAAAGCAACAGAATACACATTCTTCTCCAGTGCCCATGGGACACTCTCCAGAATAGATCACATCCTAGGTCACAAATCAGGTCTCAACCAGTACCAAAAGATTGGGATTATTCCCTGCCTATTTTCAGACCACAATGCTTTGAAACTAGAACTCAATCACAAGAGGAAAGTCGGAAAGAACTCAAATACATGGAGGCTAAAGAGCATCCTACAAAAGAATGAATGGGTCAACCAGGAAATTAGAGAAGAATTAAACAAATTCATGGAAACAAATGAAAATGAAAACACAGCTGTTCAAATTCCTTGGGATGCAGCAAAGGCAGTCCTAAGAGGGAAGTATATAGCAATACAAGCCTTTCTCAAGAAACAAGAAAGGTCTCAAATACACAACCTAACCCTACACCTAAAGGAGCTAGAGAAAAAACAGCAAATAAAGTCTAAAGCCAGCAGGAGAAGAGAAATAATAAAGATCGGAGCAGAAATCAATGAAATAGAAACCAAAAGAACAGTAGAACAGATCAACGAAACTAGGAGCTGGTTCTTTGAAAGAATTAACAAGATTGATAAACAGCTGGCCAGATTTATCAAAAAGAAAAGAGAAATGACCCAAATCAACAAAATCCTGAATGAAAGAGGAGAGATCACAACCAACACCAAAGAAATACAAACAATTATAAGAACATATTATGAGCAACTATATGTCAGCAAATTAGATAATCTGGAAGAAATGGATGCGTTCCTAGAGATGTATCAACTACCAAAACTGAACCAGGAAGAAATAGAAAGCCTGAACAGACCTATAACCACTAAGGAAATTGAAGCAGTCATCAAAAATCTCCCAAGAAACAAAAGCCCAGGGCCAGATGGCTTCCCAGGGGAATTCATCAAACATTTAAAGGAGAATTAATGCCTATTCTTCTGAAACTTCCAAAAAATAGAAATGGAAGGAAAACTTCCAAACTCGTTTTATTAGGCCACCATTACCTTGATCCCCAAACCAGACAAAGACCCCATCAAAAAGGAGACTTACAGACCAATATCCTTGATGAACATGGATGCAAAAATTCTCACCAAAATACTAGCCAATAGGATCCAACAATACATTAAAAGGATTATTCACCACGACCAAGTGGGATTTATCCCTGGGCTCCAAGTTTGGTTCAACATCTGCAAATCAATCAACGTGATACAATATATTAACAAAAGAAAGAACAAGAATCATATGATCCTCTCAATAGATGCAGAAAAAACATTTGACAAAGTACAGCATCCTTTCTTGATCAAAGCTCTTCGGAATATAGGGATAGAGGGTACATACCTCAATATCATAAAAACCATCTATGAAAAATCTACAGAGAATATCATTCTCAATGGGGAAAAACTGAAAGCTTTCCCCCTAAGGTCAGGAACACGGCAGGGATGTCCACTATCACCACGGCTATTCGACATAGTATTAGAAGTCCTAGCCACAGCAATCAGACAACAAAAAGAAATCAAAGGCACCCAAATCGGCAAAGAAGAAGTCAAACTCTCACTCTTTGCAGATGATATGATACTTTATGTGGAAAACCCAAAAGACTCCACCCCAAAACTGCTAGAACTCATACAGGAATTCAGTCAAGTAGCAGGATATAAAATCAACGCACAGCAATCAGTGGCATTCCTATACACCAACAACAAGACAGAAGAGGGAAATTAAGGAGTCGATCCCATTTACAATTGCACACAAAACCATAAGATACCTAGAAATAAATCTAACCAAAGAGGCAAAGAATCTGTACTCAGAAAACTATAAAATACTCATGAAAGAAATTGAGGAAGACACAAAGAAATGGAAAAACGTTCCATGCTCATGGATTGGAAGAACAAGTATTGTGAAGATGTCAATGCTACCTAGAGCAATCTACACATTCAATGCAATCCCCATCAAAATACCATCCACTTTTTTCAAAGAAATGGAACAAATATGGGGCGCCTAGGTGGCTCAGATGGTTAAGCGTCTGCCTTAGGCTCAGGTCATGATCTCCAGGTCCTGGGGTCGAGTCCCACATGGGCTCTCTGCTCAGTAGGGCTCTCTGCTTCTCCCTCTTCTTCTGCCTCTCCCCACTGCTCCTGCTCTCTCTCTCTCTCTCTCTCTCTCTCTCTCTCTCTCTCTGTATCTCTCTGTCTCAAATGAATAAATAAAAAAAATTTCTTAAAAAAAAAGAAATGGAACAAATAATCCTAAAATTTGTATGGAACCAGAAAAGACCCCGAATAGCCAGAAGAATGTTGAAAAAGAAAAGCAAAGCTAGCAGCATCACAATTCTGGACTTCCAGCTCTATTACAAAGCTGTCATCATCAAGACACTATGGTACTGGCACAAAAACAGACACATAGATCAATGGAACAGAACAGAGAGCCCAGAAATGGACCCTCAACTCTATGGTCAACTCATTTTTGACAAAGCAGGGAAGAATGTCCAATGGAAAAAAGACAGTCTCTTCAAAAAATGGTATTGGGAAAATTGGACAGCCACATGCAGAAGAATGAAACTGGACCATTTCCTTACACCACACACAAAAATAGACTCCAAATTGTTGAAAGACCTAAATGTGAGACAGGAGTCCATCAAAATCCTAAAGGAGAACACAGGCAGCAACCTCTTTGACCTCAGCCGCAGCAACTTCTTCCTAGAAACATCGCCAAAGGCAAGGGAAGCAAGGGCAAAACTGAACTATTGGGATTTCATCAAGATAAAAAGCTTTTGCACAGCAAAAGAATCAGTCAACAAACCAAAATACAACCGACAGAATGGGAGAAGATATTTGCAAATGACATATCAGATAAAGGGCTAGTATCCAAAATCTATAAAGAACTCATCAAATTCAACATCCAAAGAACAAATGATCCCATCAAGAAATGGGCAGAAGACATGAACAGACATTTTCCCAAAGAAGACATCCAAATGGCCAACAGACACATGAAAAAGTGCTCAACATCGCTCGGCATCAGGGAAATCCCAATCAAAACCTCAATGAGATACCACCTCACACCAGTCAGAATGACTAAAATTAACAAGTCGGGAAACGACAGATGTTGGCAGGCATGCGGGGAAAGAGGGGAACCCTCCTACACTGTTGGTGGGAATGCAAGCTGGTGCAGCCACTCTGGAAAACAGTATGGGGGTTCCTCAAAAAGTTGAAAATAGAGCTACCATATGACCCAGCAATTGCACTACTGGGTATTTACCCCAAAGATACAAATGTAGGGATCCGAAGGGGCAAGTGCACCCCAATGTTTATAGCAGCAATGTCCACAATAGCCAAACTGTGGAAAGAGCCAAGAGGTCCATTGATGGTTGAATGGATAAAGAAGAGGTGGTATATATATATATATATATATATATATATATATATATATATAATGGAATATTATGCAGCCATCAAAAAGAATGAGATCTTGCCATTTGCAACAATGTGGATGGAACTGGAGGGTGTTATGCTGAGTGAAATAAGTCAATCAGAGAAAGACATGTATCATATGACCTTATTGATATGAGGAATTCTTTATCTCAGGAAACAAACTGAGGGTTGCTGGAGTGGGGGTGGGGTGGGAGGGATGGGGTGGCTGGGTGATAGACATTGGGGAGGGTATGTGCTATGGTGAGCGCTGTGAATTGTGCAAGACTGTTCAATCACAGATCTGTACCTCTGAAACAAATAATGCGATATATGTTAAGAAAAAAAAAAGAAGAAGATAGCAGGAGCGGAAGTATGAAGGGGGGGAAATCAGAGGGGGAGACGAACCATGAGAGACAATGGACTCTGAAAAACAAACTGAGGGTTCTAGAGTGGAGGGGGGTGGGGGGATGGGTTAGCCTGGTGATGGGTATTAAAGAGGGCACGTTCTGTGTGGAGCACTGGGTGTTATGCACAAACAATGAATCATGGAACACTACATCACAAACTAGTGATGTAATGTATGGTGATTAAGATAACAATAAAAAAATTTAAAGGAAAAAAAAGAATATGATTATGCATGAAAACTATAGGTACCCAAAGATTGTCTACAGTTGCTAATATGTTTTAACAGGACTGTAATTTTGTCATTCCTTGACAAGAGTTGGAAATAGTCATGAAATTCAAACTGTGGGTTGGCTCTTTTACATGGTATAAAAAGAAAAATTGAAAGAAAAACAATCCCAATGAATCATGATCAAAAATCACAGATCAAGGGTATTTAGTCCTTAGAAATGTGCTAGTTCTCAAAAATACTTTAAAAAACTTAAAGTAAAGCTAATTCTAAAAAAAAATACTAATTCTTATTATTCTTTTGAATTATTCATATGAATGGAGAAAAATTAAGACTTAAGTTGAATTGTAACAGTGAGTAGACATGTATAATGATGTGTCTATCATATCGACTTCTATATGCTCTTACAAATGCAGATAAGAACAAGTAGAGTTTGTTTCTCCTGCTAAATAATGTTGATTACATAGCTATTGATATTTTAAAAGTTATTTCACTTTTATATTGAATGTCAATGTATTTTTTTTACTTATTCTATCATAAAACAACACAAAAGAGTGAAACAACATACAATCTATATACAATATGAGTACAGTTGTTTGCCATCATTGTAAATTATAAATTTACACCAGGCCCTCTTAGAAAGAAAATTTCTGAGTTATGCAAGGGTTAAAAGATGGAAATATTCTTTTATCAAATCTCATTTTTCCCTCTCTGAAGTAATCAGAAAGCTTATCATTTGTCAAAATAAACATGTAAGGTTAGAAAGGGCAGCACTGAAAAATGGTATACATTTCTTTTACTGGACTAAACAATTTTAAAGGCATACTTAAATTCTGGCCATTATTCAATTCACCTTGGTATTGACTTAGTCTCATATAAAAGGACCTGCTTGACAGTTGCACAATTGTGTAAAAACATTAAAACTGCTACTATTACTAATGGCTAATTGAGAGCCTAGCATTTGTCAGGCACTGCGTTAAATACCATGCATGTATCTCCTCACTCAACTAAACACACTATGAGGGGACACTGTTATTATCCCCAATTTGTATATAAAAACATTTAAAATAAAAAGTCTAAATAACTAGCACAATGCTGCTTGACAGACTCTGGTTAGAAATTCAGTCTGAGGGACTCTAGGATCATACTTAACTACTTACTGTGCCATCATATGGTAGGTAAAATATGCTGCAGATACAATATTTAACTGCAAATAAACATTCACCTAAGAAATAAGCCACACTGAACTTGTTTCTGGACATGATGAAATTAAGAATAATGAGACCTAGAATCATAGAACCTTAGAGTATAAGGGGCTAGAAAGGTAACCAAGTCTAATAAAGTTTTAGTGATTCTGTCATGGGTCAGACACTGTCCCAGGCAAGGTGGATATACAATTGTGATGAACAACACAACATTGAACAACATGGGTCCAGTTATAAGTGGTTTTTTTTTCCAATAAATGCAGTACAGTACTGTAAATGTATTTTCTCTTCCTTTTGATTTTTAAATAGCAGTTTCTTTTCTCTTAGCTTACTTTATTGTAAGAATACAATATATAATGCATATAACATACAAAATAAGTGTTTACTATTTATGTTATCGGTAAGGTTTCTGGTCAACAGTAAGCTATTAGTAGTTAAGTTTTGGGGGAGTCAAAGTTATGCATGGATTTTCGATTGCATGGGGATCAGCACCCATAACCCCCAAGTTGTTCAAGTGTCAACTGTAGCAGTGATTAAAACAAAGTTCTGCTCTCATGAATCCTTGTTAAAACAAAGAAATAAGTAGAATGGATGATGTCAGTGATAGGGTTATAGGGAAAAATAGATATATTTCAAGGGAGAGTTCCTTTAGTGTGAGTAGCAAGGTAAGGTATCTCTTAGAAGGTGGCATTTGGGTTGATGCTGAGTAATAAGAGGGAGTCAGAGGTGTGGGATCTGAGGGCACTGAGTGTTCCTTCAGGGGCAATAGCCGATGCAAAGGTCTGAAACTGGAAAGGAGTGTTGGCATGTTCCTAGAGAAGAAAGATGGCCAGTGTGGCTGGAACACATGGAGCAACAGGAAAGAGGAGGGCAAAAGATAGGCAGGGACTGGACCATTTAGGGCCTTGTAGATGATGGAAAGGAATTTGGATTTTTACTAAGGAAGAGAACACTAGAGTGTCAGGAAATGCACAACCTGATTTAGGTTTTAAAAATATCTCTCTGGCTGCTCTTTAGAGAATGGATTGGAGAGGGAAAAAAAAAAAGTGGAAGCAGAGAGATCAGATGGAGGGTTACTGAAGAAGGTGGCAGGAGTGATGATGGTACCTTGGACTCAGAAAGAGAAGTGGAAAGATCAGAATATGTTGTAGAAGTAGAGTCAGTAAGATTTGCTTCCTTACATTGAGTTACAGTAATCTCCACATAATCTTTACCTACTGACTTGGTCTGGACCTCAGAGGAAATACAGAATAAGTTTAATACCTTCAGTCATTAAAAAGCAGCACACATGATCTCTCTGAAATCCCATTTCCATATTGAAGAGCCCTTCTTCCCTCCAACAGTCTTCTGATATCTTGTTCACACTGCTGAATATCCTGGACACCTTCTACTGGTTACCTTCTTGTTTGGCAATGTCCCTTTTAAAAGGGGTGCCAACACTGACTGAAGCACTTCATTGTTCTCTGACCCCTGTGGAGGACAGTGGGGCTATTTGCTCCTGGTGTACTGCATTTCTTTTAACAGAAGCTAATGCACATGAATTATATGTTTAGCGAAGAAAAGAGGTGGGGGATATAGTTTGAAGGGTCAGAACCAGGACTATCACTTGTCATCCTATTGTTGCAGAACATCTGTGAAAGTGATTCTCTTAGGTAAATGGAAGCCGAGCTGGGGAGATGATCGTTTTCTCGGCAGATGACCATCTTAAGAGAAGGTGCTAAACAGATAATTAAATAAAGCTGCTTCTAAATAGATGTGCTGGGTGTGGGGGTGCAGTGAGGAGAACAGATAGTGAAACAGGATAGGAGGGAGAGAAAGCGAATCAAGATTAATAATTAGAAAGCACTCTGAGGTTTCCTGTTCAAGGAATAGGGTGAGTGAAGTGGAAAATTCAGGTGAACGGAAAACAATTACTTTCAGTTGAAAGCAAAGGTAAATATGATTTTTGGAGTAAAGTTCTCTGGGATCTTTAATGACCTTAACTGGTTTGACTCCTTGTTTTGCATCAGTCACAAATAATACTCCGTGAACCAAATTTTAATCAATCACTACAAAAGCGGTGTCTTAACTATGATTTAGCTAATTTGTTTCCTTATCAGTTATTTCCGTACCATGGTTCCACAGGACATGCAATAAGTCTATTAACTCTGCAGCAGTCTTAGGATGTGAGAATTTGTGGCATATTAAAACTGTCTCCTAAATGCCAGATCTAAGTTTCCATCTTTGTTACATTTCATTTTTATTAATCTATGCAGAATATTGCCCTATTCTGTGAATGAACATCTGAAATTCAGAAAAGACCATGAGATGGTGGAGAGGGACATTTTGAAGAAGAAATTAACTTAATCCCTAAGATAAAATGTGCCATATTCAATGAATGAAAATATATCAATCTATTTATCCTCCTCACTCAAGGAAGTGGTCATTATGCACACAGTTCTCTTCTCAATAAGAAAAAATAAAATCATAATAGTTGATATTTAACTTTCATCTTTCTGATAATTTGTGCTGCAAATGTTGAGTTGGAGGTAGAAGTAAATAGAAAAGCCCCAAACAGGGCCTCCACAACAGTCCTTTTTTGAGACAAATAATTCTTTGATATTCACACTCTAGATTACGGTAGAATATAAACCAGGAACCAAAAGAAATATATCATTACAAGATCAAAAACAGCAAAATCTCATTTTTTATGTTTTCTAGGATTAGTAAGAATTTTATAGAAATTAATGTAATCATTTTTACAGCTTCCTGAAGAATAAATTTAAATAAAAAAGAATGATTATAAAGGCTTGCATCTATTAAAAGTTTGCTATGTGCTAACTTGCATGCTTAATTGATTGCCTTGATGCTTTACAAACCACCATAATTCACCCTTGCCAAGTGACCTAAAGAGACAGTATTATGGTGCAAAATTATCATCTAAATTCATTAACAGGATACCCAAGTACCACACTTCATTGTACTTCCTGAACAACCTATGGCATTTATATGTTAATTTCAACAGCTTCACCATTCCACGTCAATTCAATGTCTGTACAGATTTTAGTTTCAGCTAATGCCCTAAAGATGTGTGAGGGTGAAAACATGCTCTTATACAAGGAAAAAACATTGAATATAATGTAGTTAAATATTCAAAATATTTTTGGCAAAGCGTGGCCTCAAAGATTAGGAATACTGTTGTATAGATCAGAAACTAGTTGAGATTTATTCCGTTATTTAACATGGTCTGGGACAATTTTTATTTAACCTTTTAAAAATCAACTGGAGGGAGCTCATGAATTATAGGTAATACTAAGGTCTTCTGGTTAGAGAAGAGAGAAACTGATGAGAGTATGTTCTAGCAAGATAACATGAGACTATGAGATGGCATACAAGTGGCAATCAAGTTCCTATGGGAGTAAGTGAAAAGCATTTAGCTATCAGTTACATCCTTTTCAAAAATATAATACCTGAATATTTTTGTAGAATTCAAGACACTGTAACAGTTGCTTCCATAACCAAAAGTGTTAAAAAAGTAAAACCAAAGAGCAAACATTGTTTTGCTCATTTATAAAGTGAGCTCTGTCCTTTACTGAAATGGTATATAAGGCAGTAACTAGCTATTGTTCTGCTAACATACATACATACATACATACATACATACATACATAAAATATCAGTGTGTTATTCTAAGTAGAATATACAGTTTCCAGTCTGGGTTCGATTGCTTCTTCTTTCATTTAGTAAATCATTCATTTAGTCATTCATTCAAAACAAGATTTATTAAGTATTTATTATAAATCAGACACTCTGCTGGGTATAGGAAGGGATGTGGAGATGATGAAATTACATTTCCTACCCTAAAAGATCTTATAATCTAATAGGGGAAATATACAAATAGCAAATGATTACAATATGATACATTAAGTGATTAAACAAATTTATAGAGCAAAAGTAATGCATAAGAGATGAACACATTTCAGAGGAGAGTAGGAGATATTTTGCTAGCAGTTCAGTGTGGTCAAATGTAAGGGACAGGAAGAATGGAAGTGTGGTGATAAAACAAGATACAGAAGAGAGGAGCAAGATTATGAGCAACCTGCTGTGCCAGGGCTCGGGTGTTTGCATATTTGTTATAACAAGGCAATTAAAAGTCATTGAAAGATTTATGGAAAAATGGGCAAATGGCAATTATTAAATTCATGTTTCAAATAGATCTATACTTTTATGGAGACTAATTGGATGGTATTCAAGTCCAGAGACAAAGGACAAACTAGGGTACTACTGAAGAGACTGGGCTAAAAAAATGAGGACTTTTCATGAAAATGAAAATTGGCAAGATTTGATTACCTTCTGGAATGGGAGATAAGGAAGGAGTCAAGAATGAACCACATGTCTCTGAGTTGGGCAACTATGTAGATTATGAAAATAATACTCACCAAAATAGAAAGAGTAGGTTTGTTTTAAATTATAATGGGGCTGATTGATTTTGAAGAGCCTTTGTGACCTCCAAGAAAAGAAGTGTAATACATATTTCAGTGCATACAAAGGCTGGACATAAAAATAGATAGCTATGCTGCAGATGGACTTAGAGTTCTCAAAATGCATATGATAGGTGTAGTCAGGAGTTTGAATAAGGAGACTAGAAGATTGTCTAGTGATGGGACCTTAAGTGTCTTCAACACTCTATCAACAATAGCGTTATATTACAGATACAAATGTGTATATAAACACATTTTTTTTCAATTTCACACCAAAAATTCATACAAAGTATGTTTTCAGGCCACAGAATTAAAGTATTCTATAATACGAAGACATATAGAAAATTCTCAAGTATTTGAAAATTAAAAAATACACTTCTATATAACTCATGGTCAAAGAGGAAATTAGAAAGTATTTCAAACTGACTGAAAATGAAAATACAACATAACAAAATTTGCAGGATGCAGCTAAAGCAATATTTACAGAGAAATTTATAGTGTTAAATGCTGTTAGAAAAGTAGAATGTTCTCAACAAATAAGATTCCAGTTTAAGAAATTAGAAAAAGAAGAGCATTGATGAACACAAAGTAAGCAGAAACAAGTAAATAATAAAAATAATAGCAGAAATCAATGCAATTAGGGGTGCCTGGGTGGCTCAGTGGGAACCTGCTTCTCTCTTTCCCTGCTGCTCCCCCTGCTTGTATTCTCTCTCTCTGTCAAATAGATAAGTAAAATCTAAAAAAAAAAAAATCAATGAAATTAAAAAACAAAAATAGCCATAAAAAATGAAATCTTGCCATTTGCAATGACATGGATGGAACTAGAGGGAATTATGCTAAGCAAAATGAGTCAATCAGAGAAAGACAATTATCGTATGATCTCACTGATATGTGGAATTTGAGAAACAAGGCAGAGGATCAAAGGGGAAGAGAGGAAAAAAATGAAACAAGAAGAAACCAGAGAGGGAGACAAACCACAAGGGACTCTTAATTTTAGGAAACAAACTGAGGGTTGATGGGGTGGAGGGGGTTGGGCGGCGTGGGGTGGCTGGATGATCAACACTGGAGAGGGTAAGTGGTGTGGTGAGCACTGTGTATTGTGTAAGACTGATGAATCACAGACCTGTAACCCTGAAACAAATAATACATTATATGTTAATAAAAATATAATAAAAGAAATCATGAGAGAATATTAAAAAGCAACCAAAAATAGAAAAAAATACCAAAAACTGGTACTTTGAAAAATCAATAAAATTGATAAACCTGTAACTATATTAAGAAAAGAGACAGAGAGGAAGAGAGGGAGGGAGAGAGAGAAAGAAAATACAAATTAGAAATGTCAGGAATACAAAGGGTGATATCATGACAGACTCTACAGACTTAAAAGTATAATAAGAGAATACTAGAAACAATCCATATGCATACATTCAAAAACATAGATGAAATGGGCCAATTTCTTTAAAGACACAAATTACGAAATCTCACTTAAGAAGAAATAAATAATCTATACTTATTAAATTGAACTGATAGTTAAAAATCTTCCAAAATAAGCAAGACCCAGAATGTTTTCACTGCTAAATTCTGCTAAGTATTTGAGGAACAAATTGTAACAATTCTGCACAATCTCTTCAGAAAATAAAAGAGGGGATAACAAATCACAACTCATTTTATGAGGCAAGCATACCCTAATTCTAAAATTGGACAGGTGTTACAGGAAAAGAAGACTATAGGCCAATATACCATCTGAACAAAGACTCAAAAATCATCAACAAAATATTAAAAAATTAAACCCAGGAATATATAAAAAGATTAATGCATCATGACTAAGGGGTATATTCTTCCAGGAATGTAAGCCTGGTACAATATTCAAAAATCAAAGAACATAATTCACCATATTAACAGACTAAATAAGGAAAGCAATATGATCATCTTAATGGAGAAAAAAGTTTTTGATAAATTTCAACATCCATTTGTGATAAAAGTCTCAGCAGCAATGTCCACAATAGCCAAACTATGGAAAGATCCAAGATGTCCATTGACAGATGAATGGATAAAGAAGATGTGGTGTGTGTATATATATATATATATATATATATATATATTATGGAATATTATGCAGCATATAAATAATGGAATGGAATATTATGCAGCCATCAAAAGGAATGAAACCTTGCCATTTGCAATGACGTGGATGGAACTGGAGGGTATTATGCTGAGCGAAATAAGTCAATCAGAGAAAGACATGTATCATATGTTCTCACTGATATGAGGAATTCTTAATCTCAGGAAACAAACTGAGGGTTGCTGGAGTGATGGGGGCTGGGAGGGATGGGGTGGCTGGGTGATAGACATTGGGGAGGGTATGTACTATGTTGAGCACTGTGAATTGTGTAAGACTGTTGAATCACAGACCTGTACCTCTGAAACAAACATTATATGTTAAAAAAAAAAGACGATAGCAGAAAGGGAAAAATGAAGGGGGGGAAATCGGAGGGGGAGACGAACCATAAAAGACTATGGACTCTGAGAAACAAACTGAGAGCTCTAGAGGGGAGGGGGTGGGGGGATGGGTTAGCACGGTGATGGGTATTAAGGAGGGCATGTACTGCATGGAGCACTGGGTGTTATATGCAAACAATGAATCATGGAACACTACATCAAAAACTAATGATGTAATGTATGGTGATTAACATAACATAAAATTAAAAAAAAAAGCCTCAGCAAACTAGGAATCAGAAAATTCCTTAAACTGAATAAGGCTGATGTGGAAAAATAAAGTTACCATGATAGATAATGATGAAAAACTTAATGTATTCTCCTTAAGATCTAGAACAAGGCAAGGATGTCTTCATCCCTCATTCTATTCAATATCAGACTAGAAGTTTTAGCTAGTGTTATAAGGCAAGGAAGAAAATGAATGACATACAGCTTAAAAAGATGAAATAAAATCTGTCTTTATAGATAACTTCTCAAAGAATCTATACAAAACGCCCTAGTAAATGAGCTTAGCAAAGTTGCAGGATACAAGGCCAACATACAAAAATAAATTTTATTTTTATATGTTTTCAATGAGTTTGAATTTTTATAAAATGCCATTTACAATAGCATTGGAAACAAAATATTTAGATATAAACCTAAGAATATAATCTCAAGGTCTGTATGCTAAAAATTATAAAACACTGATGAAAGAAATCATAGCTCTAAAAAATGGAGAGATATACTGATTCAGAAGACTGAATACTATTAATTCTCTCCAGTGTAATCCATGGACTTAACAATATGAATGAAAATTTTAGCAGAATTTTTGCAGGTGCCAGTAAGTTGATTCTAAAGGAACTAGAATAACTGAACAATCCTTAAAAAAGAAGTAAACTCTAGGAATCACACTACCTAACTTCAGGAGTTACTATAGAGTTACATTAATCAAAGAAGTGTGCTACTGGTTAGGGATAGACATATAAATCAATGGAACAAAACACCCCAGTCATTGATTTGTGACAAATATGTAAAGGTAATTCAATTAAGAAAGGTTAGTCATTTCAACAGTTGGTGCTAGAATAAATGAATATCAACAGGTAATCTTATATCTCATATATAACTTGAAAATTAATACAAATCAGATCACTGACCTAAATGTAAATATAAAACCATAAAACTTCTAGAAGAAAATATAAGAAGAGGTCTGAATGACCTTGTGTTTGTTGATGAGTTTTTAAATACACTACCAAAAACACAATGTGTAAAAGAAATATTGAGAAATATTGATAAATTAAACTTTGTCACAATTAGATTTTTTTTTGCTCTGGTAAATACACAGTTAAGAGACTGAAAAGAAAAACCACTGACAAGGAAAAAACATTTACAAATCACATTTCTGACAAAGAACCTGTACTCAGACTATAAAACAAATTCTACAAACACAACAGTAATAACACAAACAACCCAATAAAATAAATTGTCAAAAGATCCAAATAGGCAATTCACCAAAAAGAATATATGAATGGCAAATGAGCACATTAAGAGATAGTTAATTAGGTAAATGCAAATTAAAACTATGTGATACCACTCATTCTTTTTTAAAAGAGGGGGAAAATAGCCCTACCAAGTTCTGACAAAGATGCAGAACATCTGGAGCTCTCATACACTGCTGGTGGAAATTAAAAATGGTACAGTCACTTTGGAAGATAGCTTGGCAGTTTCTCATAAAGTTAAACATATATGTACCATCTGACCCAGCAACCTCACTTCTAGGTATTAACTCAAAAGAGATGGAAACTTAGTTTCATGCCAAAACCTGTACATAGATATTTAGAGCAGTTTTTTTTTTTCAGTCATCCACATGTCCTTCAAATGGTAAATGGATAAACAGAACATGGTACATCCATACAATGGAATACTGACCAACAATAAAAAGTAACAGACATGCAACATAAATGAATCTTATGCACAATTTACTAAGTGAAAGAAACCAGACCCCAAAGACCATGAACTATATGATGCCATTTATATAATAGAATACTCTGGAAAAGCAAAAATACAGACACAGGAACAGCTAAGTTGGGAATGGGAAGGTACTGCATATTAATTACAAACAGGCAACATGAGAGACTCTTGGGTGTGATGGAACTCTCCTATAAGAAAATCTGTTGATGGATGCCTGCTACATCTTTGTCCAAAACTCATGGAACTATATGCCAAAAAGAGAGAGTTTTACTACATGTGAATTTTAAAGATCAACAAGGATGTTGGGGAAACCCAAGGAGGAATGCCAACTGTAACAATGACTTTAACTGTTCTAACATAAATTACAAAGCCACGCTGGAAGAAGTGGGAAAGAAAGTAGTTGACTTAAGAAACTTGAACAATAATATTTTGAGCAATACCATAATGCTAAAATAAAAGATCTATACAAAAACTATGCTGTAGTTGATAAATATATCATTCACAAGAGTGTGTTTAGCATTTATGTAATTACTTTACATGTATATTAGGCTTGAACAAATAAGTAAATATATTGCAGTTGAAAGCCAGCCTGCTAACTGTCAAAGAAAGAAATTACAAATAAAGAAAAAGAGAAGGATAGCACAAACACTGGGCTGCTGGTGTCATATCCATCAGTATGGAGTCATGGATTTTAGTCAAGATAGATCCATTGAGAAGCATAGATTATAAAGGTAGATGCTACACAGATAGTTAACAAAGATGTATGCTTATGCCTGGGTTAGTATACATACATGTATTTCCTAGTTCTATCCACTAAGAGGTATTAGAAGCAGCAGCATCCCCATTAAGCACAACCAGTATCTAGATTTTTTTGGTTTCTAAATATTATTCTTCAACAAAAGCAATCAGGAGTCCTTGAGAAGTGGTTGCTTCCAAGGCTATGGCAGGAAAGATACAAGATAAGCCTGAAACATCTGTGGTACCAGGAAGGTAAAAGGAAGCATGCAGAAGAATTTTTTTTTTGAGGATGAGGGTATATCGTCCCATTGGCTCTCATGCTAAAATCAGAACAACCTTAGTGACAAAATAAATAACATAACAATAAATAAGCAATAGTATTGAGTATTATAACTCAAAAAATAAAATGAATATCCGTGAGTTCATATTAATATAAATAAAATATGAACAAGCAAATGAGATAAAAAGCATAATGTTTCCCTATAGAAGAATTATAATTCATAAATAAGGAGAATAGAAAATCACCATTGGAACAGCATCATAATAATTGATGCAGGGAGGATTCACCTCTGGATACTAAAAGCAGTGATAAAAATTTAAACAGAAACAAGATATTTTCAGATTCTCAAAGTATCTTCCTCCAAATATTTATTAATCCCACAGGGGGAAAATAATAAGCTTACAGTGGAAACTCTGGCATACACTACTTTAACCAAATGATCAAAATTACATCAGAAGTCATGGGTATCCCTGTAGCATCCTTCCCAAGAATGCATAATCTTGATCTAATCATGGGAACACATCTGACAAACACAAATAAAGGGATATTCTACACATACATCCACCAGTACCTTTTAAATATGTCAAAATCACAAAAGACAAAGTTACCTGGTAGAGGAGACTAAGGAGACATGTGTAGTCTAAGGTGTATTATGCCAATGTTCATTTCTTAGCTTTGATAAGCATATGCTCTTTCTGTATGCTGTTACCCAGACTCCCCTTTAGTTACTAGATACAGAAATTCTCTGTCACACTTTTGCAACTCATGCAAATCTAAAATTATCTCAAAATTAAAAGTCAAAATTAAAGGAGAAAGTATTATTGAAGATATAGAGCAATGGGAACTCCTACACTGATATTCATCAGCAGCATAAAATTAAATCATTGCAAATACTTTGAAAAACCACTTAAAAGCCTCTTCTCAAAATAACCCTATGTTTGCCCTATTTTGCAATAATTCCACTTCTAGGGATATATCATATTATACAGATTTGTATACACATGTGCCCTAAAAGATTTACACAATAATTGTTGGTAACATTACTAAATATAGCACAAAGCTAGAAACAAGCCCAATGCCCATCAAGAATATAATGGATACATTTTGGTAGATTCATACAGCGAAGTACTATACAGCAATAGACATGAATAGACCACTCTTACATGAAATAACATGGCTGAGTCTCATAAGGGTAATGTTGAATGGAAGCATCTAGACACAAAATAATATGCATTGCATGTTTTCCTTTATATGAAATTCAAAAAGGGGCAAACTATGGTGTTACACATCAGTCTATTAGCTCTCACGGAGCAGGAAAGGTCTCATGATTCCAAGGGGGACACAAAAGATGCTGGCTATCGTTCAATTCTTGAACTGGATAGTTGTATGAATGTATTCATTTTGCAAAATTCATCAAGCTGTACACAAGTTCCGTGTACTTTTCTACATGCATATTATACATTTTAATTAAAGTGAAGTTTTTTGTTTGTTTTTGTTTAAGACAAAGTATCTTTGGCTGCTTGTTGTGAATAGACCTTAAGGATGCCAGTGTGGAAGTAGGATGATCAGTTAGGAGAGAATTTCACCTTATAAAAAATAAAGATATTTTGTTTATAAGTTTCTTTAAAGGGAAATTTAAAATGCTGAACCACAATAGCATATAAATAGTAAAGGATGACCTGAAAGTGTTCTGAAGTCCTAGTGTTCTTTAGAGTGGGTTAAGATTGCTTAATCTTTGTTAAGCATGAATGTTAAAATATCAAGAATAATTACTAAGGAAATAAAAATAGATTTTATTCTCCTAAAAAAAATAGAGGGAAAAAATGGAAGAAGAAAACAAACCTGAATCAAACAAGAAAAAAAAGCATAGAAAAGCAAGACAATGAGAAAACACAAAATAAGATAGTAGAAACAAATCCAAATATCAGCAAACATAAAACTGATTGAACTGACTTCCTTTCAGAAAAGAGAAGAATATTCAGCTTGGGAAATAAATCCAGCCTTGTGGTGTTTCCAAAGAGACACACCTAACATATAAGCTGTTAAAAGGTTGAAAGTAAAAGGATACAAAAGAGATACTAAGCAAATACCCACCAAAATAAAGCTAGGGTATCTATACTAATTAGTATAAATAAAAAATTAGTAGAGATTAAAAAAGGGATTCACAAGTTGATAAAAGATTCAACATAAGAAGACCAGTATATTCAAAGCTTGCGGCACCTTACAAAATAGCTTAAAAATTACACACACACACACACACACACACACACACACACACACACACACACACACACAAATGCACACAAAACATACCAGAACCACAGAGAGAAGTCAGTACCTCACCACCATTATGGGAGGTTTCCACACACATCTCCATATTATTAGGTAAAACAACACAAAAACTTGAAGATAAAGAATACAACAAGCTTGATTTAGAGGGCATACATAGAACCCTGGATCTGAAACCAGAGAATTCCCATTCTTTTCAGGCACATATGAACAATATTTAAAAGGTACAAGAGAGGCAAATCATACAAAATATGTTTTCTGAGTAGAGTGGAATTGTAACAAAACAAAAACAAAGATATATTAAAAATAAAAAAACACTTCTAAAAATTCACTGATCAAAGAAGAAATCATAACTGAAATAATACTTTTGAACTGAACAATAATGACAATATTTCATATCAAAACTTTGAGATGCAATGCCAATAGAAATTTAAGGGAAATTTTAGTCTTTTTTTTTAAAGATTTTATTTATTTGACAGAGAGAGACACAGCAAGAGAGGGAACACAAGCAGGGGGAGGGGGAGAGGGAGAAGCAGGCTTCCCGTGGAGCAGGGAGCCCGATGCGGGGCTCGATTCCAGGACCCTGGGATCATGACCTGAGCTGAAGGCAGACACTTAACGACTGAGCCACCCAGGCGCCCCAAGGGAAATTTTAGTCTTAAGTGTTCTAAATGCACGAGGCTAAAATTAATTAGCAATAAAACTATTTGAAAAAGTAAGAACAATGTGATACAACTAGATCAGTTGTGAGCAGATGTAGATGTGGCGTGGTGGGAGAGAAAGAAAGTCTCAGTAAAGAAGGATTTGCCATTATTTTCATTATTTGTGAAAAATGTTGAGTATCTATAGAATTGCTAATTGCTGAAGAGAAGTTACAGGTATGAAAGTGTCCCTGCTTTTAAGGAAGATTATACAAATCACAATAAAAAATGAAGATTAGTCAGTAGAAGCAGAGATTTGTAAACAAAGCCTGAAGGGTCATAGCTCAGTTGTAGTGATTGGAATGTATAAGACAGGGGCAGCCCTCATCTGCAGCAACTCAAACGGAGAAAACAATCAATGGCTTGCCTCCATGGATCGGTACAGGGGAGAAAAAACAACAACGTGTGTCCTTCAGGAGATTCCTGCTTCAGATAAATAGGAAGGTGGAAGAGCTTTCTGTGAAGAGACTGGGCAGGTGGGAAGTTCGGTTTACCATGATTCAGAGGTAGCAGAGGAAGGAAAGAAAATGGTTGGGAGGGAGTACAGAAGTGGGAGAATGAATCTGGGAAGAACTGCATGACAGTGCTAGACTGAGTGTACCTCAGGGGAACAATCAGCAGAGACTTTCCTACGGACTTTGGCCAAGACAAAGAGAATGTGAGGCATGAGGCATTTTCCCTCCTTAAGGTTCTAAATAAAACTCAGGGATGTTGTATTAAGACTCCTGCAGGCTAAAGCTCCTAAATTGCTGTAAGCTTGGTTATTCTGGCAAAATGTAGCCTTTGGCCAAAGTTCTAATAAAACACTGTCAAGAAAGGATTAAGGACTTGCTGAAATTCTTCTGGCAAAAAGGTAGCAAATCATAGGAGTCCAGGAACTCAGAATCAACTGGAGCCTAATTTGGTCCCACATCAGAAGAATCCACCCCTGCTGCATAGATAATGGTTTAACTGGTTTCTAAGAACTTTTCTTGGGGTGGATCTCTGATAAGAGTCGATTCTGGCCTCAACTGATGGATCCAGGTTGTATCATCCCAACACTTAATAGCTGTGCAGCCTAGATTAGAGTAGTTAGAAGTTCATAGCTTTTTTTCTTCATATATAAAATTGTGAAAATGATACAGGGTTAATGAGGTAGTTATCAATAATGTAGAAAGCACCTAGCCCAGTAGGCATCTGCCACACTGTAGGTAGTTTATATATTGTAACTCATCATTATTATTATTGCTTATGGCAGATTACCACTGTGTCTACAAATCAAACATACATATTTAAGTGATTTTAAAATCATCAGTTCTTAAAAAAAAATCACCAGTCCTTTATCACACAGGTACATGACAACATTTACCTCCTAGCCAGAATCTGCCAGATCACAGTTTTACTTGCTTTACTGCATCCTGTTGGCAAGTTCCAGCTTCCTCTTCAAAGCTGTCTTCTGTTATCCACATTGATACTGCCCACTTTCTTCCCCAGGGAATGTGGAGACAGACAGTAGGACTGCAGACAGCCTTTAATGCCATCCTTTAGATGTTTGCTTTAATTCTTTCACACTGCTCTCTGCTTTCCTCTCTTCTTTCCTACTCTTGATTCATTCGTTTATCAAACATTCGTTGAGGGGCAAGGTACTAGGTTGGACAGTAGGGATACAGAGTTGACAATGCACAGTCATGTCCTGCAGGATATCACAGTCCAGTGGTAGAAACAGATGTGAGCATATAACCACAGTGCAATTAGGTAAGTGGTAATGGAAGGGTTTCCAAGGTACTTTGAGAACACACATGATGAGGCAGCTAACTCTTCTGGGACAGAGAAGGTTTCAGTGAAGTATCTGAGCAAATTTTTAAAAGATGATTATGGGACCACCAGTCCATGAGGTGATAATGATGATGGGGAAGGGAGAGACAGAAGGAAGGAGAGTTACTACAGTCCAAGGGGTTGTGTAGATGGAGGAATTCCAGCAGAGAAAAGCACAGACATTGGCTTAGCTAAAAGATTTTTAGGGAGGCTTAGGGGGAAAAAAGAAGGAAATTCAGGGGAAAATAAAATAATCTTTCTCAAGGATACTTTATTGGACTAAAGAAAAAGTAGTTTCTGTCCCACAAATACCTAAGATTGCTCAAGGCAAGAGCATATGTGTTCACTATAATTTCTACTGAAAAGATGAAATCTTTGAGATTCATGTCATACTTTGTAGAGATGCTGCGGCAAACAAAAATTATCAAGGCATTTAAGCATCATCTAGGGAAGAAGGTTCAGTTTGGTTTGAAGTCAACATATTTTCTCTTAACTTTCTCCTGCCTTCTCCTTGTATTGCAGTTCAGTAGGTGACATAGCACCCTCCTCTCCTTGCTAGAGTGTCCTTGTAATGGAAATAAAGGACAAGAACTATGGCAAACCAGTGTCTCTATCTGCATCTCTAATGCCCTTATATACACTTCAAGACTGGGGAAAACATTTTTAAAAAGCTCTCACCACCTCTTTTGCCTCAACAAACAGTAACATTATAGCAAAATGAGCCCAACCCAGTGAGGGCAACCAGCAAAAAACCCAACCTTCTGACTTGTCCCTTTAACTCAGCCTTGTAAAACCGGTAGATTACACAGGAGATGCTGCCAGAAAAAGCTTCCCTCAAGAGTTATTAGCAGCACAACCATATTTTAGGATAACATAAAGAAAAAAAAATGTTCTAGGAGTGTGGAAGTGCAAGGAGAGTATATTACTGAGATGAAAAATGGACAAATTAATTTTTGACAACTATGCCAGTTTCCTTCTTTGTCCCTAAATTCTCCCCCTAGCTCTTACACCCTACACATTTTCTTTCTCTCTTTTTTAAAGATTTTATTTATTAGAAAGAGAGAGAGAATGAATGAATGCGGGGAGGGGCAGAGGGAGAGAGAGAGGCAGACTTCCCACTGAGCAGGAAGACCAATGCTGAGCTCCATCCCAGGATCTCGGGATCACGACCTAAGCTGAAGGCAGACGCTTAACCAACTGAGCCACCCAGGCACCCCCACCCTACATATTTTCTGTGGGTTTCTATCATTTCCTCATTCCTGAGGAAACAGATCTAGAAGAAAGTGGACTCTTCCCTAAGCCCCAAAATTCTTCAGAGTACCTTGGTAAGTGGATACCATATTCTAGACTAGGGAAATAGGACAGGAAAAGCAGAATACATTTGTATATGATTTTCTTACAAATATTTACAGAATTAGAGTCAAATACTCTAATTCTTAGCTACTTCTAAGGATTTTCTTGCGTGAGTGTGGTTAATTTGGATTTGTTTCATCTTAGGTGAAGACTGGTGTCAGCAATTCTAATGAATATTAGAAATGTGTCAAAAAAAGGAAGGAAGGAAGGAAGAAAAAGGAAGAAAAAGGAAGGAAAGAAAGAAAGAAAGAAAGAAAGAAAGAAAGAAAGAAAGAAAGAAAGAAAGAAAGAAAGAAAGAAAGAAGAAAGGAAGGAAGTCTATTCTTCAGATATAGTTCAGGCCATGAACACATCACGTTTCCCTGTCATGTGGAGCTTTATTATTTTTCTTTAAAGAGGTATAATTGACATATAACATTATATTACTTTCAAGTATACAAAATAATGATTCAATATCTGTGTATATTGCAAAATGATCACCACAATAAGTCTAGTTAACATACAGTATAGGTCATACACACACCACATCTCCCTGTCCTGTGGAGTTTTATTCTAACATTTATATTGAAACAGTCACCAAGGTTGTGTTCCATTTGAGTTTTAAAGCATTGGAATAAGAAAGAGCCAAAGGTAATCATCTAATGAGCAAAATCTCTCCCTTTTATGCTGAGATTGAAATTGGGACCTTGAAATAGTTGGTTACCTTAATTTGATATCTCATATCAAGGAATGGTTTAATGTTAATGTTGTATGAATTTCAAGAGTTTCAGTACATTTAAAGAGAGGTGGAGAGGACATTTTAATTACTGTGAAGTTACACATGATCACAAATATTTTCTTATTATTTTGTAAATAACACCAAACCTTTTTCATCTCCATCAATCCCAACCACTGTGGTACCATTTTGCATGCAGACCACTCAGGCTAAGGAGCATTAAATTTAATTTGTGCAAAAGTTGAAGGTGGAAAAGCATGAAATTAACTTGATGCATTTTTATGGTATTTTCTCTCTCTTAGCTTCTCTCAGCTTTTCCAATCCAGAACGATTTGATTGACTGTGTCAGGATCTCCCCATCCCTGGAGATTCTCTCTACTCTGTTCAGTGAGATTTACAGGCTTCTGTTAATGTGTAGCTCATTCTTCCTTAGTCTACAGGCAACCCAGGTAAAGGAAACTGATTTATTTGGTTTGATATTTACATTAGCAGGGCTTCAGTCTGTGCTCAAGTCTTGCTCTTCTTGGTGACTCATCTCTTTCAGGAGTGTGTGTGTGTGTGTGTGTGTGTGTGTGTGTGTGTGTGTGTGTGTGAAACAGCCCAAGATGACTCAACTCATTCAAGAAATCATTCAGCCTGGTCCAAACAGTTTGAAAAGATTTTGAAAGAAAGTTAAACCTTGTATAAGGCTATGCAAGACAAAACAACCTATCAACAATTGGTTGCTAGTATAATACCTACCAATTTGTAAGGTTACAGAGACATCTCAACCTGGGTGTGAGGGATAAAGATGAGGTATCCCATATTATATCAATAAAGGAAGCAATTCTACACAATTTGAAAAGTCCATAGAATAAGAGCTGATTGAAGATGATTATGTTTAGAAAGAAAAAGAGAGATGGAAATAAGACTATAGGTTGCCCACTGTAGATTTCATTTAATGACCAATTGTTAAGCATTATAAGAAATGCCTGCACCAGGCAGTATAAGCACTCCTCTGATTATTAAAAATCCAGAAAGCCATTGCTATCAATTCTGTTCATCTTCTGATATGATCATTCAACTAGTTTTATTCAAATAACCTGGTTGTGCAGAGATTTTTAAAGTTTTGTCAGGAGAGGTTTGCAAAGGAATGCATTTGCAATGTTGAAAAGGATAATAAAAAGAAAAACAAAATGTTTGAACACCACAGATGGAAATTTCACAGTATTCCATTATGTTCATTATTATTGAAAAAGTAATGATCAGTGCATATTTTGTTCACTTTATAGAAATAACCATGTAGTAATTTTTTAAAAGGTACCTATTTAAAATTTTTTCTGTTCATGACCATGTGTCTTTTTCAGTGCTGGCTGGTTTTCCTTAAAAGAACCTCTTCTACCACACTAAATCATTGATGTCTTTTTGGAGAAAATGAGGTGTTTCTCACCCCAAACATCCCAAAGGACTTGTATTTCATTTACCAATACCCAACACAAAACCAGACCACCCGATTCTGTCTGCTGTATATGGTATATCCACGGATAGTGGGCTCTTAAGGTGCAGGTTTTATGCAGCATCATGCATTTATACTTGATAAATATGAGCAAATAAATACACGATTCATGCCCTAATTCTATGAAACACAAAGAAAGGCCTTCCATTTCTGAAAGGAGTATAGAAAAGAATAATTAAAATGACACAGGCTCATTGGCAGTGGCTTTGAAGGAAAGTTTAAAGGGACAAATAATAAACCTATAATTTAGAAAAATAGGGCCCGCTTTCTGTTAATATTGAAAACATAGAAACACCAAAGAGACGGAGAAAAAAAAAAAACATGAACATGAGAGAACATTTTTGTCTTGGGAAAGAAGGGCAGATTGATTTATCCTTTTCAAAAAGAATACTCATAGAAACTCACAAGATAGGGATTTTCATCCTCATTGCCCAAATGAGAAAACTGAAGATCTGAGAAACTATTGCTAGTTGAAAGTTATACAAATAGAACATAATGGAACTAAGATAAACCCGAGTTCTAACAAATTCAGAATTTCATTCTCATGAGTTTAAGAAAAGTATCTCAGAGAAATTTATGCCTGTGCTAAATTCTGAAAAAAAAAAAGAATTAAAGCCTGTTTTATGAACAGGTAAACATTGGAGAAAGAATATTTCACACAGAGGGATATTTTAATAATAGCTATCAAAGTATTTACTATGTGTTCGATATTTAATGTACAGGTTACATAACTATCAAATTAACATTCAAGATCTTATTTGGTTCCCTTAACAATCTAATAAAGTAGGTAATGGTACATTTATTTAAGGCAAAGCTGAACACAAGAAAACGTTGAGTAAACTACTGTATGTCAGCCTTCCTTGGAGTAAAGTCCAAACGGGTCTCTAAAATCTATGTTCTTTCCAAAGTCTTAGGATCACTAGCACGTCTGAATCAGAGTGGGTGGGAAGGAAAGCAGTAGAATTGAGCCTGGTAGGCCGAACAGAGTCCAGGTCACAAAAAGCTGTGCAAGCCAAGGGAGGGTGTTTATACCTTATTTTTGGTTAATGAGATACCTTTGAACAATATTAAATGAGGAATGGCATGACCATACTGAAGCTTCAAGGTCATTTGGTAAGGTATAAATTGGAGAGACTCACACAAATTGGAAGGCAAACAGACCACTAGGTAGACAATTTAAATAACTCAAAGCAATAAATAATGCCATTTAGTTAAGTAACCATGGGATTGGATTAGATGAGGAAGATTCTAGATATATTAAAGAGGTAAAAATGACAGGTGACAAGATATAGACCAATAGATTTCCTTGCTAAGAAAGGAGTCTGTAATTATTCCCAGTTCTCTGATTTGGTTACTGCATAAGTCAAGGGCATACTAAAATTGCTGGGAAGCAAATAAGCAACATCTAACAAAGATCCAGTTATCAGGCTAGATTCAAAATTCATGGGAATGTTTTCGTATAGTTAGGATTCAAAAATGGTACCATTAGAATTAATTTGGAGAACACGTGAAAAAAGAATTTATCCTTAAAATTATAAGATAGGTGATTTCTGTGATTGAAAGCATATTATTTGTTTTCATGTTTAACTTTGTACCACATTCCTAAAATGTAAACTCCTTGAGGACAGGATTTGTATTCTTGTTACCACTCTAAACTCAGCATATAGAATAATCCACAATATAGAGTAAGACTCAGTAAGTATGTGTGCATTGGATGACTGTGCATCGCATATGATTGAGATCCTGATTACAGGAATCCTCATAGTTTATGTAGCATTTTCAGCCAAGTGTTCATGCGATATTTTATTTCTGACCCTGTCAGATCAATAAAATTGAGGTCATTTCTGACATTCTGAGAGGACAGAAATGAGAAATGTAATGACAGACTCCCTGAACTCTGGCCTTACCTTCTTCCTGCAAATAATGAGCACCACATTAATTTTCAGATTGGATGTTCTTAAAAATTCCCTGAAAAATCAATACTTACAAAGTGGTAAGACTAAGGTTAGGTGATTGATTCATCAATTGATTTTCTTTTAATTTTTTCTGGCAAAAGGTAGTTTTTTTCAAGGTCAATGATAACTACCTAATCTCTAACTCCTTTCCCTAATCTCTTTCTCCCTCTTGCTGCATTTATGCTTGAGGACCAACCAGTGCTGGATAAAATGTCTCGAGCCTTCTAACTCAATCAGTTCTAATGAAGTAGAAATGAGGGTACATATGATATCAGGAACACTGAGTCTACGACATGCCTGTGAAGGAGCAGAGTCAGTAAACTGGAATGAGCTCAGAGATCCAGAAAATCCAAACATGGTTATAAACCTAAAGTCAGAATACCATGGAGAGAATTGGAAGTTTGGTTCAGAGTCAAGAAATGCAAGAGAGAAGCAGATCATGGCAACAGAGAGAGGATGTTCACCTGGCTCAGAGGCTCACCCTTTCTTTTCCTCAGGTCCATCTCAGCAGGGACCTCTGGAAAAGTGTCCCATTCTGTATACACCTTTTCTCTCTTCTCCATCTCCAGATTTTCCTGATCTTTCGTAGTTCTCTAAGGTTCATCCTCATCCCTTGGACCACCCCCCCCACAAAATCTTATATTCTAATAGTTTCAGGTATCCCCATAATGCCAATTATAGCAAAGTTCCTCTTTCTATCCATGTTGATTCTTTCTTGAATCCATTTCATAGCATTAACTGCATACAAAACATCTTCAGTTACAAATACTAGCAAATTTCAAATACAATAATACTACAAAATATATTGGCACTGTTTGTTGTTGTTTTACCTATTTCCGTTGTTACTAGCTTCATCTGAGTGCTCCTCACCTTGTGTCCAGATTACTGCAATGCATCCTCATCTGGTAATTCTTTCAATCTTTTCTACTTCAAATCCAATTTATACCTAACTTTGAATCAAAGAAAACTCAAACTCCATTTTTATTATATTATTTGTCTGACTTAAAAGAAAAAAAAAGAAAAACTTAATTAGCTTTCCCATACAATGAAGTTTCTTAACCAATTTTGTATAGGAACTTGCCTTTTTTGAGTTTTCAAAAGCACTAACTAGAGGTTGTATAATCACTAGACCCTGTTAAGAGGAGCCCAATTGTATTAAAGAGGGCACGTACTGCATGGAGCACTGGGTGTTATAGGCAAACAAAGAATCATGGAACACTACATCAAAAACTAATGATGTCATGTATGGTGATTAACATAACATAATAATAATAAAAAAAAGCCTAAAAAAAAAAGGAGGAGCCCAGTCCTGGATGCTGTATTTAGAGGCCCCATTGCACCCTCCCTTGATCATGGCTCCCTCTAATCCCCCACCCTCTACCTCTGACAAGCAATTTAGACCAGAGCAGTTACCCATCAAGAGTTTTTGTTCCCTAATCTGAACTACATTCCAGATACCTGCCTAGGGCCTACCTGTGTGAGCCTCTTTCCTGAGTCCATCTTCCTAATAAGGAGTCATGAAGCAAATCTGTGCATGTTTAAGGTCCAAAGAGTGGCCAAGGAATAAATGTTTACAGAGGGTATAGATAAAATTGGAATATGTGTGGTTAAGTGTCCCAGAAGTCATAGTGAAGGATGGAGTTAAGGGTAGGAAGAGAAGGGGTATAGGCTATAGGTTCCCTACTGTCTTTTTCTGAGATAAACTCTAAGGGTATGGTAGTAGCTTTCTATCACTGCATAAACAAATTACCACAATCTTACCAACTTCAAACACCACCAATTTATTATCTCACAGTTCTGTAGGTCAGAAATCCAAATGGGCTCAGATGAGTTCTCTGCTTAAGGTCTCATAAGGCCAAAGGTATGGTGCTGACTGGGCTAGAGTATTATGGAGGATGTGGAGAAGAATCTTCTTCCAGGCTCAGCTAGGTTTTGGCAGAATTCAGTTCCCCATCTTTGTAGGCCTGAGTCACCATTCCTTTATAACCATCATCCAGGGGCCATTCTCTTATCTTCTGAAGGCCACCTGCATTTCCACTCATATGGCACCTTCATCTTCAGACCAGCAACAGTTCATGGAGTCTTCATCTTTCAGACTTTCTTTTCAGCTAGCATATAAGAAAAAGCTCTGTGTCTTTAATGGCTCATATGATAACTTTGGCCCACCAAGAAAATCCGGATAAAAGCCCTATTTTAAGGTCAGTTTTGCCATGCAAAATTACCTAATGAGCAATATCTCATCATATTTACAGGTTCTGGGGCTTAGGGCCGGATGCGTTTGGAAGCTATATTAATTGGTTTGCTAAGGCTACCAAACCTAAGTCCCACAGACTGGGTGGCTTAAGCAACAGAAATTTATTTTCTCACAGTTCTGGAGGCTCAAAATTTGGGGTAAAGGTGTCAGCAGGATTGGTTTCTTTGGAGGCCTCTTCACTGACTTCTAGATGATCGACCTCTCCCTGTGTCTTCCCATCTTCTTCCCTTTGTACATGCTGTGTCCTATTTTTTTTTTCTTATAAGGATGCCAATCATATTGGTTTAGGGCCCACTCCAACGACATCCTTTTAAACTTAATTATCTCTTTAAAGACACTATCTCCAAATATAGTCACATTCTGAGGTACTGGGGGGTTAGAACTTCAACATCTGAATTTGGAAGGGACATAATTCAGTGCATGATAAAGGCTACTTTTAGAAGTCTGCCTACCACAAGAATGCTAAATGTGAACCTGGCCTTGCAGCTTTGGCCTAAGAAGACATACTTGTCAATGTAGGAAGATAAAACATAGTATGCTTAATAGTTTTCCAACTTTCTATTTTAAGTATTTCGATGTATGGTATGTATACCTGCTCCAATGCTGCAGCTCTGGTGGGTGGCCTGGATAGAGAAGTGAGGAATTTAAAAGGAAATGAACAGAGCCTGAGGCTGCCTTTCTATGGTAAGCAACTGCAGTGGCAGTGGCCACACTGGAGTCTATGAGGTGAAGTCTAAGGATCTACTGATACATCTAAGCCTAGTGAATGGGAGATAAGGCCTGTTTTCCTTAACCTGTTATTACTAAGAGTACATAGAGTCAATCAGATGTTCTTTGTTCATCCTTGTAAGATAGAATACCATGCTCATTTTCTCACTCCCCCCCACACACACCATGCCCCACACAATCTGACTATTTGGCTCCTTTCTTTTGGAGCCAATTCTCTTAGTCCATCAGGGTTGTTGTAACATGCTTATAATCCACCAAGATTGGGTGGCTTACAAATAACAAAATACTATCTATCTCTCATGATTTTGGAGGCTAGAAAGTCCAAGATCAAGATGGTGGCAGATTAAGTGTCTGATAAGAGCCTGGTTCTTGGATGGCTGTCTTATCTCTGTGTCCTCACATGGTAGAAGAGTCCAGGGTGCTCTCTGGGGTCTTTTATAAGGGTACTAACTGCATTCATGAGTGCTCTGCTCTTATGATCTATTCACCTCCCAAAGGCCGCACCTCCAAGTACCAGTGTATTGGGGATTAGGTTTCAACATACATATTTAGGGGAACACAAACATTCAGTCGATGGCACCAACTTTCCATAAAATCCTCTCTCTTAACTTCTAAGACATGTTCTTGCCTGTTTTAGTCATTTGAAACTTAGCATTTCCAATTTTATACAAACTTCTAAGTTTTTTATATCATACAATATCTCTTCTAGATTATGATTGTGTTGAGTTCAATTTCCATGGCTTATACATACATCTCCCCTTGTTCCCTCATATAGAGGGAATGCACCATACTTGTTAAATACTCCGATGAAATGAATTCAGGTTATTTTCCCAATGTTTGCTCCTTATGGATGCTACATGAAAAATGATTTGGCATTGGGCACCTGGGTGGCTCAGTTGGTTAAGCGACTGCCTTCGGCTCAGGTCATGATCCTGGAGTCCCTAGATCGAGTCCTGCATCGGGCTCCCTGCTCAGCAGGGAGTCTGCTTCTCCTTCTGACCCTCCCCCCTCTCATGTGCTTTCTCTCTCTCTCTAATAAATAAATAAAATAAAAAAAGAAAAATGATTTGGCATTAAAATAAGTTCAGGCAGTTTTTACAAAGTTAAAACATGTTTCTGTACTTTAAGATGTCTCAGAATCTTTAGTATATGACTCTATATGGTTACTATCCAAAAGGGAATAATAATGAAGCATTTATCAAACTTATTGGCCTTTTATTTCAAGAGCATCTTATATAACTAATGTTCCAGAATATACACTTTTTAAAAGGCTGGCTTAAAAGCTAGTCTTCACCAACTCTCTTTTTAATATAAATATGTATTATTTATAAGTAGCATATAAAATAATTCCACATAGTCATATGTATTTAAAAGGCTAGTCTTTATCCTAAATGGCCCAACTATGGGCAAATGATCAGGCTATATTAAAACTTCTATCTCATATGCCAATCTCCCACTTATTCAAGGTTTTCAGGGGAAAAAAAAAACTTCAGGTCCTTTTCACAAAGTTTCGTGATGGATTGAACTCTATGTCTATTGAGAAAATACCAGAGTAAGCAGCTTTATATAAAAACACAAAATATTAAGATTTCAGTTATTAACTGAAATCTATTAAGGAGGGAGAACACAGAATATCTGGCTCTGGAGGGCATTTAATTCTTTATTGCTAAACAAATGGTTTTGACATCTGTGAGGCTGATCTTATCAGGTTTTCCTAGGTTGTAACCTCCATGAAAATGGACACAGCAGCTTTCTTAAGTTTTACAGAGTATCTTAAGTGTATACTATCTAAAAATGTTGATGATAACAACGAACAGATGATTTTTGCTCCATCACAAAGATGTTGTGAAAATTAATGACAGGCAGTCTGATAAGTGCTTGGAGTTCCTTTGGGGAAGACTGTATAAAAAATACAGTACTTTCATATAATAAAGCCTTTGTCTAAGTACCTAAGCACTTGTGTGTTAGATGATTTTAAAATACATAGTCAATGAGGCATTAACCTCTTTGAGATGTAGGCAGATAAAGTTTATGATTGGTATGAGTGTCCAAACAGGGTGGGTAAATCCTTGACTTAGTCTTCCTATTTTTTCACTATTTACAAATATCAAAGTTCCAAGATGTAACCTCCAGAGAGCTGATGAGAATTGCCAGTCCCAGAACCCATTCTTATTATTTTAGCTGACCCGCAAGTAACTATGTTGTGGAAAACTTTATCTAATTTGTAATAATGCCATGGAACTGAATTTTCCATTAGTACTTTCATACATTGTATTTTCCTCAAATACTTTTGCTTTTTTTTTCTAATTGAATTTCTCACTTTTGAAGCCAGAGTTTCTTTTATCAATACTGTTATTAGCATTTGCATTCCTATTTTTAACTCCCATTTCAAGGCATGCCTTGAAAACATTTTGTTGAAAGCAGTTATTTGCCATGTTAAGAGTGTTGTAGTTCAGCAAAATTGAAAAATACATCTACTGCATTAGTAACATAAGAACAAAAATGTATTTTATCACTTTGAGTATGTAAACACACAGGAAACAGAAAATCAAATAATAGAACTAAGAGGAGACACAGTCTAATGGACTCAGCAGAGAATTAGGAGCCAAAAATATCTGAGCTCAAACCCTGGCTTCAATACAGGGTTCTATGTCCTTGAGTATGTTCTTTTCTCTTTGTGGGGTGGGGGGGGGTGAAGCAAAGCACACACACACACACACACACACACACCTCACTGTAGTAGAAATATGGGAGGGTGGTCAGAAACATGACAGATATTTCAGTATTTTCTAAAGCAAGATTTTCACTTTAGCTATGACTGTTTTTATTTCCATCAGTTTTTGTCACAAATTTGACACTGTCTCTGTTTATGCCACCATAATTCTAATTGTTTAGTCTCCATACCCTTTGAACCTGAATGCTTCCCAGGCATAAGTAAATCATTTGAAAGCCCTGAATCAAACAGCCTTACTCTTCATTCTTAACTACACCCCAGCATGCAGTTATATATTCTTTAAAGAGACAACGAGTTCAGGAAGCAGAATATGCATGCCTGTGGTCTCAAGTTTCTCTAAGGGTTTAACCAGGTTGAATATATTCTATTACATTCAATCACCATCTGTGACATTTGGACAGGAAATAGAACGCATGGCACCTCACCAGCAACTTGTATAAACTTGTCATTTTAATTAGTCAGGGACCATTTGTGTGAGGGCTTCTACATCACCTCACAAAAAGCAATGATCTCCTCACATGAGCAAAACATCCTAAAATACAGCTTGAAGGCAGAACCGTGTACTGTGCCTTTGTATTTCCAGCATCTAACAAAGTGTTGGATATACAGATAGGGCCAAATGAGTATTTGTTAAATTGACCTGAATAAGTTTCTGTTCAGAACTACACAAGTAATAGTATTTCCCCAGGAAACAGTTAGGGGAAAATGAATGGGTACAGACCATAATTCAGCTCCTTTATCATCCTCTTTCTTAGGTGTGCCTGCTGCTGCTACATTAGTCACTGTCCCATGCAAGGACTGCCACCATAGCCTGGACTCTAACCCAGGAGAATCCTTCTCCAGATGTTGTATCTTGGCATCCTGGACAGATTGCTGCATGTGTCATCTCCTCTTCCATCCCTTTCTATTCTTCCTACAGGCCTGTCTTATGTAGGAAGGGCTCCTCCTCTCTTCCCACAATGGGCTTCTTAGAATTTCTCTGGACAGCAGTAGAAAACTTCCCTCAACTACTCCAACCCCTCTCTATCTTGTGAGTTAACACTACCAACCCTTCACTGTCCCCTTTGCTAACTGGACAGATAACTGCTTCTGCCAGAGTCTTCCTGCGGCCACTTCAATCCTTTTTGTTGTGGAGGCTTGCTGCAGTATGAAAGACATAATTTCAGTAAATCACTACAGCTACTGCCCTAAAAGTATCCTCTTATTTGAGTTTTTGCATAAAGACGCCACCACATCTCTGGAAGATAAAATATGTACATACTTCCAAATTAAATCCTTTTTAAAATTCATGAGGTTCTTGAGGTTCTATATATAAACTGGAACTATTAGGGAATAGACTTTCTTCCCAGAATATTCCTTTGTTGGACCTCTTTCCTTCCCTGTCTCACCCAAATGAGACAAAGGCAAAATGGTACTGTCTCTCAGGGAGTTTGGTTTAATCAAATGTGCAAGTGGAAAAGCCCCACATAAAACTTCCTTTCCTAGACAGAAAGGTGAACGTGATACATGTTACTTTTAATGGGAAGTAAGTCTATTTGGGGGTTAACTGCTGTGTACAGGCAATGAAAATATGGGGGTTCTGCTCCAGCCAGGTCAATTCCTTAGCCTTTGGCCAAGTCTAAGTCTCAGTGTATGGTAAGCTCAGTGGGAAGGAAGGATAGAGGAACTGAGAGAACCCTAACTATGGCAGGTTGCCCTCTGGTACAGTTAGAGATCTGCCCTGCAATCTAGCTCTGCAGCTAGGTGTTGGCTTATATGACAATAAGTTGAGGGTAGAAGAAACAAGAGTAGATGGTGTCTCTAAGCTTAGTGGGTAAAGAGGAATAGATTAAGAGACAACATTTCACCTTGAAAAAAATATTGATATAATGAATTCCAGCCATAAATTCTCTTTAGAAGAACTTTGACATTTTCTCTTACATCCTATACTTTGATAAGTGAAGTCCTTTTTTTTTTTTTTTTTTTAATAGGCTGGGACCTAAAAGAGGGAAATGGCTATGTAAGAGAAAAACAAATGGAATACATATGGCATATTGACCTTTCACTGAGTCTGGAACAATTGACTGCTCAAACATTCTACAAGTGAGGATACGAATGATTTAGGTATGAGTTCAGCCTAAAAACGTGTTAATACAGACAGAGAAGTAAATGCATGTAAAAGCTACAGACAGTAAAGCCCCAAATGCTCACAAGCCATTAAGTATATGTTATGGATTAAAGGGTGGCCCCCAAATTCATACGTTGAAATCCTAACCCCCAATGTGATGGTATTAGGAGGTGGGGGCCTCTGGAGCACGATTAGATGATGAGGATGGAGCTGTCAGTTTGGGATGAGTGCCCTAATAAAAGAGACCCCACTGAGCTTCCTTGTCCCTTCTGCCATATGAGGACACAGCCAAAAGACTATGAACCAGGAAGTCAGCTCTTGGGCTGCCAGTACTTTGCTCTTAGACTTCTCAGCCTCTAGAACTGTGAGAAGTAACTATTTATTGTTCAAGCCATGCAGTCTATGCTATTTTTTGTCATAGCAGCCCAAACAGACTAAGACAGTTTACATGGACCAAGAGAGGGATGTAGAACCAAAAGGAAGCAGAAATTTGAAATCATTGCTTCAATGTCATCTAAAACAGGCAGAACAGAGAGTGACATAAAACTAGAAATCTGATAAAAACTAGCAAAGGTATATTCAAGTATATTATTGCAAGACAAAATATCAAAGACTTGAAAAAGTCCAGAAACAGCAACAAAATGATAAGTGGTATCAATGTTTTTAACTATGAAGAAAGAGGGGGAAATTAGCTTTATGTTCATTAGAAAGGAAGGGATTAGAAGGGGTAATTATTGAGGTGTCTAAAACCCTGATGAATACTGAGAGGGGAGAGACAGGAAATGGCTCAAAAGCAAAAGAGGACATCAACGGAAAGGAACAAAGAACTGTGCATTAAAGGGAATTCAGAAACAACGTATTTACAGAATAATTACCACGGTCCGCAGAAAAGGCTGCGGATATCATCAGAAGGGCAACATCCAAACCCTGAGTGTATTTTTACCATGAGTCAGATGAGTGTCTTTGGGGTGGGGGATGAGTTGGGGGTGGGGGTACTCTACAAGGCACAGAACCTGCATGGAGGGATTGATGTGTTTGTCAGGACAATGTGGCTGCTTTCCTTCCTGAAATGTGAGCTGCTCTCCCTCATTAAGTTAGCATGCTGATCTGGCAGAGCCACATCCTGGAATCCTGAAAACATCAGCTTCCATCTAAACTTTTCATTTCTAATATGTTTAATTTGGCTTAGTTTGATGGCAAGTTTACAATATTATCAATATGCGTATGGCCTGCTATCTGTACCGTCTGATCCTGAGTTACATGCCTATTGGAAAAAGCATAAACCAGATAGGATGTACGGTTGGGCAAACCTCCAGGTCTGGAACTCTGGTTCAGTCTTGATAAATACCAGATAATTTTGAGAACTGATCTAAACTGGTCAGTATCATAGAGCCTCTGACTTTTCTCCAATCATCTGACTAGCTCTTATTCTCTGGAGGGAGGATAAAAATTCAAAAAGCAACCCATACAAACCATGGTTTTACCATAATTTGATTACTGTTATGAAGTATTTTGATACCCAAATGTCTCATAGTCCAGGGCAAACCCATACTTGTTCGATGTATGTCCTAAGTTACACTCACCCTAAATGTTAAAAATTGTAAAATCCCAGAGAACAGGCCCACCACGGTGGCTGCTTGAGTCACCTCCATCCCTCTGTAGGGTGGAAGGTTGGCTTCATTGGAAGTCTTTTTCCTCTCAAACTAATTCAACTCTCCAGCATCTGTGAGATCTTGCTGTGTTAAATTTCTCTTCTAAAATGTTAGTCTCGTTCTTTCCCTTCAACCCGTAAATATGTTCCAATACCTTCCCAAAAATGCTCCCTCTTGTTACAACTGTATTCCATCTCTCTAATCTCTCTATCAGGAAAATTCTCTCTGGACCAAAAAAAAAAAAAAAAAAAGGCACAAATTCATGGGTTCTGCTTCTGCATGGCCCCCAGCACCCATCAACTCCCCAGCTTCTATGATTTCGCTTCTGGCCTCAACGTTACACTAAACTTGCTTTGGCAAAGGTCACTAATGACCTCCTACTAACCAAATTCAATGAATATTTTTAGTCTGGGGTATTCTTGGAGAGTTTACATTCTCCTTCACACTCTTGCTTTCTTTGGCTTCAAAAACTTCAATGCCTCTTCATTGTCCTTCCACCTGTGTTTGTTCCTTCTTACTTTCTTCATGATTCCTCTTGCTTTACGTACTCCTTCAAGTTGGTATTTCCCAGATTATCTCATTATTCTTTGTTTCTTTTCACTCTATTTACCCCTGAGCTTCCTTATCTGATCTCTAAATCCCATTTATTACCCACATTCCAAACCTCCCAAATCTTTTATTTCCATTCCAGACCTTTGCTTGAATTCTAAAACCTCACATGAAACTCTCTACAAGACATTGTCTGACTGTCTCTCACATATGCCAAGCCTATTACATGCATCCCTGTAACTCACTGAACTTCACTCCCTCTGCCCATCTGCTAAACCCCCCTTCTCTTTCTGTTTGCCTATGTTTATGAAAACTCATAAATGGAGAAAGAATTCTAGGTTCTTTTTTCTTCAACATCCATATCCAATGAGTCAACAGTTCTACACATTCTACTTCAAACATTTTTTAAATTATCTTTTTTAGATTTTATTTGTTTATTTGAGAGAGAGAGCACAGGCACAAACAGGGGGTGGCTGAGGGAGAAACAGAATCCCCACTGAGCAGGGAGCCCGATGTGGGGCTCAATCCCAGGACCCCAGGATCATGACCTGAGCCAAAGGGAGGCACTTAACCAATAGAGCCACCCAGGCGCCCCTCAAACATGTTTTCAGATTTAGCTTCCTAGCCTTAGTTCCTACTTGAATGATATTTCACTTGACCTATTGGAACAGCTTCCTTGCTGGTATCTTAGACTCTAGTCCTCTTCCTTCCAATGCATCCATTAGCAAAGTTTTGGGTAAATCAAATCTGATCACATACTGTCCTGCTTAAACCAGGCCATGTATTGTATCAACACCAGAAAATAAGTTCTCTAAACTCAGCTTCCTTCAATCTCATCCTTTGTGTGCTCCATTGAATCTTCCCTGAGCCTTTAACATGTCCTTGAGGATGATTACACTCTCTTGTATCTCTATGACACTGTAAAGGTCCTCCTCAGCTGGAACACCTTCTCTCCCACTCCAGTTATTTTCCTGGGAAAACCTTTCCATAGGCTTAGTTTAAACATCATTTGTGGCACATTTTCCTTGATACTCTCCACCCAGTACCAGCCAGAATTAGGCATACTTTGAATGATCCCCCCAAAGCATTTTACGAAAGTTTGTATTAGAGCTTATGTCTCTGTGTGGTTTGCAACATGGTATTCACTGTTAGATTCTGAGTTCTATGAGGTCAGATATGATATCTTATCTTTTTGGTTTCCCCTACTGGAGTACCTGGTACAAATAGATACTCAGTAATTATTTAGTGAAATCAATAAACAGTTTTGTTAACTATGGTTGTGGGATATTTAAGTTCCCATGGTACCAATGGTTGGGAAAGAATTCCATGTGATTTCTTTTACTATAAAAAGGGAAGAAGGTAAGACTGTTGAAGCACAGACCTGTACCTCTGAAACAAATAATACATTATATGTTAAAAAAAAGAAGAAGAAGATGATGATGATGATGATGATAACAGGAAGGGAAGAATGAAGGGGGGGGAATCGGAGGGGGAGACGAACCATGAGAGACTATGGACTCTGAGAAACAAACTGAGGGTTCTAGAGGGGAGGGGTCTAGCCTAGTGTTGGGTATTAAAGAGGGCACGTATTGCATGGAGCACTGGGTGTTATACGCAAACAATGAATCATGGAACACTACATCAAAAACTAAGGGTGTAGTGTACGGTGATTAACATAACAAAATAATAAAAAAAAAAGGCAAGAAGGTGGTACTGGGCAACTTTCTCTAAGCTAGATGGAAAAATCCCCATGAATTTAAGCCACTAGGGAAAAGTTTTTAAATCTACACTTACCCTCCCCCCAGAAAAGTGCAAAGAATTCAAGTTTTTGAGCAAATGCTTACTAACCAACCACAGAAGGTATTTTAGAGGTGTCTAGATCTGAATTTTCTTAGAGAAGTTTAATAGTAGCAACACATGTGGTATATGTAGCATTTTTTCCTAAATGTTTCCATCTTTATCTTGGCATATATTTTCACAGATCTAGCCAGCAGATATGAGAATATACTGAGATTTCATTTAGCATATGAAGAAACCAAGGACTCAAGATGTTAGGCAATTTTCTCAGAATTATACAATGTGTCACCAACTGATTGGTATCCAGTCTCCTAAATCCATGTTTCATGTTCTTGCAACCTAAATTTGTTGTCTCCTTTTGAAAGGGTCTTCCTCTCTCATGTCATTTCTTTTATTAATGCATATATGCATTCATTTTACAAAGATAAGGGCTACAATAAAAGAGAAATAACCACTTTGGAGTTAGGGGGCCTGACTGTGAGTTCCTCTCAGACACATGCAAATATTCAAATGCAGCCACACATAATGACAAGAGTACCTGGGCCTGGCAGATCTGGGCTCAGTCCCAGCTCCACTGCTTTCTGGCTAAGTTATCTTGAGCAAGTCACTTTCTCGGAACGTCAATCCCCTTATCTACAGAATGGGAATAACAATACTTAAACAATTTCCTACGTGACTCTTGTGAGACAGACGGAGCATGCAGAACCATTTTGTCAAGTATAAATGTCATACAATCATCTGGAAACTTTTAGTGAGTGTTCACTGTGTGCAAGGTAGTGCTCTAAGTATTTTACTGACTTGGACTCATTTTAATCTTCACAATGAATCTATGAAGCTGACACTATTATTATTCACACTTTATGATGAGAAATTCGAGGTATGCAGGACTTAAGTAACTTTTCCAAAACTACACAAGATATGGAGCTAGGATCAAACCCAGACAGTGACATGGCCAAGCTCATCTCTGAATCTTTTAGTTGTGCGGGCTCCCAACACACTGAAGACTGCCAAGTTCTGGGATCCTCAGATGTATCAACTCACTTCATAGTTTTTTATGTGTATTATCTCACTCAATCCCTCTACAATCTTGTAAGTTTATCCAGAGGCAGGAAATAAATATAAAGAATTTCCATGGTTGGTCTTCTGGTCTATTCTGAACACAGCAGTCACAGCAAGATCCCTTCTCTCAAAATCCACTAATGCTTCCCATTTTATCCAAAGTAGAATCTCGAATCTTTGCCATGGCCTACAAGGCCCTGCATATAGGGCCCTTTACTGCATATCCTACCACTTCCTCACTCCTCTCTTCCAACCACAAGAACCTTTTTGCTATTGCTGAAAAATGTCAGACGTGTTCCTGCTCTGGGGCCACTGTCTCTACGGTTCCCTCTACTGGGAATGTAGTTACTCAGATGACTGCAGGGTTCATCCCTTCACTTTATTCAGGTCTCCGCTCAAAAAATAAATTCTCAGAGTCTCCTTCAACTGTTCAATATAAGATAGGAATCATCATTCCCCTCAACCACTCTCTTAACTCCTTACCCTGGTTTTATTTCTCTTTGTGGCACCTGGCATCATTGGCATCCATTTAGGGCACCTGATAAATTTTACTTTTTTTTATTATTATCTGTTTCCCTTCTGCCATATACACGTAAACATACATAAATAGTCTCTCAACGCCGTCCCACCCCCCCACACACACACATTAGAATACTAGCTACTTTATCAAAAGCTCTTGGTTTTGTTTTCTGCTGTTACCCTCCAGTACCCAGAACAATGCCTGACATGGAGCAAAAGCCTCGAAACTGACAAATTGTGTGAATAAATAACTCTGTGCCCTCACAGAGTTTAAAATCTGGTAAAAAAGGCAAAGGAAGATTATTAAGGAAATAGCTGACGGTAACGGGAAAATCTTGGATGGTATATTTTTTGCTGCATTTCTTTAGAAATTTTTGAAGCCCCAAACACAGTCCTCTCTGATGAGGTTGAGTAAATATTACCAAATAAATATATAAATTAGCTCTCTCCTACAGAAGTGCCTACCTTTTGCTTCCAGCCACATAATGGTTTACTTTACTGCCAGTGGCAAACAAAGGATTAAATTCACTTGACCCAAGCCAACTGTGGACCACGAAGTGGAGCTGAGGCATGTGCAAAATGATTCTTTTCATTTCTGATCTCTGTTAGGAGAAGGTGTTGTTTAATTAGAAGTTACAATGCACTCGTATTACCAAGGTTCCTCACTCATTTTTAATCCAGGAGAATGTAGGATTGACTGACTGGCGTATTATTCTTTCCTTTTTCTCTAAAATTGTTTAACTACCTCACTATTTCATACTGCCATAAGGCAAGTGAGGTAGGAAAATAGGTGTCTAAATAGGAAACTGCTAACACAGAGCCAAGCATGGGTGGAGGGTAGGAGAACTCTTTTGAAAGGGAGTGTTTACAGAAGTTTCAGAATTGTGAATAGGCAAGACACAGAGATACTAAGTTTTGTGCTGGTCCTAATTAAAAATTTACCAGCATTCACTATTTTTGATAACCCTGAAAGGTAATGTGGTAGTGTTATCACCATTTCATGGAAGAGTTGCTCAGAAGCCAGGGAGCTGAAACGTACAGCTCCGCAGTTCCCTGGCTAGGTCCAGTACCTCAATTTCTTTCCTTTCTATGAGGCATTAGGAGTCAGTAGAAAAAGCAGGGGCTTTGGAATCAGACAAAATTGATTTTAAATTTTGGATCTACCGCATATTAAAAGCTGTGTGATTTCGATATGTCACCTAACCTCCCTGGGAATGTTCCTGCCCATCTAAAATTGCACTTATAATACCTAATCACTAGGACTTTGGGGGAAAATCAGTTGAATTATGTAGCAATGTATCCAAGTGGTCTTGGGACATGAAAGTCTGTTACCTTTCTCTCTGTCTTAATAGAAAAACAACAACAACAAAATACTCCAACTAATTCTTGATAAAAGAATCCAGCAATGAAAATCTCATTTTATCGTTTTCTTTTTAAATGAAGATTTCAAATGTTTCTTAAGAAATGTCTAGGGATTTGGGGATCCAGAGACTCTAATTAAAAGGGGTTCTGATTCCTACCCCCAAATGGCAGTGGACCGAAGCCACACTTAGCCTTCATACAAGATTCATGACAATCTGGGGACTGGCTGGGCTCTGACACTGTATTAAATATGTGAAGATCCAAGCTGCTCTCTACATAACTCAGGGCAGAATAGGGATTGCTTTGTAGGTACCCTGGCTGTTTTAAAGTTTTCTTTTAACCCAGTGACTTTGAAATGTCTCAGTATTTTTTTGTGTGAGTGAAAAGAGAGTCAGACAGAGGCGAGCTGACATTCCCTAGGGACAAATCGTGTTTTCGGCTCCTCTTTATACCAAAGTTCTTCTTGCATTTTATCTTATATCTCCTCCTACAAGCTAAAGATATGAGCAGTTCCTCTTTTCTTACCAAATTTAAGGGATGGATGCTGCAAGGACATCCATCATCCATTGGATCTTAAATGCTTTACTCGATGTATAGAAGGTAAGTGCAGGAGTTTTCATTAACCCCCTAACCCTGAATTTAGCCTGTGTTCTGCTCATGTCTCAAGGGGGTGGGAGGCCCTGAATGAGCTCCTTTGATTGCCCAGGTTGATACTCCCAGAATTCAGTTGTGAAATCTGTACCAGGAGCTAGCAAAAATTGAAACTCTGATTCTAAGAGGAAAAAATAAAATGGATGTAATTATACAGGGAAGGAGAACACCACCACCACCGAACTATGAAGCTGTATGAAATCCATATTTTCTTAAAAATTATGTCACGGCCCTTTTAGAAGGGAAATAGAGCTAAGTACTGGTAACCCATTTATTTTTTGTTGAAATTATTTCATTTAAAATATGCTTGAAACAAGCAAAATAATGTTGGACTCTTATTAAAGAAATTTATTTTAAATCTTCTATTTTAAATATTTATTTCTCCACATAGCCTTTCTGTTGCAACTTAAGGGCTTGATTTGTGAAAATCACTTACTCTACAAGCACCCAAAGCATTGATGACCCCATGGGGGTGTCTTAAGAATGTATCCAGTAGGATCAATTATAATGCACCCTGAAAAATTTTTTTTAAAAGGCTTTAGTGGGTTTCCATAAACCAAGTATATCTGGGCAATTTCTATCTTTATGAAGGACAAAATTAGGATTAGAGGTTACGTTAAAGGATGAGACATTCACAATAATAATATTTTACTATCATATATTATCTTATAGCTCATTTGAATATTTTTTCATACACAGTATATATGTATCTTCATACATAGTGTATATGTATTTCTACATAACAACAACTCTGTGAAGTGAAATTCTCTTTTGTACAGATAAGGATATTTGGGCTCAGAGAACTAAAGTTTCTTTGTTAGGCACAAGGCTGGAAGAAAGTCAAGTCCAGGCCAGAGGTCAGCTCCCCCTGGATCTCTGAGTAGTGGTCTAGACCAGTGTGCAATGAATATGGGCTCAATCCCCAACCTAAATTATTCCGGGATTTTCTGAAGTCATTGTGTCCCATGCCTGTGAATCTCTTATATGAGCAATTTTCATTCTTGCTTTCTACTATAAAAGTAACATACTTATCAAATTTATGATTTTCTGATTCAGAGACAAAAGTAAAAATGTTTACTAGAAGGGAATTTGATAAGATTGTTTGAATCATGGAACACTACATCAAAAACTAATGATGTAATGTATGGTAATTAACATAACAATAAAAAAGTTGGGGAAAAACCATTATGTAAACATAGCTTCTAATATTTTTAGTTTTAATACTTTTATGCTTAAAAAAGCTATTTTAAGTGATACTTCTTAAATATACAGTCAGTATATTTCTATACAGAAGATGGTAGTTTTTGGTTTTTGAAAGTTACCTCTGAGTCCATGATGAAAGTTCTGTAATTTTTTCCAGTGTCATTTGTTATACTAAAAAGGCCCTTAATTTTTTTCATATCTTCCCAAATAAGCAGAATAACAAGATAAAAGAAATTCCAATTTTCAATTTATGTTATTTGGGGAAAGGGGCATCTGCTTGTCTTACAGTCTTGTGCCCTGGAAATTAAAATTCTAAACATGCAGACCTTTTTTTTTTCAAAATTTGTAAGTTCATTTCATATTTAGCAGAAGCCTACTCATGTAAAGAAAAACAAAATCAGAGATTATCTAGCTAGAAAACAAAACATTCCATGAAGGATTAAGAAAATGTAAAGTCTGTAGGATTCAGACCTGCCATTCTGTTTTCTTTTTAAGTTTTTGGTAACTAGGAAGCAAAGAGGTTTCAGGAAGTAGCATTTCCTTTTGGCTCTTTAATTTTGGGGGCTGAACATACAGCTGATCCCCATCATTTGCACTCAGAATCCACACAACGTAATTCATACAAATGTTAACCTCTTCTTCCCAACCTATCCTGTATAGGTAATTAGAGAGGTCAGAGCTCCTGAGCTACTATCAAGAAGGAAAATAATGAGAAATGAGGAAGAAGGAAAGGAAAAATTGCTACAAAACCATGTGAGGATCTATGTCAAAATACTGTCCTTGATTATGATCAGGACTCAAAATATGGAAGAGGTATCCTCAAAACTGTCACTCAAGAACTTTTTAGTAAAAATTGTATTGACTGTCTTGGTAATTAGTAAACATCCAAGGTTTTCATCTACTCATTAAGTGCCTACTCTGAGTCAAGCACTCTGCGAGGTGCTAACCACACAAAAATAAAGATGGCTCATTAGCCTTCTTCAAGAAGCTTACAGGCCATAATGCAGTACTCTGAATAAGTTCTATGCTAGACATGGAAGGAGGAAGGGCTCTTAATCCAGCCTTAGGAGAGAGGGAAGATTTATAACTGGATTACTAGCTCCCTATAAATATAGACCACATCTCCACACTTCTATAACCGCTGTACCAGGCATTATACACTACTTCTAATAGATTCTCAATGAATTTGATGACAATCTCAGCTGAGTCTTAGAGAATAGCAAGAGTTATACAGGTGACAACAATAGAAATGTCTTTTCCGGCATGTTCAAGAGTAGAGGCTGCAGGGTAAATTCTAAGAATGGTAAAGCAAGTTTTAGATATGGCTGAAATACTAAGTGTTGGTGGAAGATCATGATTGATGAGGCTAGATGGATATGTGGGAGCATACCTTGAAAGACTGTTTTGTAGGCCATGCCAAGAAATATAAATATTTTATAGAAAAACATGAAACTTCTTATTTTAAGAGGTTGAATAAACCAATAACACAATATAATGTGTGCCTAGGTTACTGCTATGAGAGCACAAGGGAGAGAGGCAATGTAATCAAAGTTGGCTGTCCAAGAGGTCTGACCAAAAATGTGATCCTTGAACTTTGGATGAGCAAAGTGAAAAGAGATCATATTTTAGGAAAAGCAGAATGCACATCTGAAGACGTGGGACATAAAGTAGCAGAGTATTCGAGCAGTGCAATATGCCTGTGGTCATGGGTGATGAAACCAGAGAAATGAAAATGAGCAGACCAGTGGTTTCTGCATGCTAAACTAAGATGTTACACTTTACCCTGAAAGGAATGAGGAAACGTCACAAGATTTCAAGAGAATTACATGAATAAGTTTCCATTTTAGAAAGACTTCTACATGAAGTGGCTAAAAAGTAAGAAAACCAGTGAAAATGCCATGCTGGAAGGCATTTTGGAAACTTTGGGAAGTTTTTGTTGTCATGATAATCTGGGGGCATTAGGAGAATTGAGAAGACAAAAGTACAACAGGGATGCTGGAGATTTTACAGTGCCTGCAGTCCTTGAATAAGGGAGATGGTTCCTGGACCCAACACGACTTTCTCATATCCTACTGGACATTCAAGTATGTGAAAAATCTCTTCCTAATTATCTGAATTAGAATCTAACACCATTTTACATATTAAAATAAAGTGCTTTTTACCATTTTAATATATACTGAATGTTACATGAAAGCAGGTACCATACAAATTAGAGGTAAAATTTTGTTTTCTTTGAGATCTTGTCAATATTTGCTCACCATTTCAGAAAAACAACAACAACTGCATCAAGGGAACACTGTTTGCCACCAATATAACACACCTGAATCAATCAGTTACGAGAGCTGCCATATTCCCTGTGCTGCCATAGACACAAGCTTCCAGGGTTGGGCTTCATCTTTTCTTCCCCTATGACCCAGCCCCTGTCCCAGTCACAAGTCCAGCTAATGACAGCTCACTGGGTTTCAACCCTGCTGCAAGGAGGTATCTTAGGGAAAATCTAGAAGTCATGAGAGACAATGTAATAGACAGTTCTAAGTTGGGAAGGAAATTAGATTTGAACAGTGGCTCTCAAACTGGACAGTGCTGTAGGATCAGAATTACCCAGGGAGTTGAGTTTAAAAGGCAGATTCTTGAACTCTACCTTCTGAGAATCTGAGTCAGCTGGTCTGGGGTAAGGCCAAGGAGTGTAAATTTTTAATAAGTTCCCCAGGGGACTCTGTTGCAGATGTTCCAACTTTGTAACACCCTTGGAGCACCACTACACTGGATGATGTCCAAGGTCTCTTCTAAACCTAATATTTTAGGACCCTATGAAGGTTGTGGCAATGGGAGTGAGGCTTCTCTCTATCCCCTGCCTAGGATCACCTAAACTCTAAACACCACCATCCTGATCTTAACATCAGCGTATGTGACCACAAGTCACATATGTGTTAGTGACCACACAGCATGTGCTCTAAGCAACCGACAAAGTAACCACATTGTTGTTATGTATACAAGGTACCACCTTCACTATTCACACATCTCTATGAAAAGGTAAATGGACAAAAAAAAAAAACCCTCAAAATGTGTAATGTGCACATAGCAGGTGTATAAGAAATAAAGTTTTGCCAAACTGCACTAAAATTTACTCCATGACAAGAGCGGTACATTTTCTCCATGGCTGTCATAGATTTCATGGATCCTGAGAAATCCAGCCATTTTTAGAAATCCCATGAAATTTACCTTTTCACTCGAATCCACATGAAATCAAAATTTTTCCCTATGAGTCCCCATAAAATTGGCACATTTCCTCAGAAGACCCCATGAAATTATAAAGAATATTGCAGATTCTTTGCTCCTAGCCCTTGTTGCACATCTTAAAGAGACAGGTTAGATTGCAGAATTATTTCACTTTTCTTTTGATATTTACCTAAAATCACTATGAAAAACAAGTTATCAGTTGTTAAATAGATCATTTCCAAATGAAAATAGAACTTGAACCTACTTTGGATAATCAGAAAATATAAGGGCCAAACTCTCCCAATTAAAAATGAATACTATCCCAGGAAATTGATACAAATATGAAGTTGCTCCAATTGTCCCCTAAATAAAAGTATCGAAAATTTACCTAGAACTTATCTAAACTTTCACAGTGTAGGCATTTCTGGAAAACCATCTGAAGTTAGGAAGTTATGAATAAAAGCACTATTCCAGTTGTCAAGTCAAAAATAAATTTTCCCTAAAGCAAAAGTCAGATTTTCATAAGTTGGTCTTCAATGGCAAACAATGTCTTTCCTAAAGTTCTACTTCATAGGATGTTTTGAAAAACTAAGTTCATGAACGTGCAAGAGCAGACTGGTGCTTTAGAAATAGAATAGTAAGGTGGGTTTGTTTCAGATTTAATGAGAAAAAATTGATTATAATAAAAAATATAAGTATTTATGCTAAAAGTAGCACATGCATTCCAATTAATACAGAATGAATACTCGGCCTTTTCTCTTCACAGAGGAAAATGGAACATGAAAAAAAGATTAAAAAGGCATAACAGCAACACAAAACAAAACTGAAATAGATACATGGCTTTAAATTATGACTATTTATTCCTTATGAAAATGAAAGTAACACACATATTTCATATTCTTATAGTAATCATAAAATCCGACCCTCCTGGTTTTAACTAGATCTCGATTCCCTTGGGTTGTTAAGTAAAACAAGCTCTCAGTTCAAGTCAGAAGGCCCCACTTAAAATGCTATTTCCTGAATGTGAACCAGTATTCCACTCAAAGGAGGAAGTTTTGCCACAGAAATATCCTTCTGAGTGGTAATTGACCTAACAGAAATTCTAAGCTGCCTTCACACTTTCATTGTGAATCACGTGAATATTTACTCTTTTATTAGATTCATCATCCACTATCACAAATCGAGAAAGATGCTGGGGATGACCACGAAAATCAGTGTAACAGTCAACTCCAAGCTGTCAGCGAGAAATGTTAACAGTATATGTAAGTCCCCCCTCCCCCAAATAGACAGATGCAACTACGGAGAGGAAAGAGTGATTTAGTGTGTTCTGATATTTGGAATTCTGATTTTGATCCAGATGGGAGGGATTGTGCTGTCCTGGTAAAAACATCAGTGCAGACAGAAAAGTGCTTCTCCTGGCCCTCCACCAACACTGATAGGATTCCCCTTTAGGTTAATCAATCTGCAGCTGAACTGACTTTCTGTTGTGATGAGATAACCTTTCGGGCTCTCTGCCAACACACAGAAGATAGAATATGGGGTTGAAAATCAGGAGCGGGGTTCTAATCCTAACTTTGTTATTAAATAGTTATGTGACCTTATGCACTTCAGTTAACCTCTTTGAGCTTCATTTTCCTTATCTGTAAAATGGGGACAGTAATCCCTGGTTTGACAACTTTTCAGAGTTTTAGTAAAGCTCATAGCACATCTTCAAGTGAAAAGTCCCGTGCACCTGTAAAAGCTTTTCTCAGAAGGAAACTCACCAAGCGGAGGACTTCCGGGAGCATCCTTTGGAAGCAAAGCCAGGCTATGTCTCTCAAGTACTTCCCACATTCACAGTGTTTGGACTGAGCAGAGGAGGCACATATATTTGTCAGCAAACCACTCTTTATGCATCAGATTTTTAATCTACAAACAACCTAGGTCATGAAATTAAAACTGACATTTCTCATGTTATGAGAGGTTTTGAGCACTGAGAGCTTGAAGCAAACACACACCTTTGGTAAAATGTCAACATCTCACCTGTTGATAAATTAGTCTCATTCTTGACTCTGTTTAATGAAGCCATATGGTGAGTTATATTATTTTCTTCACTTTATTGATGAGGAAGCCGAGATGCAAGGAGATTTAGTCCTGTCTTGGGTCCCCAGTTAGGAAGTGATGAAGCAGGCACTTGATGACACGTCATCTAAATTACTGCGTCACAGGTCCCATGAGTCCCTAGTCTGTCTCCACCGATGTTTGAGAGTGGCTTCTAAAATGCTTTGTTAACAGAGAGGGTTGTCTGTATTTTTTTTTTTCTATTAAGAGACAATTTAGGGGTGGAGAGTAAAATTTAGCAATGGTTAAGGAAAACTTATATAAAGGTAAATAAAAATGCTAATTTAGGAAATACAGTTTTATGTTTATTAAAAATCAGAATGAACAAATACAATTAAGAATTACTGTAATAAAAAATCGTTGTTACTAATCAAAAGTGAAACTGTTACTCCTATCTGTTTTCCATATGTCCTTGCCTAGATAAAACAAACACACACACAACAACAAAACCCCATAGGCTGCCCTGATGGCACAGATGTGTGGAACTATGGTCAGGGAATTAAGGAGACGAAATGGAGTGTGGTCTGTGGAGGGACTGGCCCAGAGAAATGCTACTCATCTTGATGCGAGGGACAATTTGTTTCTCCAAAGCTATCGGGCTACTTCTATCTGACTTGAGACATTTAAATGAAGTGATTGCTTGGCTGAGTTGTCCCAAAGTCTGTCTATCACACAGACTCCACAACTTAGTTTTTCCCAAAATATGATGAGTATTATAAATGGAGTATAAATATGCCACAAACAATGCTTAATTCATTTGAAGTATCATAGAATTTCATATGTGGAATTTTAAAAATATATAGTAGGAAAAGAGTTGGCTAATATACTTCAACTAAATGATTATATTTTATGTTTTTTTATAACATCATCAATATCCCATGATTTTTCATTATAAAAATGCATCGTCAATTCATGTACTCACTAATTTCACAGTTATTTAACGAACCTCTACTTTGCTCCAGACCCTAAACTAGGTTCTGAAAATTCACAAAGGACCACAATCCCCTCCATCTCTTGTCCTCAAGGCCACTTCAGGGCAGTAAGGTAGAAGTCAGCCATAAGCAATTGAAATAGGATAGGTAGGTAGAATATTGCATGGTGCTACACTAATTGTCTCAGAAGTGGGTTAGCAAGATTCGATGCCTTTCCTATGGTCTAAACAGCAGCTGGGCTTAAATCAGTATGCTGGTATCACGCCTAAGAAGGCTAGCAACTGGGCAGAGGGAGGGCGTCATCTGGAGGCTGTGGGGTGGGGGTGGGAGATTCCTCAAGGAGGAGCTGAGGCACATTAAGAAGATTTCAAGCAAGAATAGATCCCCATGTCAGAACACTGTGTAGTGAGGCTACTGAAGGGTCCACATGTAAACCCCAAGTAGTGCAATCATTTGGGTACTTTGCCACACAGATGGTATCTATGACCAGTTGAAGATTACCAGGGAAGAGCAAGGACTGACAGCAGTCTGCTCCAGTATCCATTAAAGGAACAGAACTAACCCCTGTGTCAAATCCCTCCTGCCTATTTCAGCACAAAACTAAATGGTGCCCCCTGAAACTGATAATGCACTATATGTTAACTAAGTTGAATTTAAATAAAATCTTTTTTAAATGGTGAGAGGAGGATTTAAGTAGTAGATAAGTTCCACCCCTGACTTTAATTATTGGTCTAACCTGGACTGGAGAGAAGGGAGCGTTACACTGGATATGAGGTTGTAACTTTAAATTTCACCGGATTGATCATTTTTATAATACTTGAAAGGGATCAGACAGCCATGAATTCACCTGTTACTGGATGGGAAAACCATTTGAAGGTGATCATTTGAGAAATAATAAAACTAGCTTCTTTGTAACTCTGGTGGAGTTGAGACTGTTCAAAATTATATAGGTATTATAAATAAGATACAAATGTAGGGACACCTGGGTCCCTCAGTCAGTTAAGCATCTGACTCTTGATTTCCACTCAGGTCATGATCTCAGAGTCCTGGGATCAAGCCCCTCATCAGGCTCTGTGCTGAGTGAGGAGCCTGCTTAAGATTCTGCCTCTCTGCTTTTGCCCCACTCCCCCACTTGAGCTCTCTTTCTCTCTCTCTCAAAAAAAAAAAAAAGTAGGTGTAAACAAGGCTATGGTGAGAGCACAAAGAAGGAACAACTAACATAATATTGGGATGTCAAAGAAATGTCAGAAATAATTATGGTTATGAGCAAATGATCACCTCTGTTAACCTCATAAACCTCCTTTTTTCTTTTGTAAGTTTACTTGCCAGTCACTTTTATTTTCATTTTAACTCTGGATCACCAGCTTTAAAAATAGCAAAGGACTAGCTTTACATAATGTATAGACTAGTCCATTATTTTTTTTAAACAAGTGAGTTCAACACTTTGAACAGTGGTGATTTCATTGCTTTAACTGGCTAACTCACCTTACAGCATTTTGAGGATGGAGAAATGTGTTCTCTGGTTATAAAGAGAAACATGAGTGTCTAATGGAAGCACAGACTGCAAAAGCCCTATTGTTTGTGTTACCTGTATTGCTCAGGAAGGGAACAGGGAAGACAAGTAGAACAGAAGAACAAATACAAAACATTCTCAGGGACACCAGAGCCAAGACTTCAACTGACTCAGTGCAGAGATGCTTCATAGTCTCATAGACCTCAAGAAGGAAGCTGGGACTCAGGAGAGTGATGCTAATCCTGGCCTCATTGTTCACCACCTCGAGTGACAGGGTGTCTCCTTCATCTCTTACCTGCCTCTCCCCTTCCCATTGCAGAATGTGCTTTAAAGAGAGAAGTCCAGGAGCTGAAACAAAGAAGCCATTTCATTTTCTTCTTTTTTAGTTTCTTGTGCCTGATGTTTATTTTCAACCCTTTTTGTCTCATACCATGTGTACTAGGACTATAAGAAATGAAATGTACACCCTCTGCAACTAGAGTGATTTAAGAGAATAGATTCTCAAACCAAAGCAGCAATTTTATTCAGGAAGCTTTTAACATGCCTTTCTCTGACAATGCTTTTACTTTCATGTAATTAAGAGACTTCAAAACCTGGAAAACATGAATGGTTCTTGCTCATATGTACGCTCATATGTATATCCATATATACACAGTGCTGATAATGAATCATGTGCTATTTTGTGCAACTAACCAAAAAGTATTCCTTTGCAATTTGGAGTTAATCATTTTCAACTTTACTTGTTGCCAAGCCCAGCCCAAGTCGTATATTGAATGTTCAAAAGTGACTTTGTGCTACAATGATTTAAACTGAAAAGAAAGACCTTTTAAGTGGCAATAATAAAATTGTCTAGTTTCACAAACCAAAACTTATTCTACCAATAAAATGCTGTTCTGTTTTTGAGCATTTCCTATGAATTATTACTTGTAATTTAGGAAACTGATACCATTTAGCACTTGGTTATATGGACTAGAAGTAATGATTTTTCTCCATCACAGATAATTAAAATTTGATATGAATTAGATTATATAATCATGTATCCCCTTTATCTAAAATTATTACAATTCAACAGTATAATTTAAATGCACAGTGTGAATCATATAAAAATATTCAAAATGCAATTTAAAGGATATATAAGATACAAACGAGGTATACTTCCATATAACAGTTATCAGAGTTATTAAATGAAAACAGACTTTGGTTTTCAAGTTTGCCCACTTATAGCTATATAAGCCTTTTTATGTTCTTGCTCTTGGGTTTTGTATTGCTTTGATTTGCTTGGAAAAATAAAATAAAATAAAACATAGTGACTCTCACATCTCAATTTACAAGTTTAAGAAAAGTGACTCACTTGACTCTAGTTGAGTTTAATTACCTAACACCAATACATATTAAGAAAAAACAACTTCAGTAAAAACTATCAACAAAGTAGACTGGAGTTTCCTAAAACGTTAAACGTGTTCACTATACAACCAAGCAAATCTACTCCACAGTATTTGCCCTCATTCCCAAAAATAGAAGTACATGGCCACACAAAAAAACATAATGTGAATGTCCTTAGTAGTACTATTCACAGTTAAAAAAAACAATGGCGACACCTGAGATGTCCACTCAGAGTAAATGGCAAAGCCAGTTGTGGTATATCAGTTCAATGGAATACTACTCAACAATGAAAATGGAATGAATCCCTGAGAGTGCAGCCTGAAACCCCAGAAACAGCACATGGAGTGAGATGAGCTCCACTAGAGTGGAGGACTATACACAGTGAGAGTACATTTAGGTGGAACTTCTAGAAACAGCAAAACTACAGAGACAGAGAGGGGACCAACGTTTGCCTGGAGATGTGGTAAGAATGGGCATTTGCCGAAATGGGCATTAGAGAACTTTCTGGGGTGATGAAATGTAGCACAACTAGATTGAGTTGCTGACTAAACAACTATAAACTTAATAAAACTCCATCAAAGTGCACACAAAAAATCAGTAGATTTTATGGTAGATTATACGTACATAGAGCTTCTAAAAATCTAGGTTTGTTCTATTCTCCCTCTGATAATACCTCATATATTTCTCTGCTTTTTATTCATGATCAGAGTAGAACATTTTTCATTCTGTGATCTTCTACTGAAAACTCACCAAATATAGCAGCTCTTCATATCTCCCTCCTTCTGTCTGCCTGGCTTGTTCATTCACTCACTCATTCAATTATTCAACAAAACTATATTGAGCATCTACCAAGTATCAAACTCTGCTCTAGGTGCTGAAAATGCAAGATGAATAAGTCATCTCCTAATGCTCCTCTTTTCTTCTCATGATAAACTCTGTCTTCATTTTAGAGCCACTCTTACCCTATTTTCCCTATTTATACTCACGATCCTATTTAGGTCAGCAATTTGCAAATAGGTTCAGTGCTTTGCAGAAGTGCTACCTTGAAGTGTCAGTCTGTTATACTTTAATGACTACATCTTTCAAAATTAAAGTTTGAAATTAAGTAATCTACCTATGTATTCAGTTGCTTTTTTCAAAAAAAAAAAAAATACACCGGGCAACACAATTGGTTTAGGACAAAGGACTTTTACTTTACTTGGTAATATCAACTTTATTGCCCTCCTCATGGACAGCTAAAGCAGTTATGGATTTGTGTAAAGCTGGCTCTCCATTCTGAAGAACAGACTTCCAAGCTTGCTTTGGAGAGATCCCTAAATCCAAACCTGCCCTTTGGGCTGGGATCAACTTTCCAAACTAAGTGTGATGGACTTAACTAGTGTCCATAAAATACTTATGACTTAACTGTATTTCCTAGATTCATCCATTCACTATTCCTACAAAAATTCATATTCTGTTAACACTTGTGCACCAAACATCAAGCTATACACTGGTGTGCAAGATGAATAAGGCCTAGAGTTTGCCCTCAAAATGCTTACAATGTGAGAGACGGACAAGTAAAATGACTAACAAGAGCAAAATAATGAAAACATATACAGAAAATAGAAATAAAATATACAGAGTTATAGCCATATAGCTTTGTCTGTAGGTAAATGATGGTGAGTTTATTTTCAAAATTAAGTAGGAGTTTAACAGACATAGAAAGAGTAGGATGGTAAGGCATCCGAGGAAGGGAACAATGTATGCAAAGTTCATGTTCAGGGAATTATGTGTAATACAGACAGAGTTGCAATGCATGGTTTAACTGTAGAAGTAGCTTGTCAAAACCGAACATTTATTTCCTCAAGAGTTGAATAATAAGAGAACTACTATTCAAGAAATTATATTTTATCTGATAAAGGGTGTCCATTGAAAGCTTTTAAGTAGGCAAATAACATGAAATAGACCAATTTTATGGTGGTATAGGGTATGGGAGAACGTTTTAGGTGATAAAGGGGAAGAGATCTGGGATGATTTCTCAATATCCCTGTTTTTTCCAGAACTGATCATGACTTAGTGTCAAGAAGTAATTCTAGTATGTCTTACACTTGGAAAGTAAGTGTCCCTCAGATTTTTATTATGGAATACCCAGAAACCTCTGATTAAACACTGGTATGCTAGCTTTCAGAGTCTAGATTAGCAATTCAATGTAGTTCGGGTTCACCCCCTATTTCTGATTTCATTCATGCATAACAAGGACATGACCATGTTCAGTCTTCTTCTATATCTGGAAAAATCACTTTGTAACCACACTGATATAACAAAAAACACAGGATTATACAGTGCGATCAATGAAAACATTTCTCTCCCCAGTGCTTAATCAATGTTTTTTTCAATACTCTGGGCCTTTACATAAAAGATAGATATTAATTTAAAACTTAAGGCTTTTACAATTTAAAAATATATCTTTTAAAATTTCATTTGCGCAGAGACTACATACTCTGCTTCCTCTGCACCAATTCTGCACCATTCTGAAAAATCAGGAAGGATCAGGAAGAAATCATGAACAAAAGTGTATATGCTCCAAAAAATTAGCACATGAGAAGTCCCTGGTGCATGCAATACTGTTCCTCCCATGCAAACATTAGGCTTTACCTCATCCAGTTTTAATGCTTGCCTTTACCCTGTTATTCAGTGACAGAAGTGAAAATTATGTTGATTTGAGACATATTATAGCATCCAAAAATAATTAACCTAAAGTCACTTATAATAAATCTGTTATCTTCTTATTAGTCAAAGAGCTTTTTTTTCCTTTTCCTGAAACTGCTCTTATCTCGTGTCTTAGTGTTATGTCTTTGTGGTGTGCAGTGTGGCTTTCAATTGGGCACACACTGTAAAGCTATCATCTGTAGACACTAATATTTTCACTTCACATTATACACAGCCCTCTGACTCTATCCTCAAACCTGGTCAGAAGCATGGATGTCAAATGGTAGAAGGATTCTCACTCAGGTCATTGATCAAAGTAAAAGTCTTATATAAATCAGTCTTGAAAAAAAAAAAACAACTGTGAAATTTGGTGTCATCTGTGAAAATTGTCTGTTTGGTTTGAATTTGTATGGAAATATCTTAAATTTAGGTTCTAGAATGATGTTTTGTTTCCGCCAGCTTTAAAGCACCTGAAGGTATGGGCCCTGGGAAAGATTTCCATTAACAGAAAGACTTCAGTATTTGTTGCTGTGACCAAACACTTCATTTAAAAACAGTTCTGACATGTTATGTTCAAAATATGTCTAAATGTAAGAAGTAAAAGAATTCAGATTTAAACTAGGAGTGGGATGAGTGAAGTCAGACTTCTTAAAAGCACACAGAAAATACAGTATTAGAGGTATATTTTCTAAGCAACACTAATTAGTAGTCATTAACAAGGAAAGAAGGAAGTGAAACAAGTGATTTTTAAAAAGATAAATATTAGGAAATTTTCTCTTCATCAGCAATAGCATTGTGAAAACAGCCATCTTTTAAATGAAGGTAAGTTATCATGGGCTCTTTGATAAGGGAAGAAAGAGCAGAAAGAGGGTACTTTGTCTATATATTTCTATTCTGAGATGGAAATGGGAAAGATAAGAATATAGGGTGATTTAGAAACACAGCAGGAATACAGAAGCCTTGAGATGAGTTGGCCTTTCACAAGTACTAACTGGATAGGGAGACCAGGTAAGAGGTCAGTGGCTTTTCTCTAATAAGGAGCTAAAAAGAATAATGAGGTGATGCCTGAAGCAAAAGCTACAGAAGCCAGACTCTGCATGTCACAGAAATATTAGCATTTGAGAGCAGAGTAAGGGATAGGTTCAATATGACACGAAGGACAATAGATCAACATTTCAGGTTTGACTGAAACAAATTAAAAATAGATTAAAAACACACTTCTATAGTATAGGTATTGGTATTTATTTCAGTCATGCCTCTCAAATCTAAGAAAAGAACTTTTAAGTGTAATTTGCAAAGTAGAAATTATATTCTTGTCATCTAAATCAAAGTTAAAATATTAGTGAAAGGTGACATAAAATATATATTTCATGTGTATGTATGTATATATACGTATGTATCTATTTTAAAAGAACTCATTCTGGTAGGGAAGTGTGATTTTTTTTCTATTTATTTCAAGTACTCATACTAGGAAAAGAATAACTCATTTAGTCTGAGTTCCATAATCCATAGCCAATCCTGCATACTTAGGATTGGTACATTACAGGAATTGTGCCTAAAAGGAACTGATCTGCCTGCATGGAAAACACTCAATTTTTGTAATGACATTGACAAAATTACTCTTGTTTTTGAAACTTGGAATTAGGTTTTAAGAGTTTTAAATTTGTACACAGGATTTTCTTAAAAAGGCCATATTATGATGAGGTGGTGGGAAGAGCCTCTGTTAACAAGAGGACAAGCCATTCTGATAAATGTTCTTAATGTTAGTTATCAAATTGGAAGTGACCTCTGGCCATTCAACATGGTCACGTCACAGTCAGCAAACCATAGTTCAGATCTTCCCAGTGTCCTGTGGTAAGTAGGTCTGTTCAGAGGGATTGCATTCCCTCCAGCCTGACTTAATCTACAACTACTCCCCAAGGACTAAATTTGACCTAGAAACGTTTGCAACACATATGGTTATTAAGTTAAGTACATAATTCAAGGTGAGCAGTACTTCCTGTTCATGATGGCATTCAACATACTACTTCTGGCTAAAAGAATCACGTCTAAGAATCCACAGCCCAGGCCTTGCCTCTCAGCAAACTCTGTCCCATATGCATTGGGCTTTACTATGTTCCATAGTCCTCTCCTTCTGGAACCATAGGTAAAGGATGGCCACATACTGCACGTGCTGGCCACACACACAACCTGGAAAAGTGAGGGAGTTAATGCTATGGGATATACTTTGACCAGAAAACAGAAGGAAACAGAAGATAAATTCCTCTTCATCCATCCCCATTGCAGATTGTCCAAAAAAAAAAAAAAAAGTGTTTTTTATGATTCTCCAGAGACACCCAAAAGACTAAGTAAATGTCTGTGTTTTCTTTTGAAGCTGTGGCCACTTCAACAACACATGATATTATATTTGCTTCTTCTTTGTCCCTTCCTCATTTCTTATTTCCCTTTATTCTTGCTGCCCCTGAATTATACTCTACAACAAAGCATTAGCATTTAAATTTTGCCTCAGATTCGTTCTGTTTTCTAAGATGAAGAGAGAATGCCTGAAAATTTCATTATTTTGATTGAATACCATCATGAGCAGAAATTATTGGCCCATAATAATATCCAATCAAAAGTCTTGAACCCATTTAGAATACTACAGAACAAGTGTATTGCTATTCTTTTGTAGAAACATAAAAAGAGAAAGAAGCAAAAGGTTATCAGTGGGAAATATACAGATGGTACAGATGCTACACTGACTTTCTGGAAGAAAGGACAAGAAGACTTTGACATATCCCAATTTAGAAAAATAGGCATTGCCTATTAATTCCATATGTTTATTTAAGATGGGAGGAGAACTCATTACATTATGGTCCTAGAAGCATTAGTTAGGCCCCATAAGAGATTTTCCTGAAGTTCTCCTTTAATACTTCTACACATAAATTCTGGATATATCAAAGTTCTCCAAACACAATTCTATGAAGCTTTTAGATTTCCCTGTCTTTGCACAGGCTATTCCTTCTACCTGAATGTCCCCTCCCCCCACCCCACACACATAAGGCTTTCTGCTTTGAATAACTGATGATTCAAATAAAGACCTTCTTTTTTGTAAGCTGTCCCGATTTTCCCTTCTTCTCATTACAAAACGAAGAGTTCCCGCCTCCACTTTCATAACCTCCAATTTACACTGCTAGTCCAATGCCTTAGTTCATAGACGGCACCTGACTACTCGTCTTTTTAATTCTATTGAGGACTTCTTAAATTTTCATACTGTGTTGCTTTCATTTTATATCCCCAGTATGTCTCATGACCCATGACTCTTGACTCCTGACGTTATAAGGACTCAGTAAAAAGGAACAAAGGGAAAAGTGTGAAGAGGAGAAAAAAGAAAAGAACATAAGAATGTATATGATCATAGATGAATGTACAAGGGTCTCCTTCCATTTTTCCTTCCTCCGGACTTCGGATTTGAAGAAGAGTCCGAAGTTAAAATAATGCTACATAGCTTTGAAAGTTCTAGAAAACATCTCAGTACTTCAATCTATACCACAAACTATTTTAAGTCAATTTCTGGAGCTTTCTTTTTCCTGATTGAAAGATGATTTGAATCGCACAATAAAAATCAATAAAGAAAAGCTTTGCTTTCCAGAAATTTGTTTTGAGGGAAGTTGTCCTGAAATGCTTCAGTTAATAAAATTAACAAATATTTATTACTTAAAGTCTGAAATGAGCTGGGGAAAAGGGACACTATGAATTAGAATGGATCACTGTATAACTAATAGCAAGCCTGCTCATCCTACAAAAGAGATAGAAACTGGTAAATTCAGTGCTTTTAACAGCATATTTTATTGAGCACTAACAGGCAAATCTCCTCTTTATCTTGACCCTCTGGGGAGGGTCTGAACCCTCCTTTCATACATCTGAACGCAGATGTATGAAAATCCTTCCTAAGCAGAATAGTTATGGCATCCTCATGCACTCAAACACCATGAGATAAGCAGTTATTTCCAGAATGGGATTGCAGTACCCTGACACAGTCGAAAGACTGAGGAGGCAATTGCTATTTTTGATTGTGTTAACCTGTGTATAATTATGTAATTACCTACTAAAATTTAGGCAGAGTGTTGCATATATAAATCATTAACTTTAACAATTGACAAGCTGCTTTGATTAGTATTTTCATAGTGTAAGATAACATACTTTTGTCAGCTTTCATATGATTAGGAATTTGTTTATGCAAAATGTTTTCACTCCCTGTTTAGAGACACAGAAAAGGAGAGTGAGGGCAGGGGAGTCATGTGCCTCCCTCATGGTTCAACTCAAGAAATTTCAGTGATGAGAAAATACAGAAGAGGTACACATTATCACGCCCCAAATGACAAATAATTTTAGTGTTAGTTTAGAAGAGTATCTAGAGAGTTTGACTTGGAAGAATTGGGCTTTCCTCTGGCAAATCAGACTAACAAGGACATCAGTGTATGTAGCATCAACTCAGACTGTCATAGTCAACTCCCAATTTGGCCAGGCAGCCCCTCTAACAGCATTGATCAGAGCAGTTGCTCTTCTAAGGAAAATGCATGTCAATATATTTGTTATTTACTCTCTAGCAGAAACCCAGCAGCTGCAGCAATTTTTGAGAGAATTCTCTGACACATCTCATTTCCTATCAGTCGTAGGTGCTATTGACTGTACACACACCTTCCTAATAGGCTAACATCACTGAATTCAGCTGGCTATTGGAATAGAAAATCCTTTAATTTCTTGGCTACGATGGGGCTGTGTGATGCCAAATTTCAATTCTCTATGGAAGACAAAGTCCTCAGGACATGAAGCATTTCTTGTCTTCCCAGGCAAATTGGCTGGGCTCATTTGTTTGAAATAAGTGATTACAAAAAGTGGCTTAGAGAGATTGTAAAGTAAAATTAAAAATAAAAAGACTCCACTGGCTACTATGCATGTGATGTCTCTTCCTTTTGAGGGAAAGTGTTTGGAAAGTGAGGGGTGGAGACAGAATAATCCAAAGGGGCTCACGTAGGTGACACATTCTAATTTGGAATGAGAAAAAAAAAGTGTGTGATTTACCATTGAGATCAGAAGGTGAGACCATACTTCCAAAAGAATTTGCAGAGAAAAATGGACCCTTAGCTCTCATTATGCTTTTCTTTGTCTCTGCAATTTTATGATGTTCTAGTCTAGTTGAAAATGCCTAGAAAGGAGTGGTTTCATATGATTGTCTTTTACTGTCTGCCTACCTAAAAGAGAAATAACATTCTAAATTCACTTTATTTTTCAAGAGGCTCAGAGAAGGCTATACCATGTGAAAGTTTTCTTTTTATCAGATTAGTAATGTCAAACTCCACAATCATAAAGTATTGATCTCTCCAAATCAGACATCTCTGTTACCATGTCTCACAAGCATGAACATCTGCTCCATCTTTCACAATAAACTCTTCCCCACAATCAGACACACTACTGTCTTTGAGATCACAAGCTTAATTATACTCTTTTTAAACCTTCATGATTGAGCACACATGCAGCAATACCACTCCCTCATTGTCTTTAATCTTGTCTTTCCGTGTCTCTAAATATAATTTAAATATAAAATTTTTTAAAAATTCAAATCACGGGCGCCTGGGTGGCTCAGTTGGTTAAGCGACTGCCTTCAGCTCAGGTCAGGATCCCGGAGTCCTGGGATCGAGTCCTGCATCGGGCTCTCTGCTCAGCAGGGAGTCTGCTTCTGCCTCTGACCCTCTTCCCTCTCGTGCTCTCTATCTCTCGTTCTCTCCCTCTCAAATAAATAAATAAAATATTTAAAAATAAATAAATAAATAAATAAATAAATAAATAAATAAATAAAAATTCAAATCATCATCCAGCCTCGTAATTTTTCTTCTACTCTCAACTAATTCTATCCTTCTTGACCATGACTAATAGTTCTTACCAACTTAAGAAACATCTACCTTTCTGAAAATTCAGAGACTGGATCCTACTCTACTTCTCTTTTTTGATAACATTATAAGTTACCTACTCCATTATGCAGAAAAGAGTGGCATGTGATGCTTTGTCATATTCTTTTGCTTTCTAAATAAAATGTTTATCCATTTATTATTAATGACTTTTGTCTATCCTTTCCATGGCCAACATAGGTTGTTTATAGCAAATTTGGGGGCAGCAGTAGGCATTTCCTCTGTCAGAGGATGCCTTCCCTATAAAGCAAAATACTATGAATGAAAAGGAGTCATAATTCACCTGAGTATTGTAGGCAAAATGTGTTGAAGAGTCCTCCTGCGTGGGCATGTCATATTCTATGAGGCCATTCTGCAGCCTGAAGAACAAAACATTTTTTTCTTTTTTTCCTTAAACTACAACATATTTGAACCCAATCCCTTTCTTGAAACTGAGGTATGAGATGATGTTCAGGGATGGGGTCAGGAATGGTGTATGAAGGGCATCTGGAATGGGGAGAAATTTGGGGATATGGGAAATGGTGTGAGTCTCAGCAAAGAAGGGAGGAATGGGATAAACTCTGAAATGGTACAAAATAAGCAGTGCCTTTGTACATATTGGTAACAATCAGCTGTATTTATATTTTCATATTGCTGTTGAGACTGTATCAGAAACAAACAAACAAAAAAAGCAAAACAAAGGTGTTTAACAACACCCTTAGCATCTGCCCATCAGATGCAAGTAGGCTTTCACCCAGTTGCGACAACCAAGATAAGTCTCTGGTCACAGCTTAATGTCCCCCGTCTGGAAGGCAAAGCTTCTCCCATTTGAGAACCATCATTATGAACAAACAATGAATCATGGAACACTACACCAAAACAAATTATGTAATATATGGTGATTAACATAACAATAAAAAATTTTAAAAAAATAAAAAAATAAAACAATCTTAAAATGTCTCCCTTTACTCTTGATATCACAAGCATCCCTAACATTACCTGATATATGGTTTTCAGTGCAAAGGTCATGAGTTTAAGCACTCCATACTCATGACCCATGGCCTATGAGTAATGGTTGAGTAGTGTTTAGTTAGCCACACGATCAGAAAAGGATGTTGGTGACCCATCCCATCATAGATTTATAAAGGTCTAGTCACAGCTCTGTTCTCCACAATGGAATCTAGAGAGCGAGCAAGGAAAGTAGACCAAGTATCTCTACATCATACTTTTGGAACACTCTTGTTACAGGCCCATGATTTTCTGCCTACAGAACATGTCTTTTTACATTTAACACTTCATTGACAAAAATCTCAAGAATGGTTGATGTTGGACCCCGGAAGGGGAAAGCCCGTCTTCTGAGACATTCTCATAAAGCCTACCAGTTTCTCTCACAGAACAACAAAGTAGTCTTGCCTTTGGATGAAAATGATATTATTTACATTTTAGCGAATTCAAAGGTCCATGATGAGTTTCTCCTTATTTTGAAATCCCTACCATGACCCCATTCATATTTCTACAAATTTTAATAATATGGCCTTTGTTTAAAAGGTCCAAAGAGAATTATGTAGAGATAGCAAAACCTATCTAATAGAATTTTATTAGAATTTTATAGACAGTAGACTTGTTTTTAAATTTGAAAGGTATATTACCATCTAGTTATAGAAACAATTATTATACATTTTACATAATTTTACATTTCTAAGGATATTCTGGCCTTTCTTTTTCTGATCTCATAAACTTTTCTAAATTTCTTAGGAAATGAAAGATTCTAAAAATCATAAAAGTTCCTGTTATTTCCTAAACAGCATGCAGAGCTGTTGCATAATCTTAGAAAAAGATAGACAGGACAGACCTTACAAATATATTTTAAAGCTCTGAAATGTAGACAAGAATATGTAAATTGAAAGTAAATTTATTTTAGTGAACTGGCAAGAAGGGAAAAAATATAGGGCCATATGTTACCATCAGTTTTGCTATGCATATTTGGGGGGAAAGAAGTTTCTTAAGCCAGGCATTTTCAGTCCATAAAATGCCTTCCCATAGGTAACTACATGCTGGCAAAAGCAGTAGGCAAGTGTTGAAAGTTAGAAATGAGGACAGTGCTTTTATTGGTGGCTGAGCAGAACAGGGAACTTGGTCTAAGAGGAATGGAGAGGAGGGGATGGTAATTTGACTTAAGTGAAAATGTTATCAGTGAGTAAGGAAACTCTCAGCTGGAAGCAGCTCTTTGTTTCAACTTCTTCCCTCCTGTTGGTCTCCCTACTCACAGAGGAACAATTTTGAAAACAACCTACAACATAAAGAATGTGTATGTCAGCTCACCTATCTGTTCTAGGCACTAAGTGCTTTCTTCTTTCATGGTTTGCTTCAGTAAAAGTATCACAGGAGGTCAGTTTGAGTTCCAGCCATGGGCACAATAAATTATGTGGATTTCAATATAAATAATATGGTACATGAAGGCAAGGCTTTATCTGTTCTGATTGTGATCTGTAGTGTTGTAACAAAGCCTGGCCTAAAATAAGTTACCAATAATTTTTAAATGGATGAATAAATGAATATCGCAAACAATAATTATTTTGCACATGCCACCAAGAGATCATATGTTTAAGTTAATGATTCCTCTTCTGTGTGTGTGTGGGGGGGGGGCATGTTTGGACTTTGCACATTTCCATAAAAGACTAAAGATTGCACCATAATGGCATGATTTTGTATGTGTGTACTCTTTCAGCATTTATAAAGCATTTCCCCATGGCTTGTAATAAATGAATTCAGAAGACAGAATTCCACCTATTTCAGAAGACAGAATTCTATTTTCTGAGGCCATAGGCAGACAAGTGACTGAATCTCTAAACTTCTATTTCTTAATCTATGAAGTGACAATAACACAGCTCTCACAGGGTCCCTCTGAGGATTAAATGGGCTGATGTGCACAAAATTGCTTGGCAGAATGCGAAGTACTGGATAAATATAAGTAGCATTACCGAAGTTATTCTCAGAGAACAAAGAACATGGGTGAGAGTAAAGATCATTCCCATATTAGCAATGATATGACCTCCTGGACTCCAAGAGGTTGAGAGTTTCAAGGCACCAAATGCAGCTAACCAAGAGTAGTTAGCTCCCGGCCTCTTTGTAGCCCTGCTTTACTGTGAGAATTGCCAGAATTCTTGAGCCTTTTTGTACCTCAGTATCATCATCTGTGTAATGGGGCCCTCATAAAGTTCCCTGAAGTTCACTTCTGCTCTGATGTTTTATGGCTCCATGACAGAAACAGATTAATGAGCAGATCCAAAATGTAAGATCGGACTGGAGGAATGTGTAAGAAAGAAGAAGGGAGCATCATTGGTCACTTCTTATGCCCCAATTATAGCCTCTCAGGCCAGCTCTCACTGCAGTCCTCACTGCAACAACCAGTTTCCCTCAGTTGTAATCTCACCACACACTATGGATGCTTCAGGAGACCCAGCAGGCTCTTACACATGTGCAGCCTGTGACTGCAAGGAAGTTAAAGCCCCATGAAGAAAACTTTCATCACTGGAAGACAAGATCTAACAGACAAAACTCCCCTCTTTTATCCTTCAAGTAGATATTTCTGAGGTGATCCTACAGGGCTTCTCCAAGGGTCCTGGGAGGATTAAATCTCATTTCCCCTTATTGGCGATCAACTTATGATGGGATCTTTATTGGCTTTCCCTCTTCCCTGTTTCATGCTTCCTAACCTACCACTTCTATGCCTTGGGATCACTTCCCAAAATATACTGTTTAAAAACCAGCCCCTGTCTCAAACTTCATTTTGTTGGTGGATCACAAACTAAGAAACAAGTAGCCTTGGAAAGCAGGCCCTCAGTATGGGATTTTGGAATTGGATTATTCAACAAGTGCCCTGAGATAAAGACTCTGTCATTGTAACAGCAGGTGAGGTCCTGATAAGTCCCAGCATGCTGCACTACCACAATTAGCACCAGAGTTTAGTTGGAAAGCTACATAAGTCATAAGGATCCCAGAAAGCATTTAGAGAGGGTCTTGTCTCCTGCAATCTACAGGGCAGACTTGAATAACATTTAAGCCTTAGATTTAATTGTAAGGACAGAATTACAAAATGCATGGGTTAAATAACTTTTATATTCTAACATCAAGACTGGATAGGAAAATCAATGGCGTTCCAAGGCCTGAGATGGGGACACTTTATACCAAGTGGTTAGACTGTAAAGCTTCATGAGAAAATCTATTGACACAAAGTATTCATATTTCAGGATGTAACATTCTAGTGAAGAAACCTAGAGCTGCTGCTAGGATGGCATGTTGAAGCTTGGTCTATAATAAATAATGTAGAGATGTAGGAACTGCCTTAGCCAAGGTTTGAAGAAGGAGTCATAACCTCAGAAAAAAGGAAATATTAGGATAATTTTTTTAATGTGAGACCAGAGAATTTATGCTGTGAGTCTGCCACATCAATAAAATTCTAGGGGTCAAAAGGTCTGCAGCAAGCCAAGATATTCCAAACTCTAAGCTAACCCTGGAAGTTTTTTTTCTTTTTTTAGGTTGTATTAATCACCATACAATACATCATTAGTTTTTGATGTGGTGATCCACGATTCATTGTTTTCGTGTAACACCCAGTGCTCCCTGCAGTATGCGCCCTCCTTATAATCCAACGTCGGGCTAACCCATCCCCCCTCCCCCCTCCCCTCTAAAACCCTCAGTTTGTTTCTCAGAGTGCAGAGTCTCTCATGGTTCATCTCTCCCTCTGATTTCCACCCCCTTCATTTTTCCCTTCCTTCTCCTAATGTCCTTATGTTCCACAAATAAGTGAAACCATATGATAATTGACTACCTCTGCTTGACTTCTTTCACTTAGCATAATCTCCTCCAGTCTCATCCATGTTGATGTAAAATTTGGGTATTCATCCTTTCTGATGGCTGAGTAATATTTCATTGTATATATGGACCACATCTTCTTTATCCATTCATCTGTTGAAGGACATCTCGGCTCTTTCCACAGTTCGGCTATTGTGGACATTGCTGCTATGAACATTGGGGTGCATATGGCCCTTCTTTTCACTACATCTGTGTCTTTGGGGTAAATACCCAGGAGTGCAATTGCTGGGTCATAAGGTAGCTCTATTTTTAAATTTTTGAGGAACCTCCACACTGTTTTCCAAAGTGGCTGTATCAACTTGCATTCCCACCAACAGTGTAAGAGAGTTCTCCTTTCTCCACAGCCTCTCCAAATGTGTTGTTTCTTGCCCTGTCCATTTTTGCCATTCTAACTGGTGTAAGGTGGTATCTCAATGTGGTTTTAATTTGAATTTCCCTGATGGCTAATGATGATGAACATTTTTTCATGTGTCTGTTAGCCATTTGTATGTCTTCTTCAGAGAAGAGTCTGTTCATATCTTCTGCCCATTTTTTGACTTATCTGTTTTTTGGGTGTTGAGTTTGAGAAGTTCTTCATAGATCTTGGATACCAGCCCTTTATCTGTAGTGTCATTTGCAAATATCTTCTCCCATTCTGTGGGTTGCCTCCTTGTTTTGTTGACTGTTTCCTTTGCTGTGCAGAAGCTTTTTATCTTGATGAAGTCCCAAAAGTTCATTTTTGCTTTTGTTTCACTAGCTTTTGGAGATGTATCTTGAAAGAAGTTGCTGTGGCCAATGTCAAAGAGGTTATTGCCTATGTTCTCCTCTAGGATTTTGATGGATTCCTGTCTCACATTGAGGTCTTTCATCCATTTTGAGTTTATCCTTGTGTATGGTATTAGAGAATGGTCGAGTTTCATTCGTCTGCATGTGGCTGTCCAATTTTCCCAGCACCATTTACTGAAGAGACTGTCTTTTTTCCATTGCATATTTTTTCCTGCTTTGTCAAAGATTTTTTGACCATAGAGTTGAGGGTCCATATCTGGGCTCTCTATTCTGTTCCATTGGTCTATATGTCTGTTTTTGTGCCAGTACCATGCTGTCTTGGTGATCACTGCTTTGTAATACAGTTTGAAACCAGGCAATGTGATGACTCCAGCTTTGTTTTTCTTTTTCAACATTTCCTTGGTGATTCGGGGTCTTTTCTGATTCCATACAAATTTTAGGATTGTTTGTTCCAGCCCTTTGAAAAATGTCATTGGAATTTTGATCGGGATGGCATTGAAGGTATAGATTGCTCTGGGTAGCACAGACATTTTCACAATGTTTATTCTTCTGATCCATGAGCATGGAATGTTTTTCTGTCTTTTTGTGTCTTCTTCAATTTATTTCATGAGTGTTCTGTAGTTCCTAGAGTATAGAACCTTTACCTCTTTGGTTAGGTTTATTCCGAGGTATCCTTTGGTTTCTGGTGCTTTTGTAAATGGAATTGTTTCTCTAATTTCTCTTTCTATAGTTGCATTGTTAGTGTATAAGAAAGCAACTGATTTCTGTGCATTCATTTTGTATCCTGCCACATTACTGAATTGCTCTATGAGTTCTAGTAATTTGGGAGTGGAGTCTTTTGGGTTTTCCACATAAAGTATCATGTCCCTGCAAGAAATATTAAGGGGGGTTCTATAAAAGGAGAAAGACCCTAAGAGTGTTATACAACAGAAATTTATAGGGACAATCTATAAAAACAAGGTCTTCACAGGCAACATGATGACAATAAATTCATATCTTTCAATAATCATTCTCAACATGAACAGCTTAAATGCTCCCATAAAATGGCACAGGGTTGCAGATTGGATAAAAAAGATAGGACCCATCCATAAGCTGTCTACAAGAGACTAATTTTGAACCTAAACATACATCCAGACTGGAAGTGAAGGGATGGAGATCGAACTTCCATGACAACAGACCTCAAAAGGAAGCTGGGGTAGCAATTCTTATATCAGACAAATTAGATTTTAAACTAAAGACTGTAGTTAGAGACACAGAAGAACACTATATCATTCTTAAAAGGTCTATCCAACAAGATCTAACAATTGTAAATATCTACACTCCCAACATGGGAGCAGCCATCTACATAAGCCAACGGTTAACCAAAATAAAGAATCATATTGATAATAATACTTTAATTGTAGGAGACTTCAATACTCCAGTCTCAGCAATAGACAGATCATCTAAGCAAAAAATCAACAAAGAAACAAGAGCTTTGAATGACACACTGGACCAGATGGACCTCATAGATATATACAGAACATTCCACCCTAAAACAACAGCATACTCATTCTTCTCGTATGCACATGGAACTTTCTCCAGAATAGACCACATACTGGGTCACAAATCAGGTCTCAACTGACACCAAAAGACTGAGATTATTCCCTACATATTCTCAGACCATAATGCTTTAAAACTGGAACTCAATCACAAGAAAAAATTTGGAAGAAATTCAAACACTTGGAAGCTAAAGACCACTCTGCTCAAGAATGTTTGGGTCAACCAGGAACTCAAAGAAGAACTTAAACAATTCATGGAAACCAATGAAAATGAAAACACATTGGTCCAAAACCTATGGGATACTGTAAAGGCAGTCCTAAGGGGGAAATACATAGCCATCCTAGCCTCACTCAAAAAAATAGAAAAATCCTGAATTCACCAACTAACTCTACACCTTAAAGAACTAGAGAAAAAGCAACAAACAATGCCTAAGCCATGCATTAGAAGAGAAATAATTAAGATTAGAGCAGAGATCAATGAATTGGAAACCAGAAACACGGTAGATCAGATCAACAACACTAGAAGCTTGTTCTTTGAAAGAATTAATAAGATTGATAAACCACTGGCCAGACTTATCCAAAAGAAAAGAGAAAGGACCCAAATTAATAAAATTATGAATGAAAGGGGAGAGATCACAACTAACACCAAGGAAATAGAAACAATTATTAGAAATTATTATCAACAGCTATATGCCAATAAACTGAGCAATCTGGATGAAATGGATGCCTTTCTGGAAATGTATAAGCTGCCAAGACTGAAACAGGAAAGAATTGACAACCTGAATAGACCAATAACCAGTAACGAGATTGAAGAAGTGATCAAAAACCTCCCAAAAAACAAGAGTCTAGGTCCTGATGGATTCCCTGGGGAATTCTACCAAACATACAAAGAAGAAATAACACCTATTCTCCTGAAGCTGTTTCAAAAAAATAGAAACAGAAGGAAAGCTCCCAGATGCATTCTATGAGGCCAGCATTACCTTAATCCCAAACCAGGCAAAGACCCCATCAAAAAGAATTTCAGACCGATATCCCCGATGAATATGGATTCCAAAATCTTCAACAAAATCCAAGTTAATAGGATCCAACAGGACATTAAAAGGATCTACCACAACCAATTGGGATTTATCCCCGGGATGCAAGGTGCTTCAACATTCGCAAATCAATCAATGTGATAGAACACATTCATAAAAGGAGAGAGAAGAACCATATGGTCCCCTCAACTGATGCAGAAAAAGCATTCGACAAAATACAGCATCCCTTCCTGATTAAAACTCTTCAGAGTATAGGGATAGAGGAAACATTCCTCAAGTTCAGAAAATCCACCTATGAAAAACCGACAGCAAATATCATCCTCAATGGGAAAAGCTGAGAACATTTCCCTTAGGATCAGGAACACGTCAAGGATGCCCACTCTCGCCACTGTTGTTCAACATAGTACTAGAAATCCTGGCAACAGCAATCAGACAACAAAAAGAAATAAAAAGTATTCAAATTGGCAAAGAAGAAGTCAAACTCTCTCTTTTCACAGATAACCCTGGAAGTTAAAAGACAAGACGTCAGACCTTATATGCTCACTACTAAGATAGAAGTATAACATGTAGTAGGCCTATTTAGATTTTAGAGACAGTGTGTGCTGCACTTGGGACTACTTCTCAAACCCATTTATTTGACGACACAGAAAGTTGCCTGTTTTGAGTGGATTTCAGAGCAAGAGATGGCCTTACAGCAGTTCCTAACTTCAGTGCAAGCTTCCCTAACCAATGGGCCATAGGACACAATGGATTCAATGGATCTGGAAGTGTCTGTGCTGGGTTCTGATGCTGAGGGTAATGTCTGGCAAATTCCAGTAGGAGAGTCTTAATGTAGAGAACTATTATCCATTTGAAAAGCAGTTCCTGGCTCACTACTAAGGCTCAGTAGAGAAAGAATACCCTGACCATGGGACATAAAGAACATGCCACCAAAGCTGAATATTACCCCAGCCATTGAGCTATAAGTTTGGGTAAATGACACAGTGATCCATTATACGATGGACTGTAGAAAGCAGGTCCAGAGAGTACTAGGAAATTCTATGAACATGTGACCCAAAATCTCATCTCTCCTACCTTCATTGCACCAATGCTTTCCCTCAAATAACACCAAAGGCCTCATGAGGGTGTTGCCAATGGTATAATTCAAATGGCAGAGGAGAAAAAATGTGGTCTCAGTTCACCAATGGATTATTTTTGTATGTTGCTCCCAGTCAAATATGGACTACCAATGCACTACAGCCCCACTTGAGGTGATCCCGAGACAGTGGTGAAGGAAAATCCCCTAAGTTCTTTTCTGCTCTGATGTTCTGTGACAGAGCAGTTTAATTGGAGCACTTGTAGCAGCATCCAGAATGGAGGGCTCTATTTAAGAAGTATTTGCAAAGAAGGTATACTGGATCTCTCTTGTGCTTCTTCCTTGGCTTATCTTGTACGTTAGCCTCTACTGCAGTAACCAGAAACACAGGATGAATCCTGACAGCACTTTGTCTCAGCTACTCCAGATATCAATGGTTTTATGCTCTGGGGCTTCAGTGACTCCACAGTGGTGTGGGACACTTTTGGAAACTGCCAGCCACTCAGAAGTGAGCAGCCTGGAAATGAAAGGGAGATAATGTCCCATTAACAAGCCCTTTGTTAACTTCTTCAGAACCTTAAAAAAGAAAAGACAACCCCAGATTAGCCAATTATCAACTCAAGTCCTGCTGTGCAGGTCAGAAGGCTTTCAAGGTAGTGTTTACCCACTAGGTATTAATGCAAGCACAGCTTGGAAGTACAAGAATGTTACCGCCCCAGGAAATCACTTCCCAAAACAAACTACCACCAACCAAGCTCTTGTTGCAGATTCTTTTCCTGCTGGGAAAGCTAGGTTAGAAGAGAAGTAAGAATGGGAACTGTTAATTCCTTAACCGGAGACCTGGCTCTGATATATGATTATTCAGGAATGTATAGATGTAACACAGAAATTATATTAAACCCAAAGATCATCCCCTCTTGCTGATATCTTGCACTTTAGCCAAGAGGTTTTGCTTTGTCTGCTTTGCAGTGATGAAGGAAAGGGGAAATTCCTCAAGTATTTCTTGGCGGTTTCTCTGTTGATTCAGGAATCCCCATCTTTACATATACTACCTTGGTATTTCCTATATTGGGTTTGAAGAGAGAGCGAATAGCTGGGGATAGTCAGCCACCTTATCAGAACATAATTTTCAAATCAAAAATAGAATTCAACCATGTACTATTTATATGATCTTAAGAAACCTATCTTAACATGCTCATCTGGAAAATAAAGGGCTGTTGTAAAGATTACATGATATATCTGGAGTTGTGTCTGACACACATACTCCATAAATATTAGCTGTTATTTACATGAATTCAAGTTATATAACACATGTATTCATTTGATCTATAATGGGCAAAAAGGTATTCCCTGGTCACCGGGCATTACAAGGATCTACTCCAAAATGGAGTATTTAACACCACGAGTGGAAACCCTTGCAGAACAGGGGAGCCCCAGAATAATAGAATTATATCAAATGATTAAGACATGCTTCAAAAGGGTACAAGTTCCCTACCAACTTCTCCATGTGAGAGGCAATGAAGTTGCACACCATGTAGGCCCTAGAAGCAAGGAGGCAATCAAGACCAACAAATGCCTTCAAATTTTTAGAATTATATTGTAGAATCAGAAACGTGGGGTTTGGAAGCATCAAGTTGCTTTTTTTTACTTTTGTATTTTCTGAAGTTTTTTTTTTTTTTCTTCTCCTTTATCACTTGAAGATTTTGTCTGCCTTATTACCCTTTGAAAAAAAGTGTCACCATTTGAGCTGAAGTGTAAACAAGACAGCAATGTATCCCCAAGAGCCAGGTTTGAGGTAGGCAGCTAATTGGGGTGAAGCACCCCCAAGAGGAAGGTCAGTTTTAGGATATACAGTTAGGTTGGTGTGGTCCAGCTAAATGTCTCAGGTAAGGCCACACAGAAACTTTCCAAAGAGATCTTAAGCCTTGGAGATTTCTGTGAGGGTTCACATAAAGGAGGCCAACCTCTTTCTTGTTGTTTTGTTTTCAATTTTATTTTTGAAATAATAATTGTATATATGCAAGGTCTCATGATGTTTTGAAATAAACATAGTGAAAGGATAACTACAAGCCAATTAATACATCTTCCTCTCACATAGTTACCATGTTTGTGCATGATAAGAGCACCTGAAATCTGCCCTCTTAGCAAATTTCCAGTATTCAATGTAGTATTATGAACTCTAGCATCACGCTGCACATTCAATCTCTTAAAGGACTTATTCATCCTACCTAACTGCAACTTTGTACCCCATTGACCAATATCACCCCATTTCCCCCACCTTCTCCCCACTCCGTAACCTCTGTTCTACTCTCTGCCTCTATGTATTCAACTTTTTTAGATTCCACATATAAGGGAGATTATGCAGCTTTATTTTCTCTGTGTCTGCCTTATTTCATTTACTCTCCCGTCCTCCAGCTTCATTCGCTATTGCAAACAGCAGTCTTAAAGGAGGCCAACCTTTAAAAACAGCATCAGAATCAAGCATCTATTGTAACCGGCAAGGACAAAAAGGAATCAACACTTCCAAAATACACCCAGAAATGTGAGGACTCTGTGGCTACTCTGTGGCTATATTATCCTAAAATGGCACAGTATTTTATGTAAGGATCATCTCTAATACTTACCTTTTCATTCGTTTTGGCATAGCTACTAACGTTAGTGTTAGCCAATGTCAGTGATGTCAACAAACAAGAACAAGTTAAAAATTAAATCCATCTTAGATTATCCTCCACAAACCTCACCAGTTTGTTCATGCAGCTGCTTGCTCTACATTTCTTCTTCAACCTCACAGGAAGCTCCTGACTCAGGATTCCTTTATGTCTTCCTTATGGACACCCTCATATCTTAACCTCCTTTCCTATTAAGTTTACACCTCTTAATCCATCACTTAAATCCTTCTATTGTTAAAGTCCCTTTCTCCCTTTTCCTTCTGAGAGAGTAACAACAAAACCCTGAGCTCAGACGAATGCAACATTCCATCCTTTCCAGTTCTGCAACAGGATGACTGAATGCTGCGTTCATCGCTCTATTCTGCAAGCGGCTGCTCTTACAAACCTCTGCTCAGTCCTCAACGCTGCCCGGCCACCATATACATTAGGGGTTCACAACCCTGGCGAACACATTAGAATCCTGCCGTGCTCTTTAAAAATCCTGGTAAGTGGGCCTTCTCCCAGACCAATAAATTCAGATCTGCTGATGGCATCCAGGCATCAGTCATCTTCAAAGCTCTTCTGAATGATTCGAATGCACAGCCAAGGTTTAGGGCAGCATTCTCAGCCTTGGTAATAGATAAAAATCATCTGAGAAGTTACTCAAAGTACTGATTCTGGGTTCCGCCCTCTCATGTTCTGATTTCATTTGCCCTGAGGTACAGGCTGGGAGTTTTGACAACTCTCCAGGTGATTCCAATGTGCAGACGAGTGTAAGACCCGCAGGTTAGAACCACTGTTCCTCAGGCCTTCAACCTTTCCCTCCCAACTCACAGCAGATGATGACCTTACCTCTTCCTTCACAGAGAAAATAGAATCAGAAAAAGAAAGAAAGAAAGAAAGAAAGAAAGAAAGAAAGAAAGAAAGAAAGAAAGAAAGAAAGAAAGAAAGAAAGAAAGAAAGAAAGAGAGAGAGAGAGAGAGAGAAAGAAAGAAAGAAAGAGAAAGAAAGAAAGACCTCTCTTATAGTTCCTTTCTGCCTCCAAATTTATAAACAGACTTCCTCTCATCTATAGTTAAGATCTGTACTTTTTCTTCTATTTTCTGAGATTTTGCTGCATCAATTCCTCCCATCCTTTACCCCTGTCTGCTTCCCTTTGTAACTCAACGTCTCCACTCACTCATTCCAAATGAAATATTTCCTCCTCCCCACATCTGCTCCCAAGTACCATCCTATCTCTATCACCTGTTATGAAGCAAACATCTTCCACCTCTCCTTGGTTTTTATAACTTTATACGCTTCAGGTTTTCCCCTTAGCTCCATGCATGTTCTTCCAGCTTCAGTTGCAAGCTCTGCTTCCTCTGTTCATTTAAAAGCTAGTGTCCCTCAGGCTTCTGCCACTGGCACCCTCTGCTTCTCATGTCACCTGTTCATTGTCTCCCATAGCTTCCAATCCATATTATATGCTAATCGCTCCTTCATGGGTGTTAAACTCAATCCACAAAGGCAAATAACTAAGAATTATAACTCATTTGAATTTCTGTCTCAGAGAGGTTATTCTGGAGACTGATAGAAGAAAATTGTAGCCCTTCTAGTAGTCCCTGCAAATAAGGTCACAGCTCTGGAGTTGTAAGCAGTGCAAAGGCTTTGGGGTTGGGATGGGGAGCTAAGTAGCACATCTGATACCACTGGACCTCAAAGATTTCTAAAAAGATATTCCCCAGCCTAGCCTATGTTTTATGTTCAGGGTCAATAGCTTTTCTACTATTTCTGTATTACACTTAGGACACAAGGAATCTATTGTCCCTTCACTTGCAGGGTATGAATTTCTCCTAGATCCAATCAACCGTTCTCTCTCTTTCCCCTCCCCCTCCCCTGCCCTACCTATTCCTCGGCTAACTTCAATTCCAGTTCTCATCCGGTTGACTTCTCTTATTTCTCTTTCTCTAGGAAAGCCTTCCTGACAACCCCCCCCCAAGTTTCTCTGCAAATTAAATCAATATATTGTAGTGGACAATTATACAATTAGGGAAATGGTCCCTGAAAATAAACTTTGACTCTAAATTTAATAAAACTATACATCAAATTAGCTGTAATATGTGGAAAGAACTTATCATGGAAATAAACACAGATAAAGCATTTAATAATAGCTATTCATTTTTTTATTATTTAAAATTAGTTCAATACCATATTAGAAATGATTGAAACAAATATTAAAATGTGAATACCAAGTAATGTGTTGGGTTTTTTTTTAGTATAGTTGCCATACAATGTTATATTAGTTTCAGGTGTACAACATAGCAATTCAACAATTCTATACATTAATCTGTGCTCACCATAAGTGGAGTCCCTATCTGTCACCATACATTATTACAACATTATTAACTATATACCCTATGCTGCACCTTTCATTTCTGTGACTTATTTTATAACTGGAAGTTTATACCTTTTAATCCCCATCACCTATTTCACCCATCCCCCAACCCCCTTTTCTCTAGGAACCACCAGTTTGTTCTCCATGTTTCTGGCTCTGTTTCTCGGTTTGTTTGTTCATTTGTTTTGTTTTTTAGATTCCACATATAAGTGAAATTGTATGGTATTTGTCTTTCTCTATTCGACATATTTCATTTAGCATAATACCCTCTAGACCCATCCATGTTGTTGCAATGACAAGATCTCATTCTCCTTTGCAGCTGAGTAATATTCCACACCTTCTTTACTCATTCATCTACCAATGGACATTTAGATTGCTTCCATATCTTGGCTACTATAAATAATACTAAAATAAACTAAAATAAACATCAGGGTACATACCTTTTTATTTTTTTTAATTCTTTTTTTAAATATTTTATTTATTTATTCATGAGAGACAGAGAGAGAGAGAGACAGAGAGAGAGGCAGAGGGAGAAGCAGGCTTCCAAGGAGCAGGGAGCCTGATGCGGGACTCAATCCCAAGACCCTGGGATCATGACCTGAGCCGAAGGCAGACGCTTAACCATCTGAGCCACCCAGGCACCCAGGGTACATACCTTTTTGAATCAGTGTTTTCATTTTCTTTGGGTAAATACCCAGAAGTAGACTTACTGGACCATATGGTAGTTCAATTTTTAATTTTTGGAGGAACCTCCATACTGTGTTACACAGTGGTTGCACCGATATACATTCCCACCAACAGTACATGAGGGGTCCTTTTTCCCTACATCCTCGCCAATATTTGTCATTTCTTTATCTTTTTGATTTTAGTCATTCTGACAGGTGTAAGGTAACATCTCATTGTGGTTTTGATTTGAATTGATGATTTAGTGGTGTTGAGCATCTTTTCATGCATCTGTTAGCCATCTGTATGTCTTCTTTGGAAAAATATCTATTCAGGTCCTCTGCACATTTTCCAATTGGATTATTCATTTTTGTTTTTGGTATTGAGTTGGGTATTGTATTTTAATGATTGGCATAAGGATGTCATACCTACAGTTCAGACGGACCAAGAAAAATTCAGACAGGAGAACCATTCAACTTCGATCAGTATTTTATGATGGAAAAAACATTAGTAAGAGAGCCAGGTGATTTTGTGTGACTATATGGGAAGCATTTAGAAATTCTGAACTTACTTTGTTCATGAGTAAAATGGGAAACCAGCCTTATTTATTTCAAAGATCTTTTCCAATTCGAAAATAATTGATGCTACAAAAGATAATTTCAAATAATGGTCATCCAGCTTGAGACAGTGTTACTAATTGCTCGAATCTTTGCCATGGGCCTTCAGAGATTGCATTCCTCTCCCTTCCACACAAGAATCCACAATTCTAAATGTTTTCAAGAACATATGCATGCATTTCTAAGCAATATATTATTTACTTTCATGTGTTCTGAACTTTCTAAAATTATATCATGTTCTGTGCAATTTCTGAATTGGGTTTTTACTTATGCTTATGAGAATTCTACATTTGGATGTATACTAATGATGGGGTTTTAATATCTATATTCATGAATAAGATAGCTCTATATTTTTCTCTACTATTCTTTGGGTACTAGAGTTTATACTATTTATATATATATTTATATTTATATAAATATTATACAATATGTATTATATGTTACATATAACATATCTGTAATTTTATATATGGTTATATAAAATGAGACTGTTTGCCATTTCACATTTTCTAGAATTTTTATTTATTTGGAATGATCATATCCTTAAATGTTTGGCAGAACTCACCTAAAAATTAGTTGGACATTGTGTTTTTTTGTTTTGGTTTGGTTTGGTTTTGGTTTTAACTTAGTTTGGTTTTAACTAATTTTAACTAAGTTTTCATATATATTATCACTTACATTGTTCATCTTATTTTATCATTTTAGCTGCTCACTGCAACTACAATTATGTTCCTTTTTTAAAAAAAAGATCTATTTATTTATTTGAGACAGAGAAAGAGAGAGAATGAGAGTAGCAGGGGGGAGGAGCAGAGGGAGAGGGAGAGAGCATCCTCAAGTAGTTTCCCCACTGAGCAGGGAGCCTGACTTGGGGCTTGATCCCAGGACCCCAAAATCATGACCTGAGTCAAAATCAAGAGTCAGAAGCCTGCCCGTTGAGCCACCCAGGTGCCCCAGTTATGTTCCTTTTCATGCTTAATATTTTATACCTTTTTTTCTTGATCCATTTTGCCAGTGGTTTATATATTTTACTGAAATTTTCAACAACTCATTTTTAACATGTGTATCCCATGTTTTTTAATTATGTCACATTAATATATACTGTTATCTTTATCATTTCCTTGTTCCTATCTTCTTTGGGTTTATTCTATTGACATTTTATCTGACTTTGTATGGTGAAAACAAAGTTTATTAAGTTTTACTCTAACAAGGGTACTTACTACCCTACATTCTCCTCTAAATGTTTGTTAAGCCTATTCCAGAAGAACGGCAGTGTATGTTTTGTATTGTGGTGGTCATGGAGGTATATTGCTTGGATCTCTTTCAAAAGGATGTGCTCTGGGGACATCAGAGAAGGACAGCTCCAGCTGCTGCAACTTCTGATCCACTGTAGCATTCACCAAGGCCACACTTTTCCAGGCTGCTTCTAGCCAATGGCTGAATATAGCCAGACTACTGGAGAAGGGCTGTGTTTGCTGGATGTGGGTCTCCTCCAACGGATATCCTTGACATGGAGACTCCTATCAGCTTGATGGATGCTTTCTCAAAACTATGCCACTGTCTGAAGTTTTTCTTCCTCAATACTTCCTATTTTCTTTTTTTTAAATTTTATTTTATTATGTTATGTTAGTCACCATACAATACATCATTAGGTTTTGATGTATGGTCAAATAATCTATTTTGTTCTTGTTACAGATTAATCTGCCCTGAATTACAGTTTAAAGGTTCCTATAGCCTGCTCCTGCTCCCTCCCATGTTAACCTTCAAGGGCATTTCCCCAATGTATCTCTTGTACATCTAATTCTGTATGGCTTCTCAGAGGATTTGAAGGGACAAACACAGTATTTTTGTTACCCAGTTCTAAGTGTTTCCAAATTTCTTAAGATTTCTTCTTTGACTCCCATGCTATTTATAAGTTTTTTTCCTAAATGTTTGAAAAGTCTTTTGTCTCCTAATTTCATTGTCTTGTGTCCAAAGAATGTGTCCTTTGAAATTCCTATTTTTTCATTGCATTTGAAGAATGGGTATTCTATAATTGTTGAGGGCAGAGTTCCTTAGAAGGTCACTAAAACAGTTGTTCATTGAGTTATTCAGATTAAATGATATCACATAACATGAGACGTGTTTAAATCTCCCATTCTAATAGATTTGTTCATTTCTCCTTATAGTTCTGTCAAATGTTGCCTTTTATAGTCAAGGTTATTTCATCAAGTACACACAGGTTGAGGATTTTTATAAGTTCCCAGTGAGTTGGAATTTTATTGTTGTCTAGTGATTCCTTTCATCCTTCATACTGCTTTTGATTTAAATGTCAGAAATTATTATCCATATCTATCTTGTTTTAGGCTTATTTGCCTGGTATATTTTTCCCATTTATTACACCAAAATATGTGCTTACCTTTGTTTTAGATGAGTCCTTGGCAAACAGTTTTTGCTGGATGTTGGAATTTCATGCAATCTAGAAATATCAGTATTTTAATTGGTTTAATAGTTTATTCACTTACATTTATTGTGATTGCTGATACATTTGTATTTTTCTTTCTTATTTTGTGTTTTCTCTCTGTCCCACTCTTTTACGCTACCTTTTTTCCTCATTTCTCCTTTCTTTTGCATTGATTGCACAGATTTTTTAAAATTACGATTCCATGACAATGTTTGGTTCTATATGGAAGTAGTATGTTCTTAGTGGTTATCTTTCAAAATTCACCTTCCATTCTTAACATTAAAAAAATCCCCTTATTATCCCTTCTGTCAAACAATATGAAGATTTTACAATATTTCAACTTCAACATTTTAACTCTGATTGCCTCCATCCAAAATTACTTCATATTGCTACCTAGTATCTTAGTTCTCTTGGTTTCTATTTGATCTGAACCTCACATTTTAGACATGATCATTTATACAACATAGGTCTATATTTGTTGCCATGCTTACCAATATCTTTGCCATTATTTCCTGCATTTTAGATCTTCTAGAATCATTTTTCTTTCTTCTTTTATACATCTTTTGGGAGTTCTCTTATGGATAATAAATTTGTAATACACTCTGTTATTCCTGGAAAATATCTTCCTATTGTCTGTATTCTCTAAATATTTTTCTGAATTTAAATATATTAACGGACAGAACTCTTGGGGATTTTTAAAATTGTTTCATGAGTTCATGATTATATTTAAAAATATGCTTATTTAAAAATCTAATTTGATTTGCAGTAACAGTTTTCTAGAATAATCTACTCTACTATAATTCTGGAAGCAGCAGTCTGTTTCCACTATTTTATGTATAAACACAGTTAAACTTTCACAATGTTCAAATATAGATTAATGGATATATCATCACTCATTGCATAGATTCTAAGGTCACCAGTCATCTGCAGAACATGAGGCCTTGACAATACAAGTCAATTAAGTAGCTTTATGGATTGTATTATCTAGTTCCAGTGAAACAAACCTCATAAAAGGGACCAGAACCCTAAAACTATTTCTATAGAAAAATCACAGATGGAAAGTAACACTAACAATAGAAGCATAGAAAATTATCTAAAGTAGCAGAACTGATGATTCTCCTATTCCTAGTATGAGTGCTTTATTTAAAATAAATAAATAATAATAAAATACCACTATACAAGGTAAAAATGACAGTCTAACCAGAAGTAACAAGAAGTCAGCCAAGAACCTTAAAATTAGCAGGATGATGATTTGATATAAAGAGTAACAATTGGCATGGTTGAATAGGACACTGGCCTGACTGGTTATTGTAGATTTGAATAATGAGCTAATGATAGATGAAGGTACCATAATTAGCAAAATAATTTTAAAATAAAATTTCATCTTTATCTCACCCTTTTAATTTATATAGCATTTGTTTTGTAATGTGTATATTTTACATCCATAAATTAGTGTACTTTTAGTAGGGTTGAGTGCTCAAAATAAATGTTCCTAATAAGGATATATAATTTTAAAAAATCAAGGGCACTAGTTTACTAGCAAATAAGCAATTTGAGGACTTGAGCCATTTGAGATTTATCTGATTCCTCCATAGAAACTAACTCTGAGTTTTGTATGTGATAGAAAACTAACAACTATTTGTAGAATATTTGGTTCTTCTCACGCATTTTGAAAAACTACTCTTTTCCAATGAGTCTATTTTTGTACATGGTGGAGATTTTGAGAAGTATTCTCTCTTGGATCATCTAATCTATTCCCACAATGTTGGTAGAATTGATTTTTATTATTCCAAACTTATCCCTGATGGATGAGTGTCAAGCGCTCCTGTGAATATTATTAGTAAAGGTGAATTCATTATTTCCCTTGACAGTTTGCACCGTCACTTAATTGTTCTCATGGTTAAAAAGTTTTCTTATGTTTAACTTACATTTCCCATCTGCAGTTTAAGCTCATTACTTCCTGTTCTGCTCCCATTGACTAATGAGAATGGGTCCCTGTCCTCCTGATAATACCCCTTAATATATTTTCAGAAGCTATCATGTCTCCTCTTAGCCTCCTTCTCTCCAGATTGGGAAATTCCCAGCTCTACTAACCTTTTATCATATATCCAATCCCTCCTGAATTTCTCATTTTTTGTGGCTTTCCTGTGAACTACATTAATTTGTCCATAAAGAGAAAAAAAAAGCATTAAAAATCCAGTAATTTCCTGAAAATGAGAAAAAACAGTGCTAAGTATAATTTACCTAATTTTTTAGAAAGTAAGCATGAAATTCTATTTGGGAAATAGGTTTGCTTAAAATTAATTCTTATGCACAGTTTCATAAAGAGCATGTAAGATTATTCTTTTGTTTTTGCTTTTATTAGAGAAAGATTTCAAGGATCTGAAATTTATTATATGCACCAATATGCATAAGATGACAAATGCAAAGTGCATTTTTCTGGAAAAAGCACTCATAGTTTTCATAATAGAGTTCTGTTTTCCCTGAAAAGGTGCAATTGGACAGGATTCTAGTTCTGGGATAAAATTAAAGTGAATAGAAAACTAAGTTGTTTACTGTTACTCAGTTTTCCTTTCTGAAAATGGGGTAATCACATAGCAATATACTTTAAGTAAATAATGTCTACACCTGAAGGTTTTTAAAGAAATTTGGACTTGTTGCTAAGCATTATTTTCAGCATGTTTTTAACCTCCTTAGAGGTTTCTGCACTTCCTCACCAGGACGCTGATTCAAAGCATCCTCTTTCTGTCAGTTACAATGTTGGCAGGTTTCTGACCAGATGTTCTTGGCCACTCTGAAGTGTGCAGTATACAGTCCTCACATTTGTGAGTTCTCCTTGTAACAAGGCAGAAATTCTCCAGGATGATTACTCCCAAGAGAACAGTCAAAAGACAGAAGAATTGTACTTCCAAGCATTCTCTTACATTTTTCCCTCTACGGATATGGACACAAGGCTCTCCATCTACCTTAGAATGTTTAGCATGCACCAGCTTTAGGTAGCAGAAATCCCAACAGCCACATCCAATAAGGAGATAATTCCAATAAGAAAGAAGTTGTATGCAGTGCAGAGACTAAGCTCACAAGATCTCACAACCACAAGAATATGGTTACACCGTATATGTTTGCAGAAGGAAATACTTTTTCTATCAGATACCAATTATCCTTCTCTTCGGGTCCTCTTGGCATCCTTTTTCCTGCTCTCCATGTGTTCTGACCAAATTCACACAGATGCAACTGGGTGATGCCCCATTTTCTGCCCCTTTCATGTATCTCCGATTTCCCACTCCAGGACTGCCTTGCTGGTGACACCACAGGATTCTGCTCAGTTCCCATACCCAATACATACAACCTTGGAAGTATGGGGAAGCTAATATGTTGTGAGGTAAACTTTACCAAAAGCTTACAAGAGCCAGTGGATAAATCATTTCTGCTTTCTTCCTTCTCTCCCCAGAAATGGTCATCTAAAGATGCAATCTGTAGGCATCTCCAGGATATGGTCCTGCAGTCAGCTTAATACCACAGCCCCTCTTTGGCTCTGCCACCTTCCCAGAATTGCTCCTTTTATTCCTCACTCCTCCTTCCTGGAATTTTCCTCCCTAAAAAATAGATTCCAAATGGCTGAAAGACCTAAATGTGAGATAGGAGTCCATCAAAATCCTAAAGGAAAACACAGGCAGCAACCTCTTCGACCTCAGCCACAGCAACTTCTTCCTAGAAACATCGCCAAAGACAAGGGAAGCAAGGGCAAAAATGAACTCTTGGGACTTCATCAAGATAAAAAGCTTTTGCACAGCAAAGGAAACAGTCAACAAAACCAAAAGACAACTAACAGAATGGGAGAAGATATTTGCAAATGACATATCAGATAAAGGGCTAGTATCCAAAATCTATAAAGAACTTACCAAATTCAACACTCAAAGAACAAATGATCCAATCAAGAAATGGGCAGAAGACATGAACAGACATTTTTCCAAAGAAGACATCCAAATGGCCAACAGACACATGAAAAAGTGCTCAACATCGCTCGGCATCAGGGAAATCCCAATCAAAACCTCAATGAGATACCACCTCACACCAGTCAGAATGGCTAAAATTAACAAGTCAGGAAACGACAGATGTTGGCGGGCATGCGGAGAAAGGGGAACCCTCCTACACTGTTGGTGGGAATGCAAGCTGGTGCAACCACTCTGGAAAACAGTATGGAGGTTCCTCAAAAAGTTGAAAATAGAGCTACCATATGACCCAGCAATTGCACTACTGGGTATTTACCCCAAAGATACAAATGTAGGGATCCGAAGGGGCAAGTGCACCCCAATGTTTATAGCAGCAATGTCCACTATAGCCAAACTATGGAAAGAGCCAAGATGTCCATCAACAGATGAATGGATAAAGAAGATGCGATACACACACACACACACACACACATACACACAAACACACACACACACACACACACACACACTGGAATATTATGCAGCCATCAAAAGGAATGAGATCTTGCCATTTGCAATGACATGGATGGAATCGGAGGGTATTATGCTGAGCGAAATAAGTCAATCAGAGAAAGACATGTATCATATGACCTCACTGATATGAGGAAATCTTAATCTCAGTGTGTTCTTAATGGCCTTAATGAATGGTATTGTCCTCTGAGCCCTCCTATGGAACTAACCCTTAACGGGTCCTCTCATCTCACATATCCAACCCACATACTCACTCCCTCAGCATCTTTATTCCTTCCTTTGTATATGCCAGGACAATTCAGACATTTCTACTTCACTCAGTGTTGCCCATCACCATTGCTTTTCTTAAGGGCAACCCTGCCAACAAATTTGTCCCTTCCTCTAGGGTCCTTACTAGGGTAATAAATCTCACATGCTGAGAAAGTACACCTAATTAATTATTTTTGCTTATTTAATCTTTCATTCTAGCCCTCTTGATCAACTACCAAGCAGCATGGCAAGCAGGAGAGAAGCTAGGGGCAGCCTCTTATGGGGTATCTGTTGTCTTTTGGGAGAGAAATTTCTGCAGTATTGTCCATCTGAGGAGAAGTACTAACTTCTATAGAAACAGTGGGTTTGGAAAGGGGGAGAGTACACAGTCAATATATCCTCAAAGGTATCCAACCATTTTCCCAAATTCCATGTTTCAGGGTACCAAGCTTCCCTAATCAGGGCTCTGACATCAGCAGAAAAGATCAGCCTTGGATGAGAATTCAAACAATTCTGGAACTCTGCAATTCTATCAGATCATTAGCTCACAGCTCGGTTATATCTGCCTTTCCACTGCGGGAGAGAAGGATTTTTTTCGAAAGCTACAAATGAGGCCTCCTGCTCTCACACTTAGTATTTAACTGCTTATTGACAATCCTCAGTTTCTCATTATCCCTCTATGTAGCATAAATACAACACATCAGTAAACAGTCAACTCCACTCTCCTTGCAGTAAATTTTTTTTCCATATCATTCAAATGGCTCACTGAAATTGCAAGGGCATTTTGTTCCACTGCCACATTTTCTTAGTTCAATGATGGTGAGATCTGTATCAATCATGCCATGACCATGTGCCAGTGACTATCCATGCCAGACCTACCATTCAAGATGGTTTCCATTTTGCCTGCCCTTTAGTGAATGAACCAGGCCCAAATCCAGTCTTACCACCTGTTTATTTGGACAATTCCTGGTGCCAGTTGTGCTAGTTTGGGTGTACTGAGAAGCAAATGGCGTGATGAGATTTAGGTATGCAAGAGACTTAATGGTGAGGGGAACAATAGAAGGTATGGAGCATCTTTTAGACCATGACATAGATCTGATCTGACATGTATAGAAGGAAAAATAAAAGATAGAAAAATCTTGGACTGCAACATGTTTCTAAAAAAAAAAATGTTCGATAAAAGCCAACTTGACAAGACTTTCAGCCAAAGTCACCCATTAAAGGAGTCCCCGATCTTTCTGTAATAGACCCACATCAGTGCCCTCACCATGCTAAGGCTTTGGCTGTGAGCAACCTAAAGGCAGTATACCCTCAGCACCAAAACAAGAGTGAATTCAGAATGACAGCAACTGGAGAGGTCATTCAACCATGCTTTCTGCTGCAATACATTTTTATGTCCTCTATAATTAATTTTTCTCCTGACTACGCTTCTCATTTTCTACTTATTTATATATCTAATAATTTTATTGGACATTTTGCATTTCTGAAGACTGATTTTTGTTTTATTCCTTTATGAGTGTTGAATTTTTTGGCAAGTAGTTAAGTTCCTTTAGATTCTTTTTCTGTGTAGCTTCATAATCTTAAGTTCTCTGTCCCATGAATTCTAGTCAACTCAGTCTCCCTGAATACCAAGCTCTGTCTTCTCAATTTATGAAATTACCAGACCACATTTGGGTTCTTCTTTCATGCTCCACAGTCTTGAAATTCCTACAACTCATAATATATGGATAGTTGTAGAGTTCACTTTGTTTCCCTTTTCTCAGTCCTGTGTTTCCTGTTGTCCATTTCCTGAAATATTTATTTCTTGTATTTTTGTTCAGTTTTTTTATTGTTTGTACCAGGAGATTAACTCCTACTTCCTTACTCCCATCTTACTCCCTCATGTACAATCAGATATCTGCATTTCTAAAATTATAAAAGTAATATTGTATTTTTTAATTTTATGCAAATATGTGCTCAGTTTTATCATTCAGATTATTTTATATGATTGAATTTTATTTCCTCCCTAGCATAGGGACCATTCTCCCTGTGTTCCTTACTTCTCCTCTTCTTACTTCCTGTGTATTTTTTTTTTTTGTCTGTCACATAGTTGGGATTCTAGGACACACATCTGTATAAAGTTATGCTTGATGGAGGGTTGCCCAAAAGTGAGGCTGGGGAAATTACAGAGGGGAAAAAAGTAGAGTAAATTAAAATCTGTTTATTGAAACATAACTCTAGGTCCTCTACACATTTTCAAGATTTCTTAGTATTTTAGATTCCTTGTAATACACACATAGAAAGCATGAAAGAGTTAAACAGCCAAACTGTTTCACAGTGAAACAGAAAATGAATAGTGTTTAACCTCAGCCACCAAAGGCACTGCAAAAATTGATAATATCACACAGGAAGTAAACATCATGTAAAGATATTTTAAAAATGCCGGGAAAGATTAATGATAGCATCTGTCTTGGAGGTATGTTGTTTCCCACCAAAAGCAGTGGGCTTTTTAAAACTCTCCCACTACAACAACCCGGGGAAGATTTTTACAACAGGTATATTTGCAGAATTTGAAGATCATAAAACCATTAACAACTACAAGGATATGTAATAAAGGAATAAAAATAAAAATAATAGTTCCAGTGAGACTGTAAATTCTTTAAGATCAGTACAAGTCTTATTCATTTATGTGTCTTTTAAATATCCCACACATGGGGCTCCTGGGTGGCTCAGTCGGTTAAGTGGCTGACTCTTGGTTTTGGCTTAGGTCATGATCTCAGGGTCATGAGATGGAGCCCGTGTGGGGCTCCCCGCTGAGTGGGCTGAAGTTGCTTAAGTTTCTCTCTCCCTCTCCCTCTGCCCCACCAAACCCCGGCATTTGCATGCATTCTCTCTCACTCTCTCTCAAATAAATAAATAAATCTTTAAATATCCACACAAGTTGGAAAACCAATAAATATCGATTAAACTAAATTGCATTGACTTAATTTGAGAATTTGTTTTTGAAATTAAAGGAAGCTTCATGTTGAGGTGGAGTACTTGAGGAGTTCTTGGAAAGAAGTGTTAGACTGTAAATTCCCAAGCACAGGAGAGAAATAAATGGAAAAATAATAGACAGCACTAGTTTGTCACAATGACTAGCTTCCTTTTTCTCCCAACATATGGAAGCAACTGCCACAGAATTTCTTAAAGAAGATATTGTGCTCTTAGAACTTCAAAGGATAATTGAGGAACTTTCTTCCCCTAGTGTGAACTTCACTGGGAAATCCAAAAAAAATATATAATTGGAAAAGAATATTCCTACAGGAGGGACAATTTGCAAAATATCAAATTAGAAAATATCAACATATCAAAAATAAAAGGCAATATTTTATTTATGTTATTTTCATTTTGGAGTATTTTTCAATTTTAAGACATTATTTGATATTAAATTGGAAAAATAAATTTGAACAAGATAAAGCCAATAGAAGCATGTATTTTGAATTAGGTGAGGGACAACACCATTTACTATGGAGGCCAATTGTAGGGTGCAAGTATTCCCAGTCACCCCCAAGATGGATAATCTCACTCTCCAAAAAGATGATAAAACATTACCATCTAAAATCTGAGCTAAAAATTGGGGAAATTATTATAAAATGTTTTTATTAGTTACTATTATTAGAATATTTCTGTACCATCTTACTAGTTTTGTGGCTTTATTGACATCACTAACAGTTGTGAATGAGTTAATGTCCTTGATTTTTTTTACTCTCCTTGAATTGCTCAGTAGCAAAGTCCAACTCATCAAATTTTATTAACAAAACAAAAATAGTTGTCATCAAGGCACAGAGATTTTCTTAATCTGGTCTGTTCAATCATTTGTTATTACATATTTGTGTAAACATATACATGCACCAGTTATTAATTGCTATTTTTTCAGGAAAAGGAAAAATCTATAAAAGTCTATAAAATGAAGATGCACAACTGAAACTAATTGGGACTAGTCTTGAAGGCTTTATGTAAGAAATGAATATGCATTTTGGCATTGAAGGTCAAACATTTAAGCTACCTGAAGAGTATATGCAAGAGTACTTTGATTTATTTTTATTTTTTTAAGTTGGATGTCTTCTTTGAGAATACACATATAGAAGGATATTTTAAAAATCAGGGTTGTATTCTATATCTCTTCTCTCATGCTTTCTATGTGTTGACAATGAAAGGAGAGTCCATGACCCCTCAGTTCACCAGTGACCAAAACTGAGAACTGTTATATTAATAAAGGTATTCTCCCAGGCACTGTTTTTATCCTTAGAAATCATTATTCTCATGACATAGGGATCATTTCTGAGAAATATGTTGTTCTTTATAATCAAAATAGTCATTGCCTCTTTTATTATTTTCCTGAATTAAATCCAAGCCCACTTTCATCTTGGGTTGCTGAACAAATCTGAGCTACTCTTCCCCTTCACTTTATGTGAACCAGCATTACTGCTATATTCAGGATTTTTGTGTGTGGTTAGGGTGGATGTGTGTGTGATGAGTGAGAGGGAATGCTTTCTTGCTTTTCTTTTTTCTTTATTGTGGATACATTTAAAGTTGCAATACCCACTCAGGTATGCATGGCCCAAATAATTATATCATACCAGAAATTTTTGCTTGAGAGTTACATTACTGAGCCACTATAGAAGTTCTATTGTGGAAATATATTTCCTGTAAATTTTTGCTGTACTGTTGCCTATGTCAAGATGCCAAATAGTTGCTGAAAAAACTCAGGCCATATTTTATAGTCTCACATCAGAAAGCATGCATGTTTTGTGAACTGCGGTTCAGTGATTATGGCAGAAACTCAGATTGTTAATTGAAACCATTTCTCTTTCTTCCTGATATACACAGTGATATTTCCTGGTCTCTTGCAATTAGGTGTAGTCATGTGCTTATGTTCTGGCCTATGGAAAGTGGATAGCCAATAAAAAAATCTCCTGTATAATTCTCTCAATTCTACCATCCAAGTTTATATGATAACATCTAGGTCAATTTTGGAAGCCACACATTGAAAATGGTACAGGCTCCTGTAATTTCTGTGCCCAAATGATTGCCCTCTTCACTCCTACATCATTCCTCACCATCAGTTGGGCTTCAGAAAAGCTAAAATAAATTTCTATTGTATTCAGTCACTGAGTTAAAAGGGTTTACTTATTACAGTGGCCAACCATAGCTGATACAACAGGAAATTTAAAAGATCCTATATGTTGGCTGCCATCCACCTTCTTCCCTCTACTAAGATTGCTTCTATGTGGGTGACTAGTTCATTGTTTCTAAGAGTTACTACCAACAAAATTTTTTTTAATGAAACGTACCTCTTACACAAAGATGTTATAGGGATTATTGCAATATTTTCATAAATCTTTCAGGGATCCTTGGAGCAAAGGCTCCATATAATTCAATATAATGATGTTCATTTTATTATACACTATAATTTTAATGAATAATACTGCATAATATAAATACAAAACAATTATTTACAGAAACAATTGTTTCTCTAAAGTAAACACTGTGAATATATCAGAATAATTTCATGGAACAAATTAAGGAAGCACTTGGTACAATCTATCCATTTTGTTGTCTTCCATTTTCATAGTTCCAAAACTAAAATGCTTAGATAGGACTAATAATTATCTCTAGTAACAAAGAAAAACTAATCCATTTCTTTCTTCTTTTTTAATCCAACTAGCTTTACTTATAAAAGCAGCAGAGAATTTCTGGCTCTGATTTGTACCTTCTGTCCATCCATTACAAGTAGATAACTTCTTGCCCTGACCCAGTCTTATAGGTCCAAAATTGCTTTTTCTTCACTGGAATATATTCTCCAAGGGTCAATAAACTCCCATGCTCAAGATTTCTATTTTTGTCATAATGCCATGATTCATAATTTTTATCATAATATCATGAAGTGTATCATGGTAAGGTTTGTCTTCTGAATAGCTCTGAAAAGTACAAAATGTATTTTCTATACAAACAGAGGACTCTCTGGCCTTTTAGGCCTTTGTTTCTGGGGCTCTCTCCATTTGTGAAGCATCTATCCCTTTCTGTGAATCAAAATGTATCTCATGCCTTAAGGGATCATTCCTATACCCTGTGAAACCTGTTTCCAGTAGATTTCATTTCTTTTTCTACTCCATCCAGAGAGCCTCCAATCACATAGTGACATGACTTTCCCACTTAAGTAACTATAAGAACCAAAAGGCAATCCCTGTCATGAGGTTGTAAGTAAACAAGGTTCACAGAAATAACACCCAGTCCAGGACCACCATGGGTCACCACACTGGTATGCAATGCACATCCACAGTGGGCACCATCCACACGGATGACATAGTGTAGTGTACAACTGTATACAGTAGCTCTGCCCACTACCCATATTCTTTAGGTTTTTTTGTGTGTGTTCTCAGTTCCAATGTCCTTCACCCATTCCATGGCTATAACAAATTTTTTCTCTGTCATCTGGAAGTCCTACACCACTAAAAATAATCCCAAGTATCCACTCTTTGCTACATTTCTTATTGTTTTCTTTTTCTAATTTTTTCATTCTTTGACTCACACTAAATCTGTTCTTCACATTTTCAAGACTTTTCTTCCCCCATTCCCTTCATTTTTACTCCTTTATATGAGCCCCCTCCTAGGCTCATTTTCTTTCCTACTCAGCCTGGACTTCTTGATCAATAGCCTTAGGAACATTGCCACAGAGACTCCCCACCATCTCCAGTTCTAAATCAGAAAAATTCTGTAAATCCTTTGACTGTCTTTTATATACTCTATCTCCTTCATTCTTTCTCAGTTTTCTAAAAAAAAAAAAGTCTGTGCTTTGTGGCCCACTTTTTTTCTTAAGCCAAGGCAACCAGTCTCATTTGTATGGAGTCTGTACTCCTGCCCTGGACTGTTTGTTGACGACCCCTCTTCTCTAGGCCTGGGAAATTCACTCCCAAGAACCCCTCCCTGTGCATGGTTCTAGGTTAGAGGTTATCAGTACGAGAAACCCAGGTGAAAATCAGGCTGAAGCAAAGCTGCTGTACTCTGAAAGCAGGTGACATATAAGCAAGGTAGAGAGAAGAGCCCATGGCTTTGGGGGAGGCTCTTAGGACCCACCTGCTTTCCCCCACAACTAAGTGAGTTTCTGGGGACTTCCTACGGATTGCTGAGACATGCCATAACTTCTGCCAAACTTTTAAAAAGGTTCTTATTTTAATTCCAATGAGCTAGCATACAATGTTATATTCATTTCAGGTGTACAAAATAGTGATTCAACACTTCCATGCATCACCCGGGGCCCGTCACAACAAGTCCTTAATCCCCACAACCTAGTTTAGCCATCCTCCCACTTTATAGCTAAGAGTTGGTTTCTTGGTTTGTCTTTTTTCCCTTTGCTCATTTTTTTTGTTTCTTAAATTTCACATATGAGTGAAATCATTTAGTATTTCTTGCTCTGACTTATTTCACTTAGCATCTAGCGCCAAACACATCACTGCAAATGGTAAGATTTCATTCTTTTTCGTGGCTGAGTAATATTCCATTCCACCACCTCTTCTTTATCCATTCATCAGTTGATGGACACTTGGGCTATTTCAATAGCTTTATTATTGTAGATAATGCTGCTATAAACATCAGGGTGTGGTTAGCTGTAGTCATGTGTTTATGTTCTGGCCTATATCCCTTTGAAATAGTATTTTTATATCCTTTGGATAAACATCTAGTAGTGCAATTGCTGGATCACAGGGTTGTTCTATTTCTAACTTTTTGAGGAATCTTTATACTGTTTTCCAGAATGGCTGCACCAGTTTGCATTCCCACCAAGAGTGTAAAAGAGTTCCCCTTTCTCCATATCCTCACTAACACCTGTTGCTTCTTGTGTTGTTGATTTTAGCCATTCTGATAGGCATGAGGTGATATCTCATTGTAGTTTTGATTTGTATTTCCCTGATGATGAATGATGTTGAGCATCTTTTCATGTGTCTACAGGAGCTTCTGGCAAACTTTTGAGAAAGTCTTACTTTAGCTCTCTATGCTAAAATATTTTATGTCTAATTCCCTGACCTTTGGGCAACTACTCCCCTTATCCTCTGTGGCTGCTTCCCTGAGCATCATTCCTTCAGTTCATCCAACAAGCCCTGTAAACCCTTAATTCTATATGAAACCCTTTCTGCACAGAATACATGGAATGGCATATATTACCTGAGTGAACACTGATGAATATACCCAAACACTCCCTGAATTTATTCTGGCAAATATCACCAATAATCTCCAAGTTTCCCAAATCCAGCATATTTTCATCTTTATTTGATGTCTCTGAAACTGTTGCCAATGTGACAAATGCTTTCTTGGAACTTACTATCATTATCGAATCTAGAGATTAGTAGAGGAGATATTTAAATATATAATAATATGTATATAATAAAATGTGCCATAAAAGGAAATTAAGTTTTTCTTTGAATATAAAGAGAAAAAACAACTAAATCTATCTTGGTAAATTATTATGAAGGATTCCCTCTGAAGATTATACTGAACTCTCCTGGGGTCGCCAAGCTGTAGATGGGGCATCTTGGACATTATTAACATACATAACAACTTTTTCCTTTGTCACTTTTTCTTTTATCCTCTGAAATATAACCTAGGTCCACAAATAGATTTTCTTGATTTTCTGTCCTGCACATTTTTGTTTCTGACTATGGCCATAAATAAAGAACAAAGGGAAATGTGAGCAAAAAAGAAAGATTTTATGTGAGTAAAGAAAATCTATTTACTAGAGTTTACAGACTTAAAAGGCTAGATTTAGTCAAATAAATACCTGATATAGACCCAAAAGCAAAGATCCTGAAGTTTTCTACCATTACAGCCCTTTGGAGAGTAATACCAATTGTATACAAATATACAGAATAGGCATTCACAACTACTATTCATAACTACTTAATAGAAAAGCAATTAACTAAAAACTTTATATAAATGTAAAAAACAATCTTATTAAATTGGGTATTTTAGGAAATTAAAGGCAAGATCCTCAACTACTTCATAATGTAATATGTTAATAGATCTAACAGTAACAATCAATTTAGTGTGTGAGATTCACTCTTCCGTAATATTTTGACTACAATGATATTCCACAAGCTGTCAGCACGGATAGAAAATTTCCATAATTTTATAAAAACTAGGTCAACATCATATAGATATACTCTACATAATCCAGCCTATTCTGTTGATATCTTAACTCTAGCAGAAATGTGAATTCCATAATACTGTGAAATCAAACAAGAATTTCTAAAATAGAAGCAATTGGAAAATGTCCTATACCTCCAAGTTAAATTCAGATGTGGAAAATATGTGTATATCACAATAGATTTAAATAAGGAATGCTGCAGATGAAATAAATAAGAATTTTGGTATGATAGTCATTTTAGTTAATTACATCATAGCCTGAATTTAGAAAATCTATGATGTTACTATGGAAACTGTTTTTGCTGAAATGTAGTTATAGATATCCTTTAAGTACAAATTAAATTAATTGAAGGTAGGGGCACAGTGCTTGAAACATTTAGAAGCTTAAAGAACAGCTTATTCTTCTTACCTAGAATTAAAAAGTGGTAAAAAAAGGGATGAACATATAAACTAGTCTCCAAAAATGAATTATACATACAAAATACTTTTCAAAACAAACTGTACACACTTTGAAATCCACTTAGAATAATATGAACTCCAAACACTATCCAATACAACTTCAACATGATGTTTACAATCTAGTGCGAATAAAGCCATGAACACTCTAATGACTGTTTTTACTTTTTAAAAAGCCGGGGTGGAAGAATTAACCTTCCTAGGGATGACCTAGCATATAGTAGACACTTAATAAGTTATTTGTTGACTATGTGAATGAATGAAAAAAATAATCTAGAATGCAGAAATGGTACAGCGACAATGCTGAGATTCGGTGAGGCTCAGTAAGTAGTACTTCACTTCCCTTTTTTTCCCCCTGAGCCAGTTAAAAAACAAGAAAGATGGAAAAGCTAATGGAGGATGCTCTGGTCTGAACACTTGTGTCCTCCCAAAATTCATATATTAAAGCCCTAATCCCCAGTGAGATGGTATTTGGAGGTGGGCCTTTTGGGAGATAATTAGACTTAGATGAAGTCATGAGGGTGAGCCCTCCACGATGGGATAAGTGCCCTTTAAGAAGAGAAAGAGACCAGACCCCTCTTCCTCTCTCTTTCCCTCTGCCATGTGAAGATACAACAAGAAGGTGGCCATCTGCAAATGAACAAGAGGCTCTCACCAGTCACCACCAACTCTGCTGGTACCTTGATCTTGGACTTCCCAGCCTAAAGAACCATGAGAAATAAATGCCTGTTGTTGAAGTCAACCAGTCTGTGGTATTATGTTGTAGCAGCTGGAGCAGCCTAAGACAAAAGACTTATTACAAATATCTCCTTTAATGCCAAATCTGATAAAAGAGAATGGGGTTATAGCTGCAGCAAGCATGTTTCCTAATTGTGAACCCAGATTTTAACAAACACCCAGGCACAGGAAGGATAAGGACACCACAGACCTTCTCACACAGGAGACTACATCTGTAAACCTTAACACATAGAAAAGCACTCTTTCTGTGAACAGGTTTGAATCCAAAGAGAAAGATAAAAAGAAATAACTAGGCAAGCATATTCAATTTATTCTTCCAAAATCTGTAAGTCACATAACCCACCCACTCCCTCCAGAAAGAAGCACATGAGGATGGGGATATAGGGCACAATTATGTGAATGGATTACCCTTCATATGAAAATAATCATCTAGACTGTGAAAAGAATGTGTTCTCTGCATATTGATTATGGGAAGCCTTGTTACTTGATAATTAGTTGAGCTTGAAATAAGACCAATATACTCTTATTAAATAGGTTAAATCAGCGTACTTTCGGTCAGTCATTTATCTGACAAGTATCCATTGATACTCACTAGGTAAATTCCATAGATGTTGGAGTTATGAGGAATAAGAGGTTTCCATCCTTATGAGGTTTATAACCTACCAGGCACACATTTATTGAATAAGCTATTTTAATTCAGAATATTAGGATAGAGGAAGTACAGAGTGCTCTAGAAGCTCATCGGTGAGATATTTAACCTTATAAAGCTAAGGAATTCTACCTGAAGTACTCAACTTTGAAGCAGAGAGCCAAGCGATTGGTAAGAATTATCAGGCAAAGAAACTGTTTCTCAGGCAATCAGGCAATAAGTTTGTGGGCCTAAAGCAAAGAGTGAGAATATGTAGTCAGCAAACCAAAAGAAATTCAGGAAGTCTAGAATGTAGTGTAAAGATCACAAAAGAAACAGATCCTGCTAAAGAAGCAATCATAAAAGAGAAATGCCCAGTTTCATATTTTAATAAAATCACATTAGCTCCAAAGGGGAGAAAGAGCTAAAGAATAAAGTTAGAGTTACAATGAAGTATTTTTTTTAAAGATTTTATTTATTTTTCAACAGAGAGATAACAAAAGAGGCAACACAAGCAGGGGGAGTGGGAGAGGGAGAAGCAGGCTTCCCGCTGAGCAGGGAGCCCGAAGTGGGACTCGATCCCAGGACCCTGGGATCATGACCTGAGCTGAAGGCAGATGCTTAATGAAAAAGTCACCCAGGCACCCTACAATGAAGTATTTTAAGTGAAAAAAAAATGGCAAGGAGACTAAACACAAAAATGGATAGAAATATTTTGTAGATAGAGTAACCAAGATTTGGTGTTCTGGGGAAGGTATCCAATATAAGGATGAAAGAAAGGGAGATTAATATATCTCTGCCTTGACTAGCTTAATGGATATCATTCAACAAAATAGGAACCCAGGTAAAGGTGGTTTGGAAATGGGAGAGCTAAATGATAAGTACACTTTGGTACTTACTATTTTAGATTTGATACTACATTTTAGATTCAGCTTTCCATAGAATATCCAAATAGAAATATCCAGTAAACACATGAGTATATGGGTCTAGAGTTTAGGAAAAGGAATTGGATTGGAAATAGAGAAGGGGGATCAAGGACATATAAATGATGACTGAAGCTACAACCATTTTATCAAGTGGATCGAATTTGGTAGATACAATCAGCAAACGGCATTATTATTTAACCACCACTTTCTTCAAACACACTCTGTGAGATGTCCCTTTTTTCCCCCAACATCCAAAATCAAGGTTCTGTGACTTTTAATCACCTTCATGTAAGGAATAACATTACTTTAAGTCACAGGTATAAACTCTAGATATATGGGTTTTGTTTTGTTTTGTTTTCTGTAATACCTTAAGTGTACTCCATTATCGATGTGAACCCAACCTAGACAGTGTCTATGTTTCTCGTGACAAATGACACTGGGAGACAGAGAGATCACAGAAGAACCAGTGAGGTCTGTCATAAAAGAAATCTGTCCCAGATCTTGGAAAAGAAATGATTTAGCATATTCTTTAAGTAATTGTAGAAAAAATCTTAAGATTATGAAGAGAAAAACAGCACTAATACCTTGGTTTTATTCTATTCTCTAGATGTGGTTTTTCAAATAATAATAACTTTTAAAAATAAGTCACTTCATTGCAAAGAAAAAATTAATGAACTATCCAAAATATTTGAAATGAAGCTCAGATGTTTAAATATCAGGATGTTTCCATAGACACTAAATTTAGAGTTCTGGAAATTGATATGGAACATTCATTCAAACATTATCCCAAGGAAAGCTTGAGAACACCAACAGGAAAAGAGGTAAAAATGCATCTTGTGAAATATCTTCACACTTTTCTAATATTGATGGAATGTCCATAGTGTATAAGGTGTCAAACTTAACACATCCAAAGCAGTTCTGGACCCCCAGAATTTGCAGTTTACTATGTATATGAAAAAACAAGTCCAAAATTTATATAATTTTGACTTTTTTGAATCTAATCTAATATTTTGGTCTTATTTCCAACCCATATTTTTATTTTGTTTGGCAGACCACTAATGTCTAAGGAACTACAATCTAAGTTTTGCCCATTATATTTTCTGATTTTGATTTTTTTTTCAGAGTGTTGATATTTACTTTCTAGGTCATATTTTGAGAAAAAGCCACCCCATTCCATCTTCCAACTCTTCTCCAGTCATAACTGAGCCCAAGTGTGGACTCTTAAGCCATCCATAGGTTATTTCACACAATAGGAACAAATCTATGACCCAGCCACACACATAGAAACATATACACACACTAAATGAGAAGGCACAGACTGTCTCCAGAAAACTAAACTGGAAAATAAAAAGAGAATGAGGAACTGAGAAACATAGCTTTTATATTATATATATATGTGTATATATGTATGGAAAGCCATGAAAGGGGCCATAAGTGATTCTAAAAACTAGAGTTGTGATCATTCATAAAGTTTAGTTAGCAGCTACAATATATAGTTTTTGTTCTGTTTTGTCTTGAATATACACAGAGTAGAAGGGACTTATTGGTAATAGGGAGTAGAAACAGACACAACCAGCAAAATGTCGTGGGGAGAGCCATGGAGTCATGTTAATGGCAAAGCTGTAAGAAGGATACCCAGGATTCCTTCTACTAGGGTCCCAGGGCTACAGTGGAACTGTCTAGATATGTAATGTTTCTGGGATTTCTGTGAGGTTTTATTTCTCTTGTCTATGGCCATGGTGAATATCTGTAAAGGTTGTGCTTTTATGAAAGTGTCAAGTCTAAGACAGAGAACCACAGTGATACCCAACCCACATTCAGAGCTGTGGTGACCTGGACAAAGGAACAACTTTGTAGGATTCATACATCCACTCTAGTGTACTAATTTTCACACTGTGACCCCACACTTAACACCGCAAGTGAAATGTTAGAATAAAGTCCCCCTTTACTACTTAAATCTGCTTTTTAAAATCAAAAGAACCCAACTTAAACAGCAAGTTCCTCTATGTTTTCCTCATGTGTATAAAAAGTGTGCTCTCACAGTATCACATCATACCTATTAGAGTGGCTATTATCAAGAGACAAACAAGTGTCAGGATGTAGAGAAAAGAGAACCCTTGTGTACTGTTGGTGGGAATGTAAATTGCTACAGCCACTATGGAAAACAGTACAGTTTCCTAAAAAATTAAAAATAGCATTACCATATGATTCAGCAATTCCACTTCTGGGTACTTGTCTGAAGAAAACAAGAACACTAATTCAAAAAGATATGTATGCCCCATGTTCACTGCAGCATCAATTACAACGGTCAAGACATGGAAACAACCTAAGTGTTCATCAATACATAAATGGATAAAGAAAATGTCACACACACATACACACACACACACACACACACACACACACAGAAATATTATACAGCAACAAAAAAGAAGGAAGTCCTGCCATTTGCAGCAACATGAATGGACCTTGAGGGTATTAAGCTAAGTGAAATAAGACAGAGAAAGAAAGTACCGTAAGTTCTCACTTATATGTAAAAACATAAAAAAGAAAACTCATACATAGAGAATAGATTGATGCTTGCCAGAGGTGGGGGGGTTGGAGGTGAGTGAAATGGTGAAGGGGCTTAAAGGTACAAACTTCCAGTTATAAAATAAGCAAGCTCTGGGGATATAAGGTATACTGTGGTTGCTATAGTTAGTAATACTGCATTGTATGTTTGAAAGGTACTAAGAGAATAGATCTTAAATGTTCTCATCATGAGAAAGAGAAAATTTGTAACTATGTATGGTAATGGATGTTAATGTGGTAACTATTTCACGATATACATATATATTGAATCATTATGTCATACCCCTGAAACTAATGTCATATGTCAATTATACTTCAATTTTTTTAAAAAAAGCGTAGAATGAAAACAGTGGCCTCTAAGAGTTCATCTCTAAGATTCCTTCAAGCTATTATCTATTATTTCCTTTAAATTCCGTGGTTTTTTTTTTCCCCCAGAATTTAGACCTTGTGAGCTCACTCTGTTTTCATACAGATGATATAATCCTGTGTGGATCTGTTCATTGCAGGAAGCATAAGATTTCTTTATTCATAGTTTAGACTTATTTTAATTGCATCCTTTAAAAAAATATCTTATTTTAGATAAAGGTTTGTCATTCCCTAAAGTATAAATAGTACAGTGACAAAATACTTAGTCTCTTTCCTTAAACTGCATGTAATCTAAGATGGAGACTAAAAAATAAATAATTTTAATAAAATGGAGGTTATGACACGTGTAATAAAAACATATAGGATTGGTGTCAAGCCCAAATTTGGGGATTAGGGGTCAGGAAAAGCTTTCTGGAGAAGATTAAATCTAATTTGAGTTTTAAAGAGGAGATAGCAAGTTAAGGGAAAAGTCAGAAAGGCATTCTAGGTAAGACAAGAGATGTGGAAAAGAATCAATTATTGAGACAGAGAAGACCTTTACAGCAGTGGTGATCAAGCACTTTTTTAAATTATAGCCTGCTTGAGTGGAGTCCAAGACCCATAGCCCTCTGATGACAACTAAAAAGTTAAAGAGACATAAATAAATTTAAGTGATCTTTTGATATTAAAATGTATGGATTAATTTCATCAATAAGATTAAAATATTATTATTTATTTAATTATATGTTTAAATAATAACCTACACATTATTTATATTAACTCTTTAAATCATTACACTTACTTTGGCAATACAATGCCCTTTAGATTTTTTTAATTTTTTTTTTTTTTGCCTAGGTAATACCTGCACACAAAAAAGAAAAGAAAAACAATATACAATAAAAATTATTTCATTCTATCCCCCAAAATCCCTACAGAGGCTACAAACATTGATAGTTTTCTTTGTGTAATTCCAAACATATTGTATCTATAAATACACATATTTTGACACAATATACAATTGAATTTTTCTTTCTGAGACTTAGAATACATTTTGGAGAGCTTTCCAGACTACTTCAATGTATTTTTTAATTTAATATTTTTAATTTTTTATTTTATACTAATTTTAACCTTACAGAAAAGTTATAAAAATATTACAAATTTCCTTATATCTATTACTATGCTTTCCATAACATTAACATCTTATATACTACAGCAAAATTATCAAAAACAGGAAATAAACATTGTTACAATATTATCATTTAAACCACAGACCCTTATTCTAATTTCAGCAAACTTTCCACTAATGTCTTTTTTCTGTTCCACAGTCCTATCCAGGATCCCACACTGCATTTTGTTATAACTCCTTGGTCTTCTAGTCTGTACAAGTTCCTCAGTCTTTCCTTGTCTTTTATGACCTTGACATTTGAGCAATACCAATCAGTTATTTTATAGAATTTCCATCAATATGGGTTTATCTATTTTTTTAATAATTAGTATGAGATTATGCATTTCTGGCATAAATGCCACAAAAAGATATTTCTCTAAAGACACTTAAGGAAGTGCCTGATTCCACGGCAGGGACAGGGAATATAATAAGGTTAACCTGGGTTATCTGGTGGTATAGGGAAAATAAGAAAATGCTAAAATAATTGGTGGATTTTGAAAGAACAGAGGAGCCAACAAGACTTATGACCTAATGACCAAATGGTCCTAATGACTAAAGCTGAATCAAATTGAGGAACAAAATAAAAAATGGTATTGGATTTTATAGAATAAGTTAAATATTCATGGTATGTAGTGATACATATAATTGAGTAAATACATAAATAGAGGAAGGAATAGCTTTAAAAACAAAATTCTACCTAGTGAATTAGAAAAGAGAAATAGAGAATCAACTTTAATCAAACACCACAATAATTATTGCAGGCGCAATCCACGAATAGATACTAAAATTAGTGGCAAAAGTTTAAGGAGAAACAAGATTTGTCTAGTCTCAAAGTATCTTCCATTAAAGATGATTAACTATAAAAGAAAAATATAACTTTGCAGTGGAGAAATTTGATACATACTAACTTAATCATATGATCAAGGTACCCATGATTCATAGTAAGATAATGTGAGCTATTTGATGTGATGCATGGAATATACAAAATTATAACTTTTAATAAGTAACTTTTTAAACAGATAACATTTATGAGATTTAAATTTTTTTTAATATTAAATTTTTAAGGGGCATCTGGGTGGCTCAGTGAGTTAAGTGTCTGCCTTCGGCTCAGGTCATGATCCCAGGGTCCTGGGATCGAGTTCCATGTCAGGCTCCCTGCTCAGCCAGAGCCTGCTTCTCCCTCTGTCTGCTGTTCCCCCTGCTTGTGTGCTTGCTCTCTCTCTCTCTCCCTCTCTCTCTCTGTCAAATAAATAAATAATATCTTTAAAAAAATAAAAATATTAAATTTTTAAAATGTAGAACCATACAGTGCAAGTCTCTACAAAACATTTTGCTGATGTGGTTATGCAATCAAAAAGGTTTAGAGACCACTGCTTTATAGCACCATAGAAAATATTCAGCATATATTCAGCCTAATATATGCATGATCGCTAACATGTGTAAGTACGTCTAGAATAAATTTCCAGAAGTAAAATTGTCAGATCAAAATGTGTAAATAATTTGTTATGTTAACATCTTAACCAAATTGCCTTCCATAAGGGTTGTGCCAATTTACCTTCAACACAATGTACATGCTACAGTCTCAACAACAGAATGTGTTACTGAGTATCTGAAAGTTTACAAATTTTATGGGTGGTACAAAATGTTTCAGTATAGTTTTAATTTATATATCTCTTAAGGAAGTACAAATGACCCAAAAACGCATGATCTGAGTAGTTTTTTCATATCCATTGTCTATTTTTTCAATGCAGTGATTGGTTTTTCTTTTTTTTTCCAAATTTTTGGGAGCAGTTTATATATTAGGAATAACAATACTTTATCTGTAATATGACTTGCTAATTGTTTTATCTTTTACCACATAGAAAATTATTTAAATAGTACACATTATTAAATAACACACACATTGTTGTTAGTTTTCCAACTACTTCTATTCTCACAATTAGAACCAGTATAAGTTACTTTGTGTCTTAAAAGTAATAACACTTTAAATACTTTAAAGATTTGCAGTTTCCATTTCTTCTAAAAAAGGATCTTTGAACTTTAGGCATGTTATTTACATGAACGTTTTGCTTTATATTTATCAAAGAGTTACACAAATCAGGACTTCATCAAAAAGGTTTCACAGTATTTTAGATCTAGCATATTATTTTAAAGACCTAGCATTTTTAAAAATTGAATGTAAAATGATTAGAGATTTTGCAGAAAAACATAGTTATATTCTTTCTTACAATCATAAAATCTCTGAGTTTATTTGACTCAATGTCAGGTTGTCCTAGGATACCTAATGTATCAAGTGAGGAATCACTGACCACAGAAAGTTGAATCCTAATTTATTACAATAATTCTGGTACAATGCCACCTAAAAATGATCCCCATAACCCTATCTCCCAAGCCATTAAGGAGTGGGTTAGTCTCTGAACCCAACATCTCTACCATTAGGATCCTTGGGTCAAACATTGGTTGTCATTGCCTCTTCCTTCAGTTTTCCCTTTGTTGCTAAAAGGAATAAAAAATATATGTTAAAAAAAGAAAGAAATATATGCTGAATATTTTCTATGGTGCTGTAAAGCAGTAGTCTCCAAACTTTTTTGATTGCATGACCACATCAGCAAAATGTTTTGAGCTTGCATCTCCACTAAGCTTTATAAAAATCATAAATTATATATATTCTGCCAATCTAGTTATCAAATATTAATAAAATGTATCTTCTTCAGTTTTTGATAAATAACCAGAAGTCCTAGTACTTTGTCATTTCTAATGAATCCACTTCCCCATACTCTAGAGAATAAGCATCATACTGTGGAGAGAGTTATAACAGAGAACCTGGAAGACAGGTGCATCCATAAAATCTGGCCTGTAACAGTCAGAAACATATAATCTATTGGAACTCATGAACAGAACAAGAAAATAGCATCTGATAAAAAGTACATCAACAGATGAATGGAAAAAGTAAAAGATCAGATTGTCTCTTAATGACAATAGAGGCTTAAAGATGTTCAAGAAGTTTAGAAAAGTGTTCATGAATGAGGTGAGAGTTAAACTGAGCCTTGAAAGAGGTAAAAGGCAAGATATACACTAAGCAGATGTTACTGAACAAAAAGTTTCTGAATGTATCATTGCACCATGCACATCAGAGTAACATGGATTAAGTAAAGAAATGGGAAGGGGGGTAGAACATCCACAGGGCCTGCCTGGAAATATAAAAGGATAAATGACCACGGGTCTGATTCTCTACAACACCTACAGATGGTGCTAAATATTTTCACACAAAGTTTTAAAGAGTGGGCTGCTAAAAAAAAAGAAAAGAAAAGAAAAGAAAAGAGTGGACTGCTTAGTCTTTAATGTGTATTACAAACACCTGAACATCTTGTTACAGTGCAGGTTCTAATAGAGTAGATCAAGGTGAGGTAGGAGATTCAGCAGGTCTAGGCTTACAGGTGATGAAAATACTGCTGGTCATGGACCACATTTTGAACAGTAAGTCCATAGATGTCAGATTCCCCACAGGTCTTATTTTGGGACTTTTATTCTGATATAATTTCAAAGTTACAGAAGAATTTCAAGAATAAACAAGGAACTGCCATATACCCTTCACTCAGATTTACTATTATTGTAGCATCTTCCATTGTATCATTATCCAGAGAAACTGATGGATAGAAAGAAAGGGAAAAAGAGAGACAGACAGAAATAGGGTTATTTGGGAGCCATCTGCGAGTAGATTGAAGACATTGCATCTCTTTATATCAAAATACTACAGTATGCACTTTATAAAACAAGGGCATTCCCTTATATAGCCACAGTACAATTATCAAAATCAGAACACTTAACAATACTATCATCCAATTCATTGTCCATATTCAAATTTCATCACTTATCATAATAGATTCAAAGCTATGTTTTTCCAGACCAGGATCCAATCTGGGATCACACATTGCAACTAAGAGTCATATTTCACAAGTGTCCTTTAATCTGTAACCAGTCTATGGCCTTATCTTGTGTTTGGGGTTTTTTTACCTTGATATTTAAAAAAAAACCATTAATTTTCTGTAGATCCTCTTTCAAATTAAGTCTGATGTTTCCTCATGGGTAAATTAATTTTGACAAGATGTCATAGATGTGGTTCTGGGTGCTTCCTGGTATATCATATCAGTAGGTAGATGATATTGTTTGTTCCATTATTGGTGATGTTAAATTTGGTCATTTGGTTAAGGTGGTTTCTGCCAAGTTTTTCAACTATAAAGTTCATAATTTCCCCAATACAGTTAATTAGTAATTTATGGGACAAATTTGAGACTATGTAAACTTCCTCTTCAAATTTTTACATCCTAGTTTAAGAATCCATTGATAATATTCTAATTCTGTAATCCCTTCTACATTTATTGGTTGGTATTATAAAGAAGAGGATCCTCTTTTCTCCCAGTTATTTATTCATTTATCAGTAGGACTCATGGATTTTTATTTTATTCAGTGGGTTATAATCCATTATATCATTTTAATTTTAGTAAGTTGTTCCATTGTATATATATATACACCACATTTTCTTTATCCATTCATCTGTTTATGGACATTTCGGCTCTTTCCATAGTTTGGCTATTGTGGATATTGCTGCTATAAACATTGGGGTGCATGTACCCCTTCGGATCACTACATTTGTATCTTTGGGGTAAATACCCAGTAGTGCAATTGCTGGGTCATAGGGTAGCTCTATTTTCAACTTTTTGAGGAACTGGAATTTTATGCAGCCATCAAAAAAAAAAAAATCTTGCCATTTGAAATGACATGGGTGGAACTAGAGGGTATTATGCTAAGTGAAGTAAGTCAATCGGAGAAAGACAAGTATCATACGATTTCACTGATATGAGGAATTTGAGAAACAAGACAGAGGAGCATAGGGGAAGGGAGGAAAAAATGAAACAAGATGAAACCAGAGAGGGACACAGACCATAAGACACTCTTAATCTCAGGAAAAAATCTGAGGGTTGCTGGAGTGGTGGGGGTGGGAGGGATGGGGTGGCTGGGTGGGAGGGTATGTGCTATGGTGAGTGCTGTGAATTGTGTAAGACTGATGAATCACAGACCTGTACCTCTGAAACAAATAATACATTATATGTTAAAAAAAAAAGAGTAGGAAGGGAAAAATGAAGAGGGGGGAAGTTGGAGGGGGAGACAAACCATGAGATACTATGACTCTGAGAAACAAACTGAAGGTTTTGGCGGGGGTGGGGGTATGGGTTAGCCCAGTGATGGGTGTTAAGGAGGGCACGTATTGCATGGAGCACTAGGTGTTATAAGCAAACAATGAATCATGGAACACTACATCAAAAACTAATGATGTAATGTATGGTGACTAAGATAACATAATAAAAAAAAATTAAAAAAAAAATAAGCTGCTCCAAACCTGATCAATGGGAAGCCTTCCAAACTATCTCCTATGTCTTTTTCCTAATAATTATTTCAAATAGATTTAGACCTACAGAAAAGTTGTGAAGACAGTAAGAGTGTCCGTAACCCACACTCACTTTCACCTATTATTCTATCATTTATCAAAAATTATATTTTATCAAAACTCAAGAATAATTTATTAATTGGGGTGCCTGGGTGGCTCAGTCATTAAAGCCTCTGCTTTCAGCTCAGGTCATGATCTCAGGGTCCTGGGATCAAGCCCCACATCAGGCTCCCTGCTCCGCGGGAGGCTTGCTTCTCCCTCTCCCACTCCCCCTGCTTGTGTTCCCTCTCTCGCTGTCTCTCTGTCAAATAAATAAATAAAATCTTTAAAAAAAAGAATAATTTATTAACTAAATTACATACTTTAAGATATTGTTAGTTTTTACCCAATGTTCTTTTTTTCTATTCCAGCACCCCAACTAGGATACCACATTACATTTATCTGATGTTTTTCTCATGATTAGTGTGAGGTTATGGATTTTTAGGAGGATGACCATGGAAGTAAAAGGACATTCCTGTCATATTACATCAAGGATGCACACTATCAATATAACATCACTGATGACAGTAATCTTGATCACCTAGCTGGGGTAGTATTTGTCAAGTTTCTCCACTATAAAGTTATTGTTTTCCCTGTTCCATGATTTACTTTTGGGGAGAAATTTTCCATGCTAAGCACACACTTAAGGAATGTGGGATTATGCTTTATTTCCTTGAAAATAAAGTATGTGCATAAATTATTTGAAATTTTCCTGTACCGATATGTCTATTTTCTTCATTCATTTCATCATTTATTTATATCAGTATGTACCTATGGATAATTTATATTTTGAGTTATAACCCAATACTGCTATATTTTGTTCAAATTGTTCCAGCTTTGGCCATTGGGAGTCCTTCCAGTTAGGTCTTATATTCCCTCAACATACCTTCGTCATTGTTTGGATTTACTTTTGAGGATTTCCTTGCTTTCCAGCGTTATGGTATTCTGCAGGCTCATCTTCTGTATTCCATGCCCTAATTCTAAGACCTGCTATTTCTCAAAGGATACGTGGTTCCTTTTTTAAAAAAAAATGGTATTAGAAACCAAGAACTTGCTGTTAGGTGTGTTCATTGCCGCAAGGGTTTCATTGCTTCTAAGCCCACTCAGCTGATGAAGCAAAATATTTATGCATATACAACCTGTGCATATACACACATGTACACATCAACAAATCCCAAATGATGGACATCCTACAAAATACCTGATGGATACTCTTTAACATTTTCAAGATTGCCAAAAACAATCTTGGGAGAAACTGTCCCAGCTACATGGATTAAGGTAGCTTTCTCCCCTTGCTGGTTTGTAACCCCCCACTGCAATCCAAAGAAACCTGGCTTCCCCCCTACAAAATCCACTTACTTAGTTGTTCAATTTTAATATACACATAGAGTGCTTTAAATTTGTTAACTTGTACCCCCATGGGAAACAGCTTTAGCAACTCGACTACAGTGGTAATTACACCCCCTTTTCTTTTAGGTTTACAATTTCCACTCATTCCCCAACTTACATAAGTGAGCACTTTCTTCCGTGACTTCTCAGAGAAATTGGTTCATATATTTGTAATACACTTAGATTCTTTCTTCCCCCATAGTTTTCATTAGATCCTGTGATTCTTTGGCATTCTAAATGATTTAATTTGTATTTTAACTTTTTAAAGCGTCCCTAGTCTTTATTATTGTCTTCCTTCTTATTTTGGGTTTACTCTTCTTTTTCTAGTTTGCTAAGGTGAAAGTTTAGGTTATTATTGATCATAGACCTTTCTTATATTCTAATTCAGGCATTTCATGCTGTAACTTTCCCTCTAAACATTGTTTTCACTGCATCAAATTTTGATTAGTATTTTCACACTTGTTTGAAAATATTTTTTAAAGTTTTCTTTTTTTAAAAGATTTTATTTATTTGAGAGAGAGAATGCACACAAAAGCAGGGGGGAGGGGTGGAGGAAGAAGCAGACTCCCCACTGAGCAGGGAACCTGATGTGGGACCCCATCCCAGGACCCTGGGATCATGACCTGAGCAGAAGGCAGATGCTTAACCAACTGAGCCACCCAGGCACCCCTAAAGTTCTCTTGATAACTCTTGGACCTGTGTTATTTAGGAGTATGTGGTTTAATCTTCAAATATTTTGGGATTGTTCAGGCATCTTTGTTAATTTTTGGTTTAATTCCATTGTGACTCAAAAATTTGTATGATTTCTATTATTTTAAATTTGTTCAGGTGTGTTCTCTGGTTCAGAATGCGAACTTGGTGAATGCTTCATGTGGACTTGAGAAGAAAGTATACGCTGTTCTTGTTAGATAGAGTATAAATGTCAAATAGATCTTGTTGATTTCTAGTGCTATTGAGGTCACATATATCCTTACTGATTTTCTTCCTGTTTGATCTAGCAAATACTAATTTTCCATCTGTTTTTGTGGATATGATTTGTTTCTCTTCTCAGTTCTTGCTTCCTGTGTTTTGATACTCTGCTGTTAGGTACACGCACATTTAGGATTGTTATGCCTTCTTAGAGAACTGACCCCTTAATTATTTTATCATCTCCCTCTTTATTCCTGATAATCCTCCTTGTTCTGAAGTCTGATTTATCTAAAATTGATATAGTTACTCCAGCTTTTATATTCCAGCTTTCTTTTGAGTGGTATTAGCATGATATATCTTAATCCTTTTACTTTTAACCTCCTTAGTTTTCTTTGTATTTAAAGAGGATTTCTTGTAGACAGCGTACAGTTAGGTCATGTGTTTTTCTTTTTAATCCAGTCTGACAATCTGTCTTTTAATTGGCATATTTATACTATTTATATTTAGAGAGATTATAGATGCAGTTGGATTAATATCTACCATGTTTGCAACTGTTTTCTATTCATTGAATTTGGTCTCCCTCCTCCAATTTTTCCTTCTCTGGCTGTAATTAAACATTCCATCTACTCTGTTAGCATGTATCATATTTTTTTTAAAGATTGAGGAGGGAGAGAAGGAGAGCACATGAGTGGGGAGGGGCAGAGGAAAGGGTCCCAAGCAGAATCCCCACTGAGCAAGGGCCCTATGCAAAGCTCAATTTCATGAACCATGAGATCATGACCCAGACTGAAACCAACAGAGGGTCACATAACCCATTGAACTACCCAGGTGCCTCTAGTTTTAAAAAACTTAGTGGTTGCCCCAGAATTTATAACATATATTTTAAGCTAATCTAAATCCACATTCAAATAATACTATAGCATTTCACATGTACTATCAGTATCTTATAACAGAGTATTCCCAAATCCTCTCTCCTGCCCCTTGTAATACTGTTTTCATTCCCACTATCTATATACTGTTATCACCTAATACATTGTTACTATTACCATTTTAAATGGTAAATTTTTAGACTAAGAAGATTTTTTCATAAAAGGTTTTATTTTACCTTCATTTATTTTTCCTCTAATATTCTTTATGTAGATCCCAGTTCCTGTCTATATCTTTTTCTTCTGCCTGAAGAACTTTAAACATTTCTTATTGAGTAGGTCTACTGGAAATGAATTCCCTCAGGTTTTGGTTTTGTTTTTGTTTTCTGAAAGTCTTTTTATCTCTTTCACTTTTGATGGACAATTTTGCTTTCACCTTTGAAGGATGATATATTGTTTTAGGTTGTTAAGGGTTTTATTCAACATTTTAAATTTCTTTCAACACTTTACCCCATTCTTTTTCTACTTGCATAGTTTCTGACAAAAAGTTCACTGTAATTTTTATGTTGTTCTATAAGCAAAGTTATGTTTCTTCTCTGACTTCCTTCAATAATATTTTCTGTCTGAGTTTCTATAGTTGGATTATGGCATGGCTAAGTGTGTTTGGAATTTTATTTGGTTTTGGTTTTGGTAACTATCCTAGTTGGTGTTCTTTGAGTTTCTTGGATATCCAGTTTTTTATCATGTTTTTAAAGCTCTCAATGATTATTACATCAACTATTTCTTTTTCTCCATTCTTTCTTCTCCCTTCAATATTCCATATTACACGTTAAACATTTTAATATTGTTGCCCAGCTTGTGGATGTTCCTTTTTGTTTCCTTCTTCTCTCATTGCATTTCAGTTTTGGAAGTTTCTATTGACCTATCTTCTTGATCACTATTCTTTCTTCAGCCATGTCAAGTCTACTGATATGTCCATCAAAGGTATTCTTTAATTTTTTTTTTTAATTTCTAGCACTTTCTTTTGGGTTCTTTGAATTGTCATCTTTGTGCTTACATTGCCCATCTGTTCTTGCATGTTGTCTACTTTATCCATTAAAGCCTTTAACTTATTAATCATAAATTCCCAGTCTGATCATTCCAACCTCTATGTCATTCCTGACTCTGGTTTTGATGATTGCTTTGTCACTTCAAAGTGTATATCTTTTTCTTGCCTTTTGGCATGCTTTGTAATTTTTTAATTCAAACATGTTGTATGGGGTAATAATTACTGAGGTAAATAGTCCTTTAGTTTGAAGCTATATATTAATCTGCCTAGAAATTGGCCTAAATTTAATATCTGATGTATCTACAAGTTTCACTTCAATTTTTGCAGTGTCCTTGTTTTTGTCTCCTCTCTTGACTTTGGCCTTCACTGTTCTTCTTCTCAACAAAAGGATATGTCTTGCAGCACTTTCGACTATAATCTGTTATGCTGGAGACTTTTTGGCATCGTGGCAAAGTATGGAAGATGGAAAACATTCCACAGTATTCCAATTAATGGTTAGTGTCCTAGTGGGCCTGTGTCTTGGGATGTAAACTTCACAAGTGTCTCTGCAGTGGTATTTTTTTCCTGCCTGAACAGCACTTCTTTCCTGGGTTCAGTGTTAGCTAGCTAGCTATCTCTATATGTATATATTTTTTTGCCTGACCTCTGCTGATATGTTCTGCTTTTTCTTTTTTTCTATGGTGAGACAAGAAGGCTGGAGGCACAGGAGTAGGAAAAATTCTTTTACCCCAGCTGGGGAAAAGGTTGTAGAACAGTACTCTGGCAAAGTCTTGCTTTATGAACTTTGTTATGGAGAAGATTCTGATATATTTCATAATGTTTACTCTTCCCTGTTCCCTGCCAGAGCCACAGAGGCTCTTTTTCTGTTGCTGTTTATGAGAAGTTGGCAGATTCTTTAAAGAGAATCCCAGAAAAATGTGTTATCCCCAGGATTTTCTCACTCTTATATTAGGGCATACTCCACCTCTATCACTTTGTCACAATTGCCATTTAAGTGTTCCTGTTTATGGTCAAGTGTAACTATTTATGGTTCTAGTGGCTTCTGTTCCATATAAACTAATTTCAATTGCTATAACTTTCTGGATGTACCAGTGTCTCTAGGTTTCAGGGTAGTGGCTTGACCTGTGACCTCAATTCTCTGATGGGTTTAAGAAAACTCAGGGATTTTCAGTTTGTCTACCTTTTTCTTACTGTAAAGATGAAAGTGTTGACCTTCAAGATCTTTACATGTCAGAGCTGAAACTGTTCCTGTATCTTCCTTACATGTCCACGTAATTTTCTTAGCACTTCCTTACTTCTTGGCACTAGTAGGCTCATTTTGCATTTACTCTGACACTGTCAAAGTCATCATTTAGAAGGAACCATTCTTCAAGAAGCACTGGTTCCTTTTAATAGAGAATAGTGTCTAGAAATCAAGATCTGAATACTAAGTTTGTTCATTGCTTCAAGTGTCTTTGCTTCTAGAATTTCATAGCTGATAGAACTCAGAAATGTGTGTGTGTGAATGTGTGTATGTTATGTAAATATATACCTGTATGTTTATCTACATTTCTATCTCTATATTTACATACATACTTATACATATATACAGTATACACAAACACACACACACACACACACTACAGGGGTCCTTCTAGGCTTTTCCCCCACATGTTTTTAACTCCTTTCTTTAATAGTGAGAAACCTGGTTCCCATTATCCTCAATATATGTATTTCATAAAGCTCAGAATAAACAGAAAGTACTTTCAAAACTGATTACCATACCACTGTGAAAAAGCAAAATATCTATGGCAGTATTTTTCACTTAAGGTAAAATTTACATACAGTAAAATGCACAAAACTTAGGTGTATAATTTAATGTTTTGACAAATATTTGCACCCACATAATCCACACCCCTGTCATTCCCATTACCCCAGAAGTTCCCCTATACCCCTTCCCAATCAATTCTGCATCTGCGCCAGAAAATGTCACAACCTGATTTTTTTTTTACAAGTTAAATTAGTCTTATCTCTTCCAGAATGGTACATAAAGGAAATCATTCAGTTTTTAGTCTTTTACTTTTGGCGTCTTTTATTCCACAGATCATCTGTAACTCATTTAAGTTATTAAATGGGATTGCTATGATAAAGTGAAGACTCTGACAATCTTTCTCCCAAAAGTGTTGTACCATTTTACATTCCAACCAGTAATGTCTGAGTATTCCAGTTGTAACATATGCTACCAATATTTGGTGTTATCAGTCATTTTTGCCAACCATTCTAGTGGATGTGTACTAACATCCCATTGCACTTTTAATTTGCACTTTTCCTGATAATGATGTTGAACATCTTTTCAGGCGTTTATTGGCCATGTGTCTGTTCAAGATTTTTGCCCATTTTTGAAATTGGATTGTTCATCTTTTCATTTCTGTACTTTGTAGGAGTTATGTATTCTTTCTACAAGTACTTTGTTCAATATGTTTTGTAAATATTTTCCTCCACTATGTGGCTTATTAATTTCCTCAATAGTGACTTTTGATAAACAATTTTAACTTAATACAGTCTAAATTGCAATATTTTCCTTTTATGATTAGTGCTTTCTGTATTATTTTGAAGAAATCTTTGACTACCTCCAGGTTAAGATATTCTCCTATACTTTCTTCTAGAAATTTAAGCTTTCTTTAGCTCCAAGTTCAATCTAAATATTTATGCATGGTGTGAGGAAGGGATCAATTATTTTTGTATACATTTGGTCAGTTGTTCAAGAACCATTTGTTGAACCAATTTTTCATTTATCATTATATTCCTTCAGTACCTTGGTAAAGAAACCAACTATGGGCCTATTTATGAACATTTTTCTGTTTCTTTGAATAATTTATTGATTCTTACACCAATAGCACCCTGTCTTAATTACTATAGCTTTATAGTACACATTGGGATCAGGTAATTTAAGTCCTCCAACTTTGGTCCTGCTTTTCAAAATTGCTTTCATTGCTTTAGTTCCTTTGCCTTGCCATATAAATTTTAGAATCTACTTGTAAATTTCTTTTTTTAAGCCTGATAAGGTTATTGTTAGGATTTTATTAAACAGATAGCTGAGCGATACCTGGGTACCTCACTTGGTTAAGTGTCTGCCTTCAACTCTGGTCATGATCTCAGGTTCCTGGGGTCAAGTGCCACATCATGCTCCCTGGTCAGTGGGCACCCTGCTTCTCCCTCTCCCTCTGCTGTTCCCCATGCTTATGCTCTCTCTTTCTCAAATAAATAAAATCTTTAAAAAATACAAATAAAACAGTTGAACTGGATAAAATTGACATCTTAACTGTACTGATTCTTCCAACATATCAACATGATATATAACTCCACTTATTTAGGTCTTCTTTAATTTCTCTTAACAATGGTTTCTAATCTTCAGTGTAGAAATCTTGCACATTTTATTTATCCCTAAGTAGTCCATAATTGGAATGCTAACATAAATGGCATTTCAATTTCCAATAGTTAACTGTAGGTATATAGATAATTGAGCTGTATTGAAATTGTGTCCTGAAAAACTGTTAAATTCACTTAATGAGTTTGAGTACTTGTTTTGCAGATTCCTTAGTCTTTTCTACATAGACAATAATGCCACCTATGACTTGAAGCTTTACTTCATTTCCAATCCTTATAACTTCTTTCTTGCATTTTTCCACTAGCTAAGTATTCCAGTGCACTGTTGTAAAAAACAGAGTAAATATCCTTCTATTGTTCCTAATCTTAGGAGAAAATCATTCAATACTTTACCATTAAGTATGATGTTGGCTGAAGGTTTCACACAGATGTCTTTTATCAGACTGAAGGCATTCCCTTCTACACATAGTTTTTTTTAATATCAAAAAAGGGTTATTAAATTTTGTTATGTACTTTCTCTGCATAATAAGAAATAATAAGTTTTGTTAATATGGCAAATGGCTGGTATCATTCATTTATGTATGTTTCTGAATTCTATTTGCTTCTGTTTTCCTAAGGACTATTTTCCATCTATGTTCATGAGGGATATTGGTTTATAATGTTTTCTCTTGTAACATCTTTGTCACTTTAGGAACGAACATCATCTTGACCATACAAAATAAATTAGGAAGTATTCCCTCTTTCCTTATTTTCTGAGTTTAATATTATTCCTTCCTTAAATATTTGATAAATGCCACCAATAAAACACATGAAACTACAGTTTGCTTTGTAAGAAGAATTTTGGTAATGAATTTAATTACTTTATAGATATGAGGTTATTCATGTTTTCAACTTTTTCCATTAGTGTTGGTAAGTTGCGTTCTCTCAAAGAATTTATATTTTTCTCCAAATTTGTAAGTTTTCAGTCATTATTTCCTCAAATATTATTTCTGCCTCCATTCTCTCTCTCTCTACTTCTCTCTCCTCAACTTCTAGGACTCCAACTCCACACATATTAGAATATTTCCTGTTGACTCATAGGAACAATTGAGATTCTGTTCATTATTTTTAATGGTTTTTCTTCTGAGTTCCTCAGATTGGACAATTTCTTTTGATCTAAAGTTCACTAACACTTCTACTATTTCTAATATGCTCATAAGGCTTCCACTGAAGTTGACTTCAGTTACTGAAACTTTCAGTTTGAGAATTTCCATTTGGTTCTTGCTTATAATTTTCATTTATTGGTGGAGATCTCCCATCTGTTCATTAATTTCAATTTCTTTTAAGGTCTTAAACATATTTTAATAGTTTCATTGAAGTCTTTGCTAATTTTACCATTTATGTCATATTAAATTGATTTCAATATGAACTACTTTACTTCATTGCTAGGAGTTACATTTTGCAGTTTCTTCATATGTCTAATAATTTTTTTTTAGCGTTCTGGGCCTAGTGGATATACATTGTAGAGTCTCTGGATTCTGTTACCTTCCTCTGAGGAGTATTTGCTTTTGTTCTAGCAAGTATTTAACTTGACTGGATTCAAATTCAAAACATGCATCCAGTGTGGTAGGCTGACATCTCTACTTAATTACTTCAGCCTTCAATCTATTCTTTCTCACAGGCTCCTTACAACCCTCTCACCCCACCTACTCATGTGCTGTTCAAGGTTAGGAAAGAATTAAAGTTATTTGCAGATTTGGGGCTTTACCTTATGTGGCTTTTTTCTGGGATTTACTTTTTTTTTTTTTTTTTTACCTGCCTTGGCAGTTCTGACTTCATCTTCTGACTGCTCAAGCCATTAACACTGTGGTTTGTTACTTAGGTTCTAGTTTTTCCAAGCCTCATAGCTAGAGAGATCTCTCAAACCAAAAACTGTATAAACTCACTTTTCACCCAATGCAGTATCCTATTTTCAGGAGTTGACTCTCCTCCAGTTTTAGCCTTCAAATATTTGTTGTGAATTTTCCCCCAGAGTTTATAATTATTATCTGTAAAGAGGGCTTGTCCAATACAAGCTACTTTGCTACCAGCAGTGGATTTCCTTCAGTATGTTTTGAAACAGATTATGTATCTTGAATTCAGTAGGCACCAAGTAAGCTAGAGTATACTCTAAAAGCTGAGCTTTATTAGTACTACAATAATATTAGTATGCATGCATATGTGCTATTTTTAAATATTTATTTTCGGATAAACAGTGTAGTGCATTGGCTAAAAATAAAAACTGTCAAGATAATCACCCTAGGTTAAAATCTAGGCCCTACCAGCACATTAAATGTACTCACTCTATGACTTTGAGCTATTAAAAATTTCTAAATTTTAGTTTTTTCATTTATAAAATGGAGATAATAAACTACCTACCTATGTGTAGGATACTCTGCACTCAGGGCTGATATTCCATAAATACTCACTGGTAAGGTCTTACTAATTATTTACAACCAGTGCCCATTCTAATTTGTCAGTATCTGTGCAGTAACAGTTGTTAAATATTTTTAAATTTATACTTTCCACATCCACTGCCAAATCCCTTCTCTTTTGCCAGCATCCATTTCTTACATCTAGAAGAAGTAAGCAGAAGTTGACTGTGGATTGCTGGAGAAACTTTGCTTCCTGATGAAAGCAACAAACATGACAGGTCCTAGCCCTTCCATCTTAATCCTGTGTTAAATACAGGCATAATATTCAGAGCTACTGTAGCTATTTTAAGTCCATGAGGGAAGAAGCAAGAGAATTTCAGTGATGTTAGTCCTGAAACGCATGTGATGTCAAATCAATGCCAACAGCATTTTCTCTAGACTTGTTAAATATTCTCCTATTTATGTTACTATTCACTAGATATTCAACTACTTGCACTAAAGACATTCAACTACCTGATACACTTCATGGGGTTATTTTGAATATTATTATGATAGCATATGTAAAATGCTTAGCTAAGAGTGTAACAATATAGTGAGCAATCAGTAGGCTATATTTTTATTTGCTTACTTATGATCTAACTTTCTTCTAAAATTATTACAGTTTATGTAAATGTACATATTCCAACAGTAAAAAATAGAGTTAAGGGGAAAAAGTTACAAAGTATAATAGAGTTGCTAAAGTTAAAACACAATACACATTTTTAAAGAATTAATTCTTAATTGTTACATTCAGTTCCCAAATTTGATTCGAGTTTCCTAGCAGATGAAGGAGGGGAGGAAAAAGTCCTTCAGTATTCAGAACCAAGAAGTTTTTCTTCAAGGTCAAGTAATAGCACAATGTAAGAGAGGAATTAGAACTTGGAGATTAAATTTCCAAGATGTAACCTGAGCTTTTGAATTATTACCCACTGATTCAGATTAATGGGCTTTAATAGAATACCCAGACTTTACTTAACACCTTTTATCCCATATGGAATAGAAAAGGAAAGAATTCACTGTGATAAAAAGGAGTTTTCTCACAAGAAAAAAAACGTATCTGCTCCAAACTGATAACAAAAACAAACAAACAAACAAAAAAGCATTATTTCCTTAAACATTTATATTGGCATCCTGAGGTTGGTGACGGGGCGGGGGGTGGGGGGGTGCCGCGGGAAAAGTCTGGGCAATTCTGAAGAACTCCATCTCACCCAACGACTTGAATTGTTATATAGATTTATCAATTCTAGATTTATCACTTACTCTGCAGTAAACAAGAAAATTCCAGTCATGTAAGAAATCAAGAAATACTCACATATAACAAATATGCAAATATTGAGGTGATCTTGGGTAAGGGGATGGAGGGAGCTCTCAAGAGAAGCAATAACATTTTATCTGTTGGTCTATTTATTGTGAAGGCTATAATATCTGTCAAGGAGTTGTTAGTTAGTCTGGAAACAAAGTCTGCTTTAGGAAAATGGGAGCCTCTTTTCTGGAAAGGTGTTCAGACTTTTCAAAAGCAAGGGAGTATCTGGTTTTCTGACACTTTCCAAAAGAAAATCTCAGCATGTCTTTTAGAAATTTTGGAGTATTCCTTGTACTCAGAAAGTGTGCAAGGCAGAAAGACCGGGTAGTTTGTGATTACTCATTAATTCAAGGTAAATATTCACAAGGAAACATTGGCCATCACGTATTTTAGTGGAAGGAGAGCAAAGAGAAGAATGTCAAAACCAAAGCAATGGGGAAGGGAATAAGTCTTACCTCTGGTCCTGAAGTTTTCTTCTCTAGATGAGTGGGTAGTAAAGGCTCCAAATCGAGTTTGTAAAATAACTGCATGCCCTCTGCACAGAGGCTAGAGTAGATTCCTGCAGCCCTGCTTCCCAGATACCTTAAAAAAGGTACCATCCTAATAATAAGCGAAGATATAGCTGAGCTTCAAATTGTGGGTTCAATTAAGTTTTCAGAATTGTGGGTTTTTTTTAATCACCAGATGGTAGGGGTCATTCTAGTGCAGAGAGCTATATCTGAATAAATAAATGAAACAGGTACCTATTTATTCTGTTTTCAGGTTGCTTTGGTGCTTAATGATAAATCCTGTGGTAAGAATAAAAATCCTTACAAGTCTTAACACATAATTTGGAAACCATCTCTCCTCACTTATCCTAATTCATGAGATCAGGATTCTGAGGGCAGAGACCGTTTGGTTTTCCTGAAGCCATGCTGTGAGAACAAGAAATGGCCCTGTTTAGTTGTCATGACCTCCTGCAGGGGAGATGGGCAAATTTGAACTCTGGTGTCAGCTGCTTCATATGCGTTTTGCTCAGTATTATGAATGGATGCACTAACTAAAAAGCATCCTAATCTGCTAATTATTTGTAAACCATCTTACATCCACTCTTCTCGATTTAGGTTTTGAAGCAATTCTGCAGTCACTGAAATTCTGTAGTTCACCCTGTAGTTACATATTTTTTTTCACCTTCAAAGAATACAAGGAGTGTTTCAACCTACATTTTAAATATGAAGAAGCAAATGTGTGAAGTGAGGAAATAAAAATACACTGAGGGTTTTTTTTTTTTTTTGGAACCTATATACTTTCAAAGCATGCATATCTTAACAAGAAGTAAGCAAGCTCCATGAGAATACAGCCCATGCTTATCTTATTCATCAATACAGCCCCAATACTTTTATCAGGGCCTGACATGTAGAAGGCACTCAACAAACATTCCTCTAATGAATATATACTTCTTTTAAGAAATGCATTATTATGCATCTAAACTGTTTTCTCTTTCATGTTAACCATGACCTTTAAAAAAAAAATTAATCTGTCTGCTGCAACAGCCAAGAATGAGCTCAAAATCCCTCCCAGCTTCTAACTACTCATCAAAGACATGAGTATTACCTGTCAGATGACTATCAGGCCCAAGCTGGAATCACTGCTGTCCTCTTCGTCAACTTACAATATGTGTGCCTCATACCTCCCTCTGAATTTGAGGAAGGTAAATTTTGTTTTTTAAGTAAATGTGGAATTAAAGTGAAAGAGATAAAGAAAAATCCCATCAAAGAATTTTATAAATTCTTTTATAAAATATCACCTGCTTTACTTAAATATTCCAATATGAACTTTGAAGACAGATTTTCCGAGAATAATAGAGATGACTTGATTTGTTTTTATTATTGATGCATTAAAGGGTACTGGTAATCTTTGAAAGTAAAAGAAATTTCCACATTTTTAGAGAGGATATTTAAAGTGTACCTACATGCATGAATAAATGTATTCCTTGCTGATACTGAAGCTTTGGGCTGTGATCAAGTATGTTAGGCACCTCTCAAGCTCTAAAGAATAAGTGGAAAATGATCCCAGCCCCAGTGAACTCAGATCATCAGTCCCTGCTGATTTTGCCTGGCTAACTCAGACTTCACCTTTACAACTTCTGTTTTACCTTCCGAAAGACATGCCCCTCCCTATGGAGACATGTGAGGGCATCCCTTTAAAATCCCACTTCGGTTAAGCTTTGTGGGGCTAGAGCTCTCTCGGTGTGCCCTCCCTCCCCCCTCCACCCAGCACAGGCAGCGGCACTCAAACAGTTAACCACCTTCTAAGTATCCCGGTAATGCATTCCTGCCACATCACTCCTCAGCTCTCCAGAATCCGATTTCTGAAAATGTCTCTACACGGAGACATTCACTCCCCTGCTCAACAGAAAGGGCTGCCAGTCAGGACCAAGGAAAGTAAAAAATGAGCTTACAAATGTGGGGCAGGACATGCGTGGGTTTGTTTTTATTTTTCTTTGACTCTGAGAACTCAAGCTTCGGCCTGACAGTCTGAGACTCAGGGGACCACCTTTAACATGCATACGAAGGATGATAATTTGTTCCCTGAATACTACTGGCTGGCAAAGGCCCTAAACAAATTATTAGAAAGTGTGTAGGGTGGGGGAGGATTTAGTCTCAATTATTAACCCGTGAAAAGTTCTATACATGCAACTATAAGCAAATGTACTTTTTTGTATGTCCAGTTGCCTCCAAGTGCTGGCATTTGATGTGTTAAAGTCAAATGACTATGGCAATTAAGGTTCTAAGTAAAAAAACTCTTAAGGTATTTGACTGAAGGGATATGCAAGCTCTTTGTGCTGAGTAGGAAGAGCAAGGAAGGCTGAAAAAGAAGGGAATGGGTCTTAGAGAATGCATTAAGCCAAAATAGCACACTTGTCCTGACCATCCTAGGTACTGTGTCTCAATAATTAGGAAGAGCAATACCCTTCTGTGGGTTGGAAAAGCCAGTAAGAAGGAGACTTAAGTTAAGCTAGCATACATCAAAAATAATTGACAATGGTTAGGCTTCATTGTGGAGAAGCCTGCATTGGCACTGCAGCCACCAGCCCACCACCCACCTAAGAATTATTATTTGAAAAGGATGTCAGAGGATTATAGAAGATCCTTGTGTCTGCTCCAATTAGGATCAACAGTTTTGCGGCTTGCTCACCGAACTTTCAGTATGTAATGATGAAAACATACTGACCCCTGCTGGAACTGTATAGAAGTGCAACCTATTCCCCTCTCCCAGCTGACCTAACAGGCAGGCATCCTTTTTGCTTGTGCCCTGCCTCAGGGGTTGTGTTTATTTTAGAGATGGCTCTGTATCACAATGGCAATATCAAAATAATTAATTGAAAAGATTGCTTCAGCATACTCCATGAATCCAAGACAAAGTTTCTAATAATCTAGTCTTACAATTTCTCTATCACATATCTACCACATTTCTATCTTAATTCAAATTGTGGGCACCAGGCAACTAGCATCAAATCTGGTCCTTTCTATATTTCTTAGACTCCATGGACTCACTGTCCCTAAAATACAGTTTTTTCCAAGAAACTTAAAGTCTGGGAAATGCACTACAATTTTGAGTAATTATTTTGTTTCCACTATGAATATTGTCCCAGAGTTTTAATCTTGGTGACAAATTCCTTCGAAGCTATTTTCTATATGAGTAAGAGTCATAAACCTGTGTTACAGTAAAATATCATGGAGAAATTTTGCCTCTGAAGAATTCTTAATGAAAAGCTCAGGGCAAAAAGCCATTTCCAGCATATTTGGGGTCACCAAGTTGTTTTCCAGCCAAGTGATTACAGGACATGAAACAATTAATTCATAGAACACATGGCTTGCTATTTTTTTTATTTGACAGAGAGTGAGAGAGCACAAGCAGGGGAAGCAGCAGGCAGAGGGAGAGGGAGAAGCAGGCTCCCCACTGAACAGAGAGCCCGATGTGGGGCTCGATCCCAGGACCCTTGGGATCATGACCTGAGCTGAAGGCAGTCGCTAAACGGACTGAGCCACCCAGGCACACCTCATGGCTTGCTATTTTGTAAGATGTACTAAAATAGTTATTAGAATTCTTGCTCTTTGTTGGGGGTTAGAAATAAAGGATTTATTGAGTAAGTTAACAGAACAATTATATCAATGTCAGCAAAGTTAGTATAAGCTCTCCAGCAACACCTAGGCAATGGTCTCTTGGCATGCTCTATTAGCTGGCTGCCTCATGAGGTTCAATGCTTAGCCAAGACTGGGAGGTCATTCTGTGTACAGATCATTTAGCCTGGCTCCAATTAATAGTTGCCACAGCATCCCTCAGCTCAACCAACTGTTCTGAAAATGCACACTATCAGTCATATGGGGGAAAAAAAAACCTGCAAGCTCCATTCTAGCTCCATATAAAGAAAATGTGAAGGACATGCAGTATTTATAATAGTTCAGTGGTCATCTTAATAGCTAACCCTTTTCTTAGGAAAAAAAATGAGATCCATGATTAGGGTAAATTAAGTAACTCAGAATAAACTGGTTATGTAAGAGGTGTCACCTGGTTTTATAAATTATACTGAAAAAAATTGAGTCAAAATCAGGGACTTATATTTTTATTCACTGCCCTATCCCCAACTCCAAGGACATAGCTTTATATATAATGGGCATTTATTAAATATTTTAACTTGTGAACTATATATTCTAAAATAACAATATTACCTAGCTTATGTCCTAACCTTTTCGTTTTCCAAAGATATAACCATGAGCAAATTACTTAATTTCTCTAAACCTTGGTTTCTTTGACTATAAAGACAACTGCTATCTTAAAAAAATGAGATTCATTATATAGAGATACTTTATGATTTTAAAAACACAAATTGCATTATAAGTAATACTGTGCATACTGAAAAAGAAATAAATGTTTCTCTCCTTAGAGTCATGAAAAATTTCAAGTTAAAGGAAGAATTAGAAAAAAAAAAAAACATTCATAAAGATAATAGGAACTGAACCAGACATAAATATATGGAGTTAAATGAGGGGAAAAAAAAGCTGATAGCAGTTGTTAAAGAAAAATCATTTCAAAGAAGTCCCATGGATTATTATTATAGGTTATCCTAGAGACAAGGACACACCGGAGTGGGGAAGGAGTATGAGTAATCCTTTCAACAGGGAAAGAAAAATAGAAATTAGCTTGATTTCCCAGAAATAATGCTATCAGATAGGCAGAAAGAAATATTGCTCTCAGAAAGAGAACACAAATAGGAAGTCTAAGCTTAAGTGGCTGTGAGTCACAGTGGCAGCCATTTTAAAAAGTCCCCATCCATGGCATTTACATTTCAAAGTTGTTCAAGAAACAAAATATTTTAGCAGTAATGTACAGATATTCCAAGCCAAATTTATCATTTAGGATGGAAAAACATCAACTAAAATGTCTATTTATGTCATGAGGAAAATTGTACAGACTTAAAGTCAAAGCTAAACATTTCTCGGAACCTCTCTAGGTTGCCATGTGATTTCCTGTAGCTCATTTTCAATGATAGACATATAATTAAAGCCAAAAAAAAAAGATCTAGAAGATGAAAGACTGAGTGGGAGAGCTCTTATAATGCGTTTTAAAATGTTCCTCCTGCTATGAGCACATTGAGGTAATGCAGTAATGCATAGTACACTGGCTTCATTTAGTCTTGGAATCTCCGTGATATCCCTCAGAAAACACACCACTACAAAGCTGCTGAAACACTTAGCAGGGATGGTGACAAGGTCTGGTCATCCTAGTCAACCAAAGCCCTCTCATTCCATGAAATCTTAACTTACCTCAGTGCTTTGTGGTAACTTAGTTCATCCCTTAAAACACTTCCATTTAAAACACATTGCCATTTCCCATTGCTCATTATTTCCAAAAGGAAATTTGATTTATATCTAAAGTTATCCAAAAAGATCTCAATGTTCACATTCCACAAACTGAATGTTTCCTATAGATCCAGCCTATCACCAATTATTCAATAAATAATAAGCCCCATACTATAGAAATTTAAATCCCCAAGATTATTTTTTTTCTGAGATAAAACATTTTGTGGCAGACACCAGGCAGGTGGCTAGACTATTAAAGTTATATTTATAGGGTAATCACCTAATTGCTAGCTGAATAAAACTTAGTATGAAAAGCATGTGAAAATTTTAATTACAAGTTACACTTTAACTATTACACAAGTCAGAATCATAAAATTGCAAAATTCATCAGAAAGCATGGCATAATCATGGCAGAAAAAAAAATCAATAAACCAAAGAAATCCAGTAGGTTTAAGCCTCAGTTCCTGAACCCGGTCACTTTACCAATATCCTTCAGGCTGACCCTAAATCATCCGTGCCTCCCCTGGATAATGACAGTCAAGCATTTTTCAGTATTCTTCACTTTTAATTCTTCTCTATTGTCACTTTAACTGTGATATATTATTATAACTTAGTCATTACTTAAGTGATGTCTTTGATTAGTGGTTTTGGAAAGCCTGGTATAATTCAGTTTAAGAAAGTATAATATGTGTGCTATAATTATCTTAAACTAATGCTCAAAATCATTTCAATAAAGAGAAAACTTCCCCTTCCATTTTTACTCAGTCATCCTATTTTCTGTTTACGTGAAAATCCTGACCATTACAACTAGTAAGGAAAATAAAGGAAAGAATGAAGATCTGCTTCAAAAAGAAAAATTTGCCATAAAACAGCTTTACTTGAGCATATTCTATAAAGCACTATTTTGAAACACACACACACACACACACACACACACACAGTCCATATCTTCTGGACCATCAGGGCATGTCAATTTTATCTCCTATAGATCTTTTGAATCCCTTCACTTCATTCCATACCCCCCATCAAGCAGGTATAGGTGATTTCTATCTCTTGCCTGGACATCCCTCCCCAGTTATTGCCTGCTGCAACTACCCTGCACTAATGTGACAATCCCCCACCAGCCACAACCAATTTTCCATAGGACAGCCAGAGGAATCTTTCAAAAGGCAAGGTAAAAGTCCAAGTCAGTCACCTACCTGTTTCACACTTTACAATAGCTTCCCACCTTTCTCAGGATAAAGATAAATTTTTCATATCCCCTACAAGGACCTATATGGTGGGCTCCCTACTACTTCCCCAGCCTCTGCTCCCCCCAGTGATGTGGGTCTCCAGTTCACTATACTCTCTCTCTCTCTCCTGTTTCCATTCTTCTATCTGCATAATCAACTTGCAGACCTGTTAGGCATCTTCCTTAAGGAAGCTTCCCCTCACATCCCGCCTATTACAAATACCCTCATTACGGGCTCTCCTAGAACCTCCCCTTCAGGGCGCTTCTCACAGTTGCAATTTCATGTGTTTGTTGCTGAATTAATGTTGTCTTTCCTCCCAGACTATAAGCTGCAAGAGGACAGGGGCAATGTTTGGCTTTGCTCATCATTCCATCCCTAGCACTTGACAAAAAGTTCTGGGATTTAGAAAATTTGAATATTGAGTACTGAATATTTTTTGAATGAATAAATGAATTCAGATTATCTAATTTCATTCACTAACCTGCCGATTCACCACCAAACCTGTCCTAAATCTGTGAACTCTCCCAATGGATGTTTTCTGACAGTTGAGAATAGCTAGGTCCCATTCTCTGGCTCTTAATCTTTCCAAATATAAAGATATTTTAAGGTTTGGGTTAAGGAGGTTTGTCATCTTTTTATTTTCTGCTTTTTTTAAATTATAAACACAACACAAATATGACCAAAAGCTTGGCTTACTCTTTTTTTTAAATTTAATTTATAGGGGAACAAGTATTCAATATCTATTTTCTGTGTTTGCTTCCGTGACTCAGCCTCAATATTTACTTTTAAATAGCTAACCACCAATACAACGGTAAGGGCCACCTTGTCATACATGCTCAAATGTAAAGAAATATAAGGGGTGAAATAGCTCTGAGACTTAAATTTATGGAAAATGCCACGGGCGCCTGGGTGGCTCAGCTGGTTAAGCAACTGCCTTCGGCTCAGGTCATGATCCTGGAGTCCTGGGATCGAGTCCTGCATCGGGCTCCCTGCTCAGCAGTGAGTCTGCTTCCCCTTCGGACCCTCCCCCCCCCCATGCTCTCTCTCTCTCTCTATCTCATTTTCTCTCTCAAATAAATAAATAAAATCTTTAAAAAAAAGAAAATGCCACATATGAGGTAAAAATGATTGTAACATTAAAAAAGGATTCTATACCTTTACTTTTGCTTCTGTAAACCACAGTATATATGTAGGATCAAGAATAAAATGTTATTGGAGAACACAGAGCCCATAAGTGATTTGTAACCTTTTTTTAAAGATTTTATTTATTTATTCATGAGAGAGAGAGGCAGAGGGAGAAGCAGGCTCCCAAAGAGCAAGGAGCCCGATGCGGGACTCCATCCCTGGACCTGGGATCATGACCTGAGCCGAAAGCAGACGCTTAACCATTTGAGCCACCCAGGCGCCCCAAGTGATTTGTAACCTTAAGTCTATTTTCATGCCATCCCAATGTGGGACCACACATTGGTAAGTGTATAATACACTTTTTTTTTTCCTTAGGAGCTATCAAGAACACTAAAATGCATCAACAAATGTGTTAAATTAATCCAAATTGCCAGGAGAGGTGTTGACTCCAAGATAGGCTATTTGCATGGAGACAATGTTCCTAGTATAAATCTGGTCTGTTCCTTGGATAGAAACTTGGTCTTCTCATTCACTAGTTGTTTCTTCTGGCTTAAAGCTACTCTTTCTTTGCCACCTCTAATGATGGCTCTCTTTGTGCCATCACAAGGCTCTTCTTACTACCTCTCACAGACGAAATGGCTGGACAATTATTTTTTATTTTTGTTATTTTGTGGATTTAACAGTTGCTTCTTGAAAAGATTACATTTATTCTCCCTTATATATTATAAAATATACAAAAATGTTGACTTCTTACATATAAATAAAAAAATCTAGGACTAATAGTTTATACAGCCACTCAAATCCATTAATCCCTGAGTATTATCACTGAAGTTTCAGTAGCATTTTACATCAACAAAGTCTCATCTCTGTTGCCTTCCCATTCCTATTTGTATCCTATGGTCTTACTTTTGTTTCCTTAAAAAATTTTTCATTTTATTCTGTCCCAAAATATTCTAACTTGCTTTTTCTCCAATTTTCTGTTTAGTTAAATCATCACAACATACTTTTCTGAAAAGGGGAAAAGTAGACAAGAAGAATCCCAATGAACTGGAGACTTTCTCTCCTTATTACAAACATACACACTTCCTCTAAAAGAAACATAATCCAGGAATTCTTGAATATTAAAAATGCAATATAAAATAGAGAAGTGGAAGTATCCTCTTTTTTAATTTAACTTAATTTTATTATGTTATGTTAGTCTCCATACATCATTAGTTTTTGATGGAGTGTTCCATGATTCATTGTTTTCTTATAACACTCAGTGCTCCATGCAGTACGTGCCCTCCTTAATACCCATCACCGGGCTAACCCATCCCCCCACACCCTCCCCTCTAGAACCCTCAGTTTGTTTCTCAGAGTCCATCATCTCTCATGGTTCGTCTCTCCCTCCTATTCCCCCCCTTCATTTTCCCTTCCTTCTCCTAATGTCCTCCACGCTATTCCTTATGTTCCACAAATAAGTGAAACCATATGATAATTGACTTTCTCTGCTTGACTTAATTCACTTAGCATAATTCTTGACAATAATAGAAAATAACATTAAGAGTCTCTACTGACAAAGGTCTAACTTGAAACAAGTCAATGAAGCTATACTCCCAAAGAATGGAATTGGTTGGTGAATGTTCTGAACAGTTCTGTCCACGATTATGGAAGCCACAGCTATAATGTGGGGATATTTTTTCTTTCTTTTTAGCACAAAGAGCATAGTGTGTGTGTGGTCGGAATTGGGTGAAGTAGGGTGGGGTAGGGTGGGAAAGAGATTGTGGGCTTTCACAATTTCATAAACAATTTAAAAGGAATTCATGGCAAAACTGTGCAGTGTCTATTACTCTAACATATATTAAATGTTGAGGTTTTCAAAGGCTGCATTTTTCCAGAACTTTATATGAAGATTATTATAGTTCTTTTTGTATCTTTATTTAAGGCTTATCACATTAAAGATTATTAATCTATAAGTGAAATCAAATCATGTTTTTTTAAACTCGTGATATTATGCAGATATAAGACATTACCATTATTATTATTATTATTACCTAACCAGAAGCCTAAAATTATACATTAAAATAGGAAAGATTTGGAGGTCAAAAGTATAAACTTTGTTATAAAATAAGTCATGGGAATGTATTGTACAGCATGATGATTACGGTTAATAATACTGTATAATATATTTGAAAGTTGCTAAGAGAGTAGATCTTAAAAGTTCCTATCAGAAGAAAAAATTGTAACTGTGTATGGTAATGGATGTTAACTAAATTTATTGTGATCATTTTATGACATACACAAATAACAAATTATTACATTGCACGCCTGAAACCAATATTATATGTCAATTGTAACTCAAAAAAGATTATAAAAAAATAAAGGCTTATCTTTTAACATAATTAGTTGTATTCTATCTTTCAATTTCACAAAAATATATTCATAGTTGCCGGAAAGATTAAAATTCATCTTCTGTAGGAAATGTTTCCAGGGTGAATTATCTCTTCATTTGGACACACTCTCCTGTTGGTTTTAGTAATCTGGGTTATAGTTTACAGTCATTTATGTATGACATGGCAAATAATACTTCATATGTATGTCCTAAGCCCTCAACTAGAATGTAAACTTGAAGGAGATACAAAAAGTTAAATATTCAAAGAAAAAGTACAGGCTATAATGTCGAAAAAATCAAGTTCAAATTTTTCTTCCATCATTTCCTATTAGCTTGACCAGGGACAAATTATTTAATCTTCCTAAACTTTAATTTCCTATTTACAAAATGCAGAAACCAGTAATACCCTACCCCTGGGACTGTTACTGGAATCACATTATTAAGGTATGGATTTAGCTCAATAGCTGGCACACACTAGCTCAATAAGCATTATTATTATTTTTAAATGCTTCAAAATTGAACACCAATTCCCCTGGAGTCTTCTGTCTTCATGCATATATACCTATTATGGTATTTAATACATAGTGGGTCCCTAATATATATAATTTTTAATGATAAGGACTAAACATTATTCCTATTATTACCGACATCATCATTATTGGCAGTATAATTCTTGTGAACATAGAATTAGTTCTAAAATAATCATCTGATTGCCAACAAGTCATGCGAGTCTCTTCTGTTTTGCTATCATTATCTGGAAGAAAACATTTTTTAATAAAAGTATCTGCTTCCTGTATTTTGAAAGTTATGAAGAGCAATTAGTCTCAATTATTCCTGGGATAAAAATGCTGGAGGTATGAGATAGTCAATTTTGGGTAAAGAATTCCTAGAGACTGGTTTGGGTTTTGAGTTCTCCACATGGGATACCACAGACAGACAGCTGTTGTGTGCCAGTCATGCAGAGGTTTAATACATTTTCACTGAACACATTCGGTGTGACAGGCATTTTTCTGGGCCCTGGGGACACAGTAGAGGACAAGACAAATGTGGTCCCACCCTCACAGCTCAGAGTGCAATGCCCGTGCACACGGTCTGCAGGGGTGAAAAGGGCATAAAATACTGGAAGTATCCCTAAGTTTTTCTTTTTCCCCACATTGTTGAACAGGTGTTGTGGTTGATTACACACATTAGTTAGGGTGAAAATATTTCAAATTTCTTTAGTAGTTTTGAGAATTCACAACATGCTTGGTGTTAAACTAAATCTGACTTCAAAGCTGCTGATCTGGGATAACTCTATGTATGCAGGAGATAGAAACCAACAGACTCTAAAGAGAACCCAATGAAGCAGTATCCCTAAGCTTTGGGGATCAAAGTTTGGTTTTAAAGAATAGCAAAACCATGTTGAATTAATCCAGAAGTATCACCAGGAGCAAATGAGAATTGCTGTGGTTCTAGGCTATATGGAGAGATTGGACCCAATTTCTCAATTTCCATTTAATAGCAAGGTATGAAATGGAAAAATCACTGAAGTCTCAGATACTCATTTGGGTGTGGAGGAAGCTTCCTGGAATGAAGAACCAAAAGGGAGACTCTGAGAGAACAGGCTTCTCACAAACACTTCCTGCTCAAACTTGTTTCAGACAGACTGAACATTTTACAAGAACAGGTTTCTTATTATATTCCTTTTAGCCTCCTGGACAGAAATCAGCTGGCTGAGAACCATTAGAAAACTATCAAGTCTTTTCAAACCTAAAGTAAAAAAGGAGAGTTTTATTGAAAGCTTTTTAAAAAATTCTACCCATATATCTGTATCTTTCTCTGTAACAAGTTTACGCATATATCAGATGCTTTCTTAATTTACAGTCTCCAAAAATATGGGAAGTCAAATCAAATGTCAAATTCTAACACCTGTTACAAATAAACAAGCTTACCAAAAACCTCCCTGGACATGCCAATGGCAAGTTTTAGCCCCTGCTGAGAATTAATGAAAAGGTATATAGAGAGCTATATATTTTAGGGGAAATTCCCCAGATTTTCCTGGAGAGTTAAAGAATTTCCAGGAACAGGAAATGAAGTCAAGTCCTTGCTATATTAATTCACTCTCAATACTTCCAAAGACTTATTTGGGAAAATTTTCAAAGAAAGAAAGAATTTACCTGTCCAAAATCAAGAAAATATGACAACATCTTGGTTCAAGGACATCTCCATGACTCCACAGCCTTCAGAACTAGACTAAATTTCTTGGAGAGAGTCCGTAACCAGAAGTTCCTAAGAAGCACCTAGAAATCACTGGTAATTTTTGTCATTCCTACAACACATCAGCAAAGGTTCTAGGCCTTTGAACTTTTTATTCCCTGTACCTGGAATGTTATCTCCCCAATTCCCTACATGTTTATTCCTTCATTTCACTCAAGTCTCAACCCATAACTCCGTCCCTTCAGGTCTCCTTATTTTCCAGAAGCCCCATGCCTGATTCATTCTTTCTTCACTGACATTTTATTTGTGCTTACTGCACAATTTGTATCCCTACCCACTTATATTTACATCTTTCAAAGAGTAACTTCTCTTTTGTTTAATTTCCATCCCTGCCAACCTCACCTTCTGTCTAGCTTTTCAGCCAACTGTGGGGAAAATGGAGACAAAATCAAGGTGGAGATGATAGTAAAATGATGCATTCTCTATCTTTGCATCACAACAGTTAGTTCTGATAGGATTCAAGGAATATATTCCAAGTGAGATGCAGGGTGGCATTTCTTTATTAAGCCTTTGGCATTCTTAGCTTTGATATGTGAGATTTTATAATTTTCATATACCCTAAAAGTTTAGGGTATGTGCTAATTCCCAGTTTTCCTCAGTTTTGAATCTGAGTCTTCAGGAAGTCACTTAGTCAACCATGATCTCTCAACAGGTGTTACTGCTTTCCACTGCTAATTGTTTACAGAGTATATCTTACTCCTGGGGTATTTAAAATTGGAGGATTTTTAAAGTGCAAGGCTATATCTCCATCTATGACAATGTCCCCTGCATTGATCGTGGCTCCATTTTTGTACCTTAAACTCCTAGTACTGGCATCAAAACTTATGTGTCTTTGGTAAAGATTTGTGTATTTTAATTGCACGGTGGGACACCACAGATGGGTTGTGAAATAATTGACTATAGTTGCTGCTCCTTGGGAGAGTGGGATTGAGGGAGAGAAGAGAAAGGAAAGATTTATTTCATGATATTACATAACAATTATCAGGATCTCAAACAGAAGGAAATAGAATTGAACTCTTCCAAGCAGTATAAATCAAGTGTTTATTAAACTGTGTTGAGGCAAAAAAAAAAAAAAAAGTATTAAGAATAAAACATCGTTCTGGTAGTTTGCACAAGGCACAAAATTGACCCATGAATACCGTAAAGAGATATGTAAAAATAAAGTAAAGCTTGTTGCCATTAGCAAAATAAATCAGTAAAAGCTAATCACCCAGTGCCCATATCTTGGCTTCTAATATATTCTCCAATAAAGGAGCCAGGGCTCTGTGATAAACAGTTGATGGTAGGGCTAAAGCAGAGAAAACACAAGGCAAGCAATTTAGAGTGCTAGAAAGTAAGGAAGCAACAAAAAGACATCCAGGCATCTGAACGAGATCTCAGTGGCCCCAACTGGATAATTCTCAGGAATAAGCTAAACAACGTAGTATTGTAGTACAATGAAGCTATACTATAAAGTAAATATTCATGAGTTCATACTGATTTAAATAAATGATTAAATAATAAATTAGGGAGAAAAGACAAATATGTCCCATTGAAGAAGCCATATAATTTATGTAGACACTGTCCTACAAGGAGGAAGACCTGAGTTTTCCATTCCATGAGGGATGACCACACTTAGTGACTTGATTCTAAAGGGTATGAAAAGGTTAATAAGAAAAAAAGTGACTATAAGTAGCAGAAACTGACAAACACTATCTAAGCCAGATGATGAACATCAACGATGATGAGTCAGGTTGATAGAAAGTACTCCTAATATCCTATGGTGAGAAGGGCGCTTCACCTCCATGGCCTTTCTCTCAGAAACACTTATCTCCAGTCGATCATAAGAAAAATATCAGACAAATCCCAGATGAGGGATAGTCTGCAAAATACCCAACCAGTATTCCTCAAAACTGTCAAGGTTGTCAGAAATGAGGAAAGTCTGAGAAATTGTCACAGCCAAGAGGAGACTAAGAAGACATGATGATTCAGTGTAATTTAGTGTCTTGGATGGGATCTTGAAACAGAAAAAAAAAGGCATTAGAGGAAAACTAGTGAAGGATAACAATAGCGGACTCTGGGGATGTGGAACTCTACAGTATCTTTGCAGTTCACATGTAAACCTAAAACTATGTTAAAATAAAAATTATTTAATTATCTGTACCATCTCAATTATGCAAGGGAATACATTAGGAATACTTAAACTAAAATAGTTGTATCCCTTGGGAGCTAAAAGTAATAATATTTCTGATAAAAAATTAACAATAGGTATCATTTGGTGAGCACTTGTAAAGTGCCAGCACCATGCTCAGGTTATTATTGTTATTAACTCATTTCACACATGCAGCAAACCTATGAGCTAGGTACAAATACCACCACACTTTTGCATACAGGGAAACTGATGCATAGTCAGGGACTGACTGTGGCTAATCAGGGAGAGGATGGCACAAACAACTAAAGTTGCACTGTATAACATTTCTCAGAGTAGGCATCAATACTCAAAGGGATTATTTCACATAGAACGTGTTGATTAGAAGATTATAAAAGGATGAGTTGTTTCTAAGATATAAAATAATAGAATCAGATTTCTTACCCTAAGCTTTGGGTAGATTGCAACTGCACAACAGAATACTAAACAATTCTGGAATGGGCATATGGTGATCTAGTCTGTCCTAGGGATCTGAAGAGTCAGTACATACAGACAAACCAGGATTCACATCAACAGCTTTTACTTATGAATGTCTCTTATATGCCAACGATATGGAAATGAATGCAATAAGGACTAGCCAGCCAAGATTCTGGAATGGTGCTTCAAGAACCAAAATTTCTCTAAAACTTTATGAAAAAGTCTGACAATTAGGAAAATCACTGGAGTCACACTGGATCATGTCTGTTCAAGAGCTTTTCTCTTGGGGAAGGGAGTCTAACAGAGCTAAGAACCAGAAGAAATGGGGGAGAGGGAAGACACCCAGACCTACAGTGATGAACAATGAGAAAGCACAGCAGGGAAATTTAGATGAAACCACCCACAAGGTCAAGAACATTTGTTCCAGAGAGAACAACATGGGACCTGGCAGAGAACAGTGGACTTGCATCAGTCCCTTATTCACTCTGGTGTAAGACTGTTCCTAGAGGTGTAGTGGGGAGAAAGCAGAGCCAGTACAAGGCCCCTGCCAGCTTCTGTCTTTTAGAGAGACAGAAAACTGTGTCTGCTTCCAACTATGGAGAATGCAATGATGTAATTCCAGCACATAGAGGGCCCCACATACACTAGTTCCTCCATAAATATTTACTGAATAAAATAATTCTCAAATTCATTTTTTGTTTAATTCCGAGTTAATTAACACCATCTAATTATACACTGAATGCATTCTGACAAGAAAAATCAAAAATCCAATTCACAGAGTGGAAGGATAAAGAAGAGGGAAAAAGATAAACTGCACAAATTCTCAAAATCTATTCACAACAAGGCTTATTTCAGATTAGTGTTCTGTCCATTAATTAGGTACTAACATTCTGGGAATAGCTAATATACATTTGTTGCTCAAAAAATATTTATTGATCACTTGCTATGTGCCATACTTATACTTGAATCTGGTTTGGGGATAGAGTTGAATGACAAGTACTACTTTCCTCCAGAAAACTCAGCATCTAGAATAACAGTAACACCAACAGTTAACATTTACCAGACACTGTGCTCAGCAGTGTTTTAAGCCTGTTACACATATTAATTTGATCCTCTCAATAAACTTACAAAATAGGACTATTATTATTTTCATTTTTCAGATAAAACTAAGACTGAAGAAGCTTAAGTAACTTCTCAAGGTTATATAGCTGTTAAGTGACAAAGCTAAAATCTGAACCCAGAAAAACTGATTCCAGCATGCCAGACAGTGTGAAAAATATCACATAAAAACATGTGTGATTTAGAAAATATATATTTATCTATAATATACATAATGCATAGTGCAGGAAAATGGTAAATATTGAATATAAATAGTATAATATAAAATTCTATAATCTTCTCCAATCCGGAAGAGCCAAACACACTATGTATGTGTACGGGGATTGGGGGGGGATGGTAGTGTTTTAAAAAGTCATAATAATCATAAAAAATAGAATAATGATTTGGTTAAATATACTAGCAGACTCATGGGAACCTAACCTCTAAATCTTTCTTTCAGGTTCAAGAAATATTCAAGATACCTCTCATATGTGTTCACAGTCTGTTTTGTTGGTTCCTCTTAGCAGGCTCCCCACCCTGTTATTTCTGATAAGATGACCTCAGAAGAGGAAGTATTAACTTTGTTGAGATTTTTTCCACTGAAATTTTTATAGAGAAAGATATGCTCGGTGTAGATCCTTCGGGAAAGAGAGGATTTTTCTAGGTAGTCAAAGAAGGGAAGGTATTCAAAGCTGAGGAAACAACAAGGGCAAGTATTCCAGAATCTCTAGAACATAAGCTATAAAGACTAGAGAGAAATGCTCTAAAGAGATGTCCAGGGGCAGGGTGAATATAATCTCATAATTTTTTCTAAGGAGCCATTGAAAAGTTTTAGGGATTAACATGACAACTTGTGCTTTAGAAACAGGTGCAGAATCCGGTGGTAGACACACTGGCTAGGAATTTACTAAAATAGGGAAACAAGAAAAAAATGAGAATATGGAGTAAAATGATACAAAGACAGTATAAATTAAAGGGAATGGATATGAGAAACATGCTATCGAGGTCAAATTCACAATCTTCACTGACAAATTTTTACTCATTCATTTATTCAAAGAATATCTATGAAGTACCTAACAAATTTTTGGCATGGCTCTAGATGCAGCAATGGGCAAGACAAAGTCGTTTGCCTTATGATGCTTTACGGTGAATCCCAGTGAGAGAAGCACAAAGTAAACAAGTCTATAATAATATTAGGTAATAAGTACAATGAAGAAAAATGCAGCAGGATAGGGTGAACTGATGGGTGGGTGCTCAGGACAATGTGAGAGGAGGAGAGTGTGCTAAACAGAATCATGATGCCTCATAGATGCCCAACTCTTAAACCCCAGAACCTGTCAAAAGGTTATGTCACATTAAAAAGGGGAATTAAGTTTGGACATGGAATTAAAGGGGCTAACTACAGAGCTGTAAAATAGGGAGATTATCCTAGATGACCTGGGTGATTCCAATGTAATCACAAGGGCCCTTAAAAGTGAAGGAGGAAATAAGAAAAAAGAGAGAGCGAGAGCAGTCTATTCAGGACTTGGCTTCATGTTGCTGATTTTCAAGATGGAGAAAATCCAGACTTCTAGGGAAAATAGTGGAGTAGGAAGATCCTGGGCTCAGCTCGTCCCATAGGTAGAAAGAGATAACACCTGCATCAGTGTAAATCAGCCAGAAAACCACCCAAACATGGGCAGAACAGACTCTCCACAACTAAATGTAGAGAAGAGGTCACATCAAAGAGGATAGAAAGGGCAGAGACATTGTCGGGTGCTAAACTGACCATGAACCTGTCCATGGGATGTCAAGAGAGGGAAAAAACAGACCCTAACAATAGGCACCACAGGCAGGAGGAAGACAAATCCTCATACCATTTGGCTTTGAAAAACAAAAGCCAAATTTCACAAGTTCTTATAATCAGCAGGACTTAACACCCAGAACTTTAAAAAATCAATGGGCTCAGCTCTGGGAGAACAGAGAGGGCCAGAGGAAACTGAGTCCCCACCCTTAAAGAGACAGCACCATGGAGATACAGCATATAAGCAGCAGTTTGAAAAATGCCTTGTGTATAAGGGAAGGAGATTTGTTTATTAAGCTCAGAGCATGGGCTGGAGGAGGAGGAATCCCTAGGAGAATTTTTCAGGAACAAAGGAGCTGGCAGGTGATATTTCCCTCCCTGACCCCCCAACCAAATCCACAGACACCTGTAAGAACCAGTGTGCAGTGCCAACACTCCATACATACAGAACCTGCTAGCAGGGCACACCTCCCTTCCTTCTCTTGCACACATGTTCCCTCTAGCCAGGCCTTGGTTCCAGGTTTTCTCCCACAGCAGACCCATGCAAACCTTGCTAACACCCCATACAATCTGTCCTGCATGGTTCTGTATCCCTCTAACCTGGCTGGCATCAGTCCAGCAGCTGTAGGTCCCCTCCTGCAGCACACCAGTGCAGAACTTGCTGGCACCGTGTGCCATGTGCCCACAGTGTCCACACACTCCACATACTCTCCTGCATACCTGCCCCCTCCAATATACTCTTGGACAGTACCCATCCAAAGCATATCCACAAGCTTGGCAGTGTGCAAGCAGCCCCAGTAGGGACCAACACTACTCTAAAGTGACTCCTGTCCCAGGGAGAAGGGAATATAACCATACATACCAGTTCCACTATGGCCCCAGCAGTGGGCTAGGCACAGACATCTGGTCTGAGTACAGACTCCATCCACCGACAAAAGCTTCTCAGGGGACAACACATGGAAAAGCACCCTGTAGTTTGGTGCTATAGCATCTCTGGCAAACACCTGGTCTGATTGAACTTAATGCCACAGCAGCCCCAGACTGGCCCACTAAAAGCACAGGACCAAACCCTGCCTACAACAGACAAAGAGAGCCATTGCCAAGGACTGGACTGGAGGCAAAATCTCAATCACAACATCAGGTGCACATAACACACATAGGAGACTTCATAAATATCCTTTGAATAAATGAATGAGTAAAAATTAATTTGTCAGTGAAGACTGTAAATTTGACCTTGATAGCATGTTTCTCATATCCATTCCCTTTAATTTCTACTGCCATTAGTTTTCAGTGAACAGGGGACATTACACTACAGAGCACCGCAGAACATCTTCATAAGGCCACTACTTTCAAGAGCAGGAGACACAGCTGGCTTCCTAAAATAAAGAAACAGGCACAGAGTTAGACAAAATAATGAGACAAGGGAATACATCCCAAATGAAAGAACCCTTAACAAAGAGATAGGAAACAAAAAAGAACCAGAGATTAAAAATTCAATAACTAAAAAGAAAAAAAATAGACTTGATGGAATAACTAGTAGGCTAGAGGAAGCTAAGGAAAGGACCAGTGACCTAGAAGACAGAGTAATGGAAAGCAATCAAGCTGAACAGGAGAGAGAAAAATAATAAGAAATGAAAATAGACTTAGGGAACACACCATCAGCTGTAATAACATTTGCAGCATAGGGATCCCAGAAGGAGAAGAGAGAGAAAAGGGGGAAGAAAATTTGTTTGAAGAAATAACAGCTGAAAACTTCCTAAAACTGGGAAAGGAAATAGAAATCCAGATCCAGGAGGCACAGAGAGCCTTCAACAAAATCAACCCAAAGAGATCCACCACCAAGACTCATGGTAATTAAAATGGCAAGAAGTAGTGATAAAGAGAGAATTTTAAAAGCATCAAGAGAAAAGAAAACAGTTACATACAAGGGAAACTCCATAAGGCTGATTTTTTTCAGCAGAAACTTTGCCGGCCAGAAGGGAGTGACATGATATATTCAAAGTGCTGAAAGGGAAAAATCTGCAGCCAAGAATACTCTATCCAGCAAGGCAATCATTTGAAAGGAAGGAGAAATGAAGAGTTTCTCAGATGAACGAAAGTTAAATGAACTCATGACCACTAAGCAAGCCCTACAAAAAATGTTAAAGGAGACTGAGTGGAAAGGAAAGATCGTACGTAGAAGAAAGAAAACTAAGAAACACAAAAGCAGTAAAAATAAGTGCATCTATAAAAATCAGTCAAGAGATTCATAAAATAAAAGGATGTAAAGTATGACACCATATACCTAAAATATGGGCAGGAGAGGAGTAAAGAATGGGTTCGAACTTAAACTTGGCCATCACTTAATATAGACTGCTATGTGCACAAGATGCCATATACAAACCTAATGATAACCACTAATCAAAAACCAGCAATATATATGCAAAAATAAAAAGAAAGGAATCCAAGTATATCACTAAAGAGAGTTGACAAGCCATGAGAGATGAGAGCAAGAGAAGAAAAGAACACAACTCTAAAAACAACTATAAAACAAGTAACAAAATGGCAATAAGTACATACCTGTCAATAATTACCTCAAATGTAAATGTAGATGGACAAAATGCTCAATCAAAAGACAGAAGAAGACAAGATGGATTAAAAAAAAGCAAGACTAATCTATATGCTGCCTATAAGAGACCGATTTGAGACCTAAAGACACATGCAGATTGAAAGTCAAGGAATGGAAAAGCAATTATCATGCAAACAGAAGTGAAAAGAAAGCTGGGGTAGCAATACTTATATTGGACAAAACAGACTTTAAAACAAAGACTGGGGGCGCCTGGTTGGCTCAGTCGTTAAGCGTCTGCCTTCGACTCAGGTCATGATCCCAGGGTCCTGGGATCGAGCCCCACATCGGGCTCCCTGCTCCGCGGAGAGCCTGCTTCTCCCTCTCCTACTCCCCCTGCTTGTGTTCCCTCTCTCGCTGTATCTCTCTGTCAGATAAATAAATAAAATCTTTAAAAAAATAAAAGACTGTAACAAGAGACAAGAGGACACTATATAATCATAAAGGGAAGAATCCTACAAGAAGATATAACAATTGTACATATTTATGCACCCAGCATACATAAAGCAGCTCATAACAAATATAAAGGAAGTAATCCATAGTAATACAACAAGAGTAGGTGACTAACACCCCACTTACATCAATGGGTAGATCATTCAAACCGAAAATCAACAAGGAGACAGTGGCTTTGAATGACACACTGGAACAGATGGATTTAACAGATATATTCAGAACATTCCATCCTAAAACAGCAGAATACACATTCTTTTCAAGTGCACATAGAACATTCTCCAGAATAAATCACATATTAGGCCTCAAAACAAGTCTCAACAAATTTAAAAAGATCGAAGTCATACCATGATTTTTTTTTCCTCACCACAATGCTTTGAAACTAGAAATCAACAACAACAAAAAATCTGGAAAGAGCACAAATACATGGAGGTTAAATAACATGTCACTAAACAATGAATGGGTTAACCAAGAAATCAAAAAGGAAATCATAAAGTACATGGAGACAAATGAAAATGAACACACAATGGTCCAAAATCTTTGGGATGCAGCAAAAGAGATTCTATTAGGGAATTTTATAGCAATTCAGGCTTACCTCAAGAAGCAAGAAAAATCTTAAATATACAACCTCACCCTATAACTAAAGGAGCTAGAAAAAGAACAAACAAAATCCCAAAACAGTAAAAGGAAAAAAATAATAAAAATTAAAGCAGAAATAAACAAAATAGAAACAAACAAAAATAGAACAGATAAATGAAACCAGGAGCTGGTTCTTTGAAAGGATCAACAAAATTGATAAACCTTTGGCCAGACTCATCAAAACAAATGGAAAAAAAGGGTGCGGGGAATACAAACAAAACCAGAAATGAAAGAATATTATGCATAACACCCAGTCTAACCCATCCCCCCACCCTCCTCCCCTCTAGAACCCTCAGTTTGTTTTTCAGAATCCATCATCTCTCATGGTTCGTCTCCCCCTCTGACTTACTCCCCTTCATTCTTCCCCTCCTGCTATCTTCTTCTTTTTCTTTTTTCTTAACATATCTTGCATTATTTGTTTCAGAAGTACAGATCTGTGATTCAACAGTCTTGCACAATTCACAGCGCTCACCATAGCACATACCCTCCCCAATGTCTATCACCCAGCCACCCCAACCAACCCTCCCACCCCCCACCACTCAGCAACACTCAGTTTGTTTCCTGAGATTAAGAATTCCTCATATCAGTGAGGTCATATGATACATGTCTTTCTCTGATTGACTTATTTCACTCAGCATAACACCCTGTGTTATGCACAAACAATGAATCATGGAACACTACATCAAGAACTAATGATGTAATGTATGGTGATTAACATAACAATAAAAAATTTAAAAAAGAATATTATGAAAAATTATATGCTAACAAATTGGACCACCTAGAAGAAACGGATAAATTCCTAGAAACATATAGCATCCCAAAACTGAATCATGAAGAAATAGAAAATTTGAACAGACTGATTACCAGCAATAAAATTGAATCAGCAGTCAAAAACCTCCCAACAAACAAATATCCAGGACCAGAGGGCTTCTGAATTCTACCAAACATTTAAAAAGAGTTAATACCTATTATTCTCAAACTATTTCAAAAAAAAAAAATAGAAGAGGAAGGAAAAGGAAAACTTCCAAATTCATTCTGTGAGACCAGCATTATCCTCATACCAAAACCAAAACACTACAGAAAAAGAAAACCACAGGCCAATATCTCTAAGGAACATAGATGCAAAAATCCTAACAAAATAATAGCAAACCAAATCATACATCAAAAAAAAATCATTTACCATGATCAAGTGGAATCTATTTCTGGGATACAAGATTGGTTCAATATTTGCAAATCAATCAACATGATATATCACATCAATAAGAGAAAGGATAAAAACTATATGATCATTTCAATAGGTGCAGAAAAAGCATTTGACAAAGTACAGCATCGATTCATGATAAAAACCCTCAATGAAGTAGGTTTAAATGGAACAAAATTCAACATAAGAAAGGCCATATATGAAAACCCACAGCTGATGTCACTCTCAATAGGGAATAAAAAAGTGAGAGCATTTCCCCTAAGATCAGGAACAAGACAAGGATGTCCACTCTCACCACTTTTAGTCATCATAATACTGGAAGTCCTAGCCACAGCAATAAGAAAACAAAAAGAAATAAAAGGCATCCAAATGGGTAAGGAAGAAGTAAATCTTTCACTATTTGCAGATGACATGATACTACGTCTAAAAAACCCTAAAGACTCCACCAAAAAAATTGCTAAAACTGATAAACAAATTTAGTAAGGTCACAGGATACAAAATCAGTATACAGAAATTCATTGCATTTCTATACACCAATAATGAAGTAGCAGAAAGAGCAATTACAAAAACAGTCCCATTTACAATTGCTCCAAAAAGAATAAAATACCTAGGAATATGCTTAAGCAAGGAGGTAAAAGTCCTGTACTCTGAAAACTATAAAACACTGATGAAAGAAATTGAAGATAACACAAAGGAAAAATATTCTATGTTCATGGATTGGAAGAACAAATATTATTAAAATGTCCATACTATGCAAAGCAAACTATGGATTTAACACAATCCCTATCAAAATACCAACAGCATTTTTCACAGAACAACAACAACAACAACAACAAAATCCTAAGATCTGTATGAAACCACAAAAGACCCTGAATAGCCACAGCAATCTTGAAAAAAGAAGAACAAAACTGGAGGTATCACAATCCCAGGTTTCAAGATATACCACAAAGCTGTAGTAATCAAAACAGAATGGTACCGGCGCAAAAGTATACATATAGATCAATATAACAGAACAGAAAACCCAGAAATAAACCCACAATTATACAGTCAATTAATTTTCAGCAAAGCAGGAAATAATACCCAATTTGAAAAAGACAATGTCTTCAACAAATGGTGTTGGGAAAACTGGTCACCTAACATGCAAAAGAATAAAGTTGGACCACTTTCTTACACCATACACAAAAATAAACTCAAAATGGGTTAAAGAACTAAATGTGAGACCTGAAACCATAAAAATCCTAGACGAGGTTACAGGCAGAAATGTCTCTGGCATCAGCCTTAGCAACATTTTTCTAGATATGTCTCCTGAGGCAAGGGAAATAAAAGCAAATGTAAACTATTGGGACTACATGAAAATAAGAAGCTTCTGCACAGCAAAGGAAACAATCAACAAAACTAAAAGGCAGCCTATGGAATGGAAGAAGATATTTGCAAATCGTTTATCATATAAAGGGTTAACATCTAAAATAAAGAACTTATACAACTCACCACCCAAAAGAGAAATAATGCATTTAAAAAATGGGCAGAAGATATGAACAGACATTTCTCCAGAGAAGACATCCAGATGGCTAACAGACACATGAGAATGTGCTCAACATCATTCATTATCAGGGAAACACAAGTCAAACCACAAGGAGATATCACTTCACACCTGTCAGAATGGCTAAAATAAAAAACACAAGGAACAGCACATGTTAGTGAGAATGTGGAGAAAAAGGAATCCTTGCGCACTCTTGATAGGAATGCAAACTGGTGTAGCCACTGTGAAAACAGTAAAAAATTAAAAATAGAAGTAACATATGATCCAGTAGTTTCACTACAGGGTATTGATCCAAATGATACAACAACTCTAACTCATAGGGATACATGCATCCCAAAGTTTATAGCAGCACCATCTACAATAGCCAAATTATGGAAGCAGCCCAAATGTGCATCAACTGATGAATGGATAAAGAAGATATGGTACGTATATATAGAAAATGGAATATTATTCAGCCATAAAAAATAACAAATGAAATCTTGCCATTTGCAATGACAGTGAGGAGCTAGAGAGTACAATGCTAAGTGAAATAAGTCAGAGAAAGACGAATACCATATGATTTCAATCATATGTGGAATTTAAAGGAAAAAAGAGACAATCCAATAAACGGGCTCTTAACTATAGAGAACAAATTGATGGTTACCAGAGGGAGGGAGGTAGAGGATGGGGGAAATAGGTGAAGGGGATTAAGAGCACACTTATGATGAGCACGTATAGAACTGTTGAATCACTATAATATACACCTGAAATGAATATAACACTGTACTATGCACTACTATACTGGAATTAAAATTTTAAAAAATAGCTGGGGGAAGTTTAAAAAAAAAAGAAAGCACCATGAACCAAGGAATGTGAGTGGTCTCTAGGTGGGAGGGGAAGGGATTCTGCCCTCCAGCCTCAAGAAAGGAAAACAGCCCTTCTGACAGCTTGATTTTACCAAGTAAGACCATGGCTGACCTCTGACTTCCAGAATTGTAAGAAGATAAATTTTTATTTTTTTAAGCTACTACGTTTGTGGTAATACGGCATAGCAGCAATAGGAAACTAACACAGGAAGGAAGAGCTCCATCACTGGATGATTGGTTGAATGATGAGTGGTGGTACCACTACTGGAGGTAGGGGAAATACAGGGAAGGGGGGATTTCTTACTTGTTATTCAGGGTAGGTATTCAGGAAAAGATAATGAGTTCAATTTTGAAATTCGTAAGAGTGAAGGCACCAATATGGACAACCAGATGGAAATGTTTAGAATATAGTTGGACAGAAATGTCAGAAAAAAAATAGGAAAGTAAATTTCAGAGTTTTGTCTTGTTTTTAATCAATTTGCATGTGGTAGTGGGAGCCATAAGCAAGGATAAGATTGTCCAGGGAGTATTTGTATAAGTATGAGAAGTAAGGAATTCCTGGAGCAGAGATCTCACTTACTCAGAACACTCACTCACTTAGAGGGAAGTTGGGAAAACAGTGACCCACAAGGAAATCATTTCTATCGAGATACATCTAACCCCACTTCACATCTCACTCCTGAGTTTAGATCCACATTAAGAGCTTCTTGGACATCTCTACTCAAATATCACATAAGCCCATTAAATTTGTTGTGTCTAAAATGAAATTAATCTTTTCCCACAAACCTGATCTTCCTGCTTCGTCTCTACTTTCAGCTAAGGATACCTCCAGGAACTTCACTGCCCAGGGTAGAAACCCAGGCATTAACAATGACTCCTCTTTTCTCTCACCATGCTCTTTGTAAAATCCTTTATTAAATTTTGTCAATTCTACTTTCTTAAGCTTTCAAATTCCTCTGCTTCTCCCTATTCCCCACCACCCCCTCCCATGTCTAAGGTCACTGTCATCGTTCAACAAGACTACAACGTTAGCTTCCCACGTGCAGTCTTGCCCCTCCCCACTCCAATCCCCACACTGCGTCCAGCATATTTAAAAGCATTAGTGCTCATGGCCTTGCCCTACTGAGAACCCTCCAATGGTTTCCTGTATTTTTAGGATAAAATATAAATCCCTGAACATGACAAAAATTCCCTCAATGATCTCACTCTTGACTATGTCCCCATTCTCAATATCTCTCCTAAGTCACACACAAAAAATGCCTTTTCCTAAATATGCCATTTGCTTTGTCATGTGTCCCATCTTTTTCACATACCACTCCCTCTACCTTTAACAAATCCTGCCTTTCTTCGCCTGGATAAGTTACTCTGCTCCTTCAAGACTCAATTTATATATTACTTCTTTCATACATCTTTCCCTGACATTTCCAAAGTTTACTTAAGAGCTCCTCCAGTGTGAACCCTTATGCAGAAAAGAGATTAAAAGTATTAAAAGTAAATCACAGAACTGACTACCACTGAGAAACCAGACTTGTAAAAAGACAGAAAACAAGGGAGCTCTGGAGTCTGGTAGCAAAAATTCCTGACACTATTGTCATGATGCCACCACTGGAACAAATTTATACAGAGCTTATTTTTCATCCTTGTGTCATTCACAAGGATGATTCAAAGTCCCAGAAGAGAACCAGATTAGCTTGGCTTGAGTCACATGACGACCACTTAGCTAGATGAAGGAGTATTAGCATACATTCTTACCAACAGCTTACCCATGGGGAGAAGGTAAAATTCCACAGTGAAATTAAGGTGCTGCTGCTACATAGAGAGAGAGAGAGAAAGTTCAAAACAACAAATATCTACTAAAGCCTTGAACCAAATGTGAGAGTCATCAGATAGGTATCAGAAATATCCTTTTTTTCCCCTAAAATATAGGAACACACTGGAGAAAACAGAGCACCCAGTCAGCTATCCCATTTTCAAGGAAAGTTGGTACGTCATTATAACAGTGACCTAATAAGTCAGCATTCATTAAAATGTGTTGCAGGCTAAAATCAGGGCCATTTCTTTTGTCATCTGAAACATATTGAAAGCTGAAAAAAAGCATTTTGTGCAAAGGGAAATGATACTCTTTTTAAAAGTTTTATCACGAGTAAGGAAATTTCTAGGTTAGATTAACATCTTATTTGTAGTCCCAGGGCTCATGAGAATAAGTAAAGGGCTACACCCTTCTTCTGAGGAGCAATGAGCATCTTTCTGTTACCTCTTGTTTTTCTTAGGAGCCTCATGGAAGTCACATGGCCCAGCCTGCTCTAGCACAGACATACTCCCAGTTTCAGCAGACATCAACTGTCTTTCCCCCTCAGCTTCTGACCCTGCCAGGCTCCACATGTCACAGGTATGTACTTCTATTTTTTAAATTAGGACATGAGTTTCCCATTTGCAAAATGGATAGAGCACTCAAAGACACATCTTGGCTCAGAAACAGACCATGGAATATGATCGTTCTATAGTAGAGTGGGCACAGATAGGCCTCCTATCAGTGGAATCCCTTGGAAAGATCACTAAAGAAGCTTTAGTGAGAGGCACACTCCTCATTGTGGTGTCAAAGTTCAAACCTAAATCTTGGAATGCAGAACAGCCTTGTTTTCTGCAAATTGAATACGAAGTGTCCAGACAGCACAGGGAACTTACTCAATGTTTTCATTCTTAGGCTACCAAGTTCATTAGCATTCATTTTTTTTTTTTGCTTTTATCTGTGGATGGATATTAACAGAAGCAGAATTAGCTACAGTCTGATATCGCAATTAACAGAAAGAGGTGCTCTTTCTAAAAAAGTGACAGTAACTTGTAGAGGAAAAACTAGTAGGGAAAGACAGTCTTCTTATCCTGGTTTCTCTGCTAACTGGCAATGTTACCTTATGTGAAATACTTTTCTGTGTTTCTAATTCTCTGTTGTGCATAGTAATTTCAGCTGTGAGAGCTCAATAAGATAACCAACATAAAATTTGGGCAAAAATGAGCTACCATAACCAAAGTCAAAATAGATCAGTGTTTTGACAAATTCACTATTGTACTCCAAAGTATAATTCCCATCCAATAATATTTCTAGTTTAGGTTCAGAAACTAGAGAAGAGCTCCATTTCTTCCTACTGATGTATAATGCAGTTACTTTCCAGTTATCCTCCCTAGAAAACTAATGAGTGCCTTTTTTGGTCAGTAGATGTGTTGGGTAATTCCCCTCAAAATAGGAAAATTAAAATTTTGAAAAGTTCACTGAATTAGATTAAAAATTTTACTAGATTTCATTTCTATTATTACTTAACTATCAAAACACCAATCCTTTGAAGAAAACGACACAATATGAGACAAGTCAGATAAATATAATGTTGACTATTTGTGGGTGCATGCATGTTGAATCTAAAAATTGTATTAAATTGATTCTGGAAGCACTTTTTGAAGTTCAATAAATGCTTCAGAAATCAGTTGGGAGTCCACAAATGGTAACAGTATTTAGCTCATTTCAATGGAAATGGTCTCATTAAACGTCAGCTGCTAAAAATGTATGAGCAAAGCCATGTCCTTTGCCCGCCTGGAGGAAAGAAACCCTCCTTGCAGTTTTGCTTTTAAAAATAATCCTTGTTTAAATTGTTAACTCTTGCTCTAGTGGTGGCCCATGGCAAGAAATTCAAGCCCCTCTCCTTCTCTCTTACGTAAGCATTTCCAAACCCTTCAGCCAGCTCTTATACTGTCAATGCAAAATGACTTTTCTAACTGCATTTAAAGTATTTTAACCAGCTTTAGTGATAGATTTTCTTCCTCAGTGCAGAACATGCAGTTTAAATCAAAACTTCAGAATGCTAAACATGCGTGTTTTCTACAACATGATCTCAAAAATTACAAAAGTAATGAGCAGTATCAGTAACATCAGAATAGATATCCAGTAAAATAGCCAGATCACATTAACTAAGCAACACTCTTAAATTATCTGTTCTTTAAGAATTAACTAAATGGAAAATGTTCAAATAATTTTGTTCTCACAGGTAAGAGGTGGTTTCAAGGAGGGATTTCATTTCTATATTAGGTGACTTAAAGCAATAGGATATTTAGGAAAACATCATATAGAGTCTGCCTTGAATCAAAACAATTTCAGCAAATAAAACTCATCAGAATTGTAACTCATGGGAAATATTTTTTTTTAGATGGAACATTGAAGCTTGCATTGCTATCACTTTAAGTCCTTAGAACTGCTCATTTTGCACCAATGTTGATTGTTTATTTTGAGCCATTAGTGAAGCTCACATTCTAGAAATATTCAATCCAAATTAAGGAAAAGAGCACCAACTGAAAGAAAGAATATTTTAATTACTCTTCAAAATTAAAGTCCCTAAGACACACAAAAAAAGGAAAGACATTTCATGCTCATGGATTAAAAGAATAAATATTGTTAAAATGCCCATACTACCCAAAGCAATCTACAAATTCAGTGCAATCCCTAACAAAATTCCAATGGCATTTTATACAGAAATAGAACAAATGATCCTAAAATTTGTAAGGAACCACAAAAGACCCCAAATATCCAAAGAAATCTTGAGAAAAAAGAACTGGAGGCCTTATACTCCCTGACTTCAAACTGCATTATAAAGCTACTGTAACCAAAACAGTATAGTATTTTCATAAAAACAGACACATAGATTAACAGAACAGAAAAGAGATCCCAGAAATAAACCCACACATGCATGGTCAATTAAACTATGACTAAGGAGCCAAGAATATACAATAGGGAAAGACAGTGTCTTCAATAAATTGTGTTGAGAAACTGCACAGCCACATGGAAAAGAATGAAACTAGACCACTAGCTTATCCTGCGCACAAAAAATCAACTCAAAACAGATTAAAGACTTGAAGATGAGACCTGAAACGATAAAACTCTTAAAAGAAAGCATGACATCAGTTTTGTCATTGAGTTTTGGGGTCTAACCCAGAAGCAAAACAAAACAAAACAAAAATAAGTGAGACTACCAAAAAAAAAAGTTTCTGCACAGCCAAGGAACCCATCAACAAAATGAAAAGGCAATCTATTGAATAGAACAAAATATTTGCAAATCATGCATCTGATTAGAGTTAATATCCAATATATATAAAGATCTCATACAACTCAATAGCAAAACAATAGTCTGATTAAAACATGGATCAGAGGCTTTGAATAGACATTTTTCCAAAGAAGACATACAGATGGCCAACAGACATATGAAAAGATGCTCGACATCACTCATCATTAGGGAAATGCAAAACAAAACCACAACATGCTATCACCTCACATCTGTTAGAATGGTTATTATCAAAAAGACAAGAAATAAGAAGTATTAGTGAGAATGTGGAGAGAAGGAAACCCTTGTGCCTTGTTGATGGAAATGTAAATTGGTGGAGCTGGGAAGAAAAATAGAATGGGGGTTCCTCAAAAAATTAAAAATAGAACTACCATATGACCCAACAATTCCACTTCTGGGCTTTTATCTGAAGAAAACAAAAACACTAATTTGAAAGACATAAATGTATTCCCATGTTTACTGCATTATTTTCAATAGCCAAGATATTAAAAATAACCTAAGAGTCCAACCATGGATAAATGGATAAAAATGATGTGGTGTACACACACACACACACACACACACACACACACACACAGGAATACCATTCAGTCATAAAAAGGAATAAAATCTTGTCATTTACAAAATCAATGGATCTTGGGAGCATTATGCTCAGTGAAATAAGTCAAAGACAAATACCATATGATCTCACTTATATATGGAATTTAAAAAACAACAAGAAAAACCAAGCTCTTTGGTACAGAGAACAAACTGGTGGTTGCCAGAGGTGTTGGGAAAGGGGAAGAAATGTGTGAAGTAGGTCAAAAGGTGCAAAATTTTAGTTATAACATAATTAAGTCATGGAGTAATAATGTACAACAGGGTGACTATAGTTAATAATACTGTATTACACATTTGGAAGTTACTAAGAGTAAATCCTGAAAGTCCTCATAACCAAAAACAATTTTGTAACTATCTATAGTGATGGAAGTTAACTAGACATAATGTGGTGATTGTTTCACAATATATGCAAATATTGAATCATGTATATCTGAAATGAACATGTTATATGTCAATTTTACTTCAATTAAAAAAAAAAGATTTAAGTGTCAAGAAAGTTCTTCCCATTTCCCACCAAAGAATAAATGTCACTGATTCAGAATACTGTAAAAAAAATGGCTTTTGCTTTTTCTTGGAAAAACCTACTCAGTACCTCTGAAACCTTGACAAGTTCTCTAAAAGTAATTACTGGCTTTTTTCTTTGTTTGAATGTGAAGTTTCATAGCAAATTTTCAAGGCTCTTGCTCCCAGCCTCTAATGCTTCAAATCCAAATGGCAAGTGGTCAGATGGCACAGAGCTGTTCAATGCAGAAAACAAAAGTCTCCTGACATCTAGTACCCAGCTCTACAACTTCTGCTCCTGGAGCCAAAGAATGAAAAGAAAGAGAAAGGAAACATAGAAGAAAATCTTCATGACCTTGAATTAGGCAAAGACGTCTTGTCATGTACCATCAATAAAATACCCAGCCGGGGGAAAAAAAAAAAAAAAAAAAAAAAATTTTAATCACTGTACCAAAAAAAAAAACAAAAAAAAAAAAAAAAAAAAAAAAATCAGTGAATTGGACTTCACAGATATTAAAAATCAGCTCTTTTAAAAACACTAGTAAGAGTAAAAAGGCAAGCCACAGATTGGGGAAACAATAGTTGTAAATTATATATGTGATGACAGATTTGTTTAAAAAATACATAAAGAACTCTTAAAGCTCAATAAGAAATAAAAAACTTTAATAGGCAAAAAAATTTGAACAGGTCCTTGCCCCCAAAGAAGTCATGCAGATTGCAAATAAACAGATGAAAAGATTTTCAACACCATTAGTCAATAAGAAAATACAGAGTAAAACCACAATGAGATACCACTACACATCTAGTGGAACAAAATTTAAACTATAGCAAATGTCTTTAGTACTGTGGAAGAATTAAAACTCTTACATATTGCTGATGGAAAAGTAAAATGGCATCGCCACTCTGGAAAACAATGTGGCAAATTTCTTAAATTAACATACACCTACTGTATGATTCAACCATTCCACTCCTCGATATTTACCCAAGAGAAATAAAAGCATGTGTCCACAGAAAGACTTGTATACCAATGTTCATACAGCTTTATTTGCAATAGCCAAAAACCTGTGAACATTCCAAATACCATCAACATGTGAATGGATAAACAAATGATCCTTTATCCACATCATAGAATACCACTCTGCAATACAAGAGTGGCCTATTGACATACGACAATCTCAAAATAAGTATAATGAGTGAAAGAAATTAAACAAAAAGAGTACATATTGTAGATCTATTTATATAAAATCCTAGAAAGTACACAGTAATATATAGTAACCCAAAGCAGATCAGGGTTGCCTGGGAAAGAGGGAAGGCGTGGGGAGGATAGAGAGCAGCAAGAGGGAAGGAATTACAAAGGAATGCAAGAAAACCCTTGCGGTGATGAATATGTTAATCATCTTAATTTTAATGATAGTTTCATGGATACATACATATAGACAAACTTATCAATTGTATACTTGATGTGTGTGCAGTTTAATGTATGTAACTTATACCTCAATAATGCTGTATTAAAAAAAAAAAGAAAAAAAGAAAAACACTCCCCAGAGATGATACTAGAATATACCATATAGGGGTAAACAAACCAAGTTGTCTGCTCTTGGCACACACTGAACTTCCTTTTCCCCTGATAATATCTGCAAATTTATGAACTATCAAATAAAGTTTAGTCTTCATGGATAATATACTTACGTATGCAAAAGGGAGCCAAACAATTAGCCACTCTCCCTACTTGCCCAGGAGAATAATAATCCACATCTGACGAGTAGCAAAGCATATAAATTTGATTTACAATGTTTCCCTGCTCTGAGGGTGGGCTGGAAATACATGCTTATACATTGGAAAATGCTTACATACCAGGCTAAAGGGCCAGGTGCACATTTTTTTCTTTATCCCCCCAACTTCTACACCAGCAGTGACCTACTGTCTTGCAGTCTAGATGGCTCTGTCAGTGGAGCAGATGGAACAATTCTTTCCTACTTCTAGTTAGATTTGACGCTCCTGATAAAAAAATCAACATATCCTCCTTGCTGAGTATTCTTGTTCACATGTGTTCATTTGGCATTATACCTGCTTACAAGATGTTCTAGCAACATATTTGCCAAGTCATACTGGTTCTGCTCTGGGAACCTAGGGGTCTTCAGGGTACTATTTAATTCTGCCCTCTGTAACCTCCTGAGGAGGGGGTGGGGGGAGGAAGGGGAAGATAAAGCTTTAGATTTTTTCTGCAATTATGGGGTTGTTGATACTTTCAAATAAAAAGGTCTGAAGTTGAACTTAGGAAGATACCAGTTTGACAGCCTCAGTACATAATGAAGACGAGCTCTTTACCATTTCTGTTTCTCCCCTAAGGAAGGTGCCAATGGCTCTATTAAAAGGAAGGGGCTGTTTGCCAGTTGGAACTGCCATGCATGCCCTGTGAAGCTGCCCAACATAGCTGGTGAGCCAAAGAAGCCCGTCTCCATCCTGGAGTTTGGCTCCTGCCAGAACTCACACCGCCTGAGAAGAAACAGAAGATGGCCAAGACGGGTGCAGTGAGTGTACCTATTGCCTTGGCACAAGTTCAGTTCAGTTTAGACCAGTTAGTGCTGCCCCTGGAGAATATTTACTACATATACAAATAGGCAGTTAATATGACCCTTGATAGACATGTTAATAGAGTTTGTAGTGACAATTGACCCAGAACTGCTTTCTGCCAGTTATACCGTGATTAATTCACTATGCTGGCAGAGAAAAAAAAAAAAAAAAAAAAAAAAAACAGCTCTAGCTGAACCCTTGGATTCAGGTTGAGAATCAGCCTACCAAAACTCTACTATAGTGATCCAGTCGACGTACAGTGAACCCAAAGGTTTTGAGAACTCTTAAACCGTTTCTAATATACACAAGATGGAAAGATAGCGTCAATAGAAGCACAGACTCTTCCTAAAATGCCACTCCCTGTTGACTTTGGGGTTCTTCTTTTGTGTTCTGAAGCCCCTTGGAAGGTTTAAAATACATAATCAACCCTGGCTTCCAGCAACTTTTGGATTTTCAATGAAGACACGTACACCAAGGAGCATAATGCCAACAGTGAGCAAATTCCCTGAAATTCCTACCAGCCAAGGGATTTGGATAAAATTGATTTGTCACAGAAATGCCATGAGTATACTGCTTTTCAGTAAATGGGCCTTGCCTTTCTGTACTTCTTGCCTTTCCAGTGCTGACAGTATGAGTTTGTTAAAAATCTCACTTCAACATGAGGATGAGAGGACTCTTAGAAACTTCCCAGGCCAACTTAACACATTTCCTGAAAGTATCACATAAGAAAAGAAAGTGGGTCCTAAGACTCAGACCTTCCCAACCTCGTCAGACTAGCAGGGCAGAAACGACAATCGCCTGCCTCTAGAGAAATCCTAGAATAGGCGGCTCTTACATACTAATGCCCAGCATAGACCAAGAAACTTGTGGTCTCACAGATTCTCATCAAGCCAATGGATTTCTCTTCCATACACATGTTCTCACCTCAGCCACAAAGTCACAGAGCCACACGTACTAGGGGTTTAAATCAAAGATATATACAAGGTATTGAACATGTACCCAGGGAATAGTTAGACACTGTTGTATCTTTAGACATAAGTCCACATCTTAATATTCTAAAAAGCTGCCCAGTTCACATTTACTTAAAATACTGATCTTGAAAATAAATTGAAATATTATATATTTGGTTACTCTTTGTCACCTGCGATTTTTTTAAATTAAATATTTACCAAAATAAAAGTTGCCATGAATTTTTAAGATTTTCATTTATTTATTTGAGAGAGAGAGAGAGTGCGTGCGTGTGAGCATGAGAGGGGTGAGGGTCAGAGGGAGAAGCAGATTCCCCGCTGAGGTGGGAGCCCAAGTCAGATGCTTAACCAACTGAAGTACCTGGGTGCCCCTGTTGCCACGTATATTTAAAAATATTTGATGTATATGCAGAGAAACCTCCAATTACTGTGCTCTTACTCTTTGAGGTATAGGATTAAAATTTCATTTATTCCATTTGTTAAGGAACAGGGAATTTTTCCTTACCAATAGGGAAAGGAAAAGAAGGATTTGGATATAAAAACTAAGCAAAAAAGTATGCATTTCATGTAATGTATGGTGATTAACATAATGATAAAAAAAAGAGTATGCAATTCACAGAGTATATTTCTCCAAGCAGCTCACACTGAGTAGTGAAGTCCTTCAGAGTCACTTTCCTTCTTATTCATGCACATCCTGATATATAAAAACATCTGTGTAGTTAGTTGGAAAGTACACATTGGCATAGTCTGAGCACACTGTGACCATTCATGGCTACAAATGTAGGGCTGATATGGGCTATCAGTTGGAACGTGGGGCATAGGTGCCCCTGTTTGGTTATTAAATATTTTTAACATCACCCCAGATTATAAAATGTAATTGAAAGTTAGTAGCATGTTTTTTTTTCTCTACCATAATGCTGTGTTATAAGTGGTCCCTCTAGTGAATGCATTGTCATGGGCTATATTATAAAGGGAAGAGAAGAGCAGGAATCCTCCCTCAAAAACAGGGAACAGGAACTTGATGAGGATATTAAGTTGTTTCCTTATTGTCTGGATTGCTAAAACAAAATACCATAGACTGGGTAGCTTATAAACAACATAAATGTATATCTCACAGTTCCAGAGGCTGGGAACTCCATGATAAAGTTGCCAGCTGATCTAGTGTCTGGCCGGCTTCTTGGTTCATAGACAGCCACCTTTTTTGCTGTGTCCTCACATAGTAGAAGGGGCTAGGGAACGCTGTTTAGTATCTTTCATAAGACATTAGTCTTGACAAAGATTTTTTATAGGACACCAAAAGCTTTCTGACATTGGTCTTGACAGTGATATATTGGATATGACCCCAAAAGGACAGGCAACAAAGGAAAAATAAACAAGTGGTATTATGTCAATATATAAAGCTTGTGCAAGAAAACAAACAACAAAATGTAAAGAAAACCTACAGAATGGAAGAAAACATTGTGCACTATATATCACATAAGAAAATAGTATTGAAAATATGTAAGGATCTCATGCAACTCAATAACAAAATAAACCCATATTAAAAAAGTTCCAAGGACTGAATAGACATTTTCCCACAGAAGGCATACAAATAAGTGAAGGGGATTAAGAGGTACAAACTTCCATTTATAAAATAAATTAGTCACAGAGATAAAAAGCCCTGCACAGGGAATATAGTCAATATTATAATAACATTGTGTGTGATAAATGGTAACTATACTTATCATGGGAGCATTGAGTAACGTATAGAACTGTCAGATTACTATGCTGTACATCTGAAACTAACACTATATTTCAACAATTAAAGAACATTAATCCCATTCATAAAGGCTCCATCTTCATGACTTAATCACCTTCCAAAGAGCCCACCTCCTAATACTATTCCCTTTAGGTATTAGGATTTCAATATATTGAAATTTTAAATTGTGAGGGGACACAAACATGCAGACCATAGCACCTGTGGTAATAACTTTGCCTCCACTTTCTTAGCTTTTGGTTTCTGTCACCTTTTGAGACCTATAGGACCTCATTGCATGTCTTTATCACAACTTTAAAAAGTCACAACCTAGACTGGTAACATAACAGCTACCATGAATTGAATACCTACTATGCACCAAATACTAACAACCCCCAAGATAAGTGTTATCCCTGTTTTACACGTAAGTAATCTAAGAATCAAACAAGGCAAATTATTTGCCAACAGGCCCATAGTATTAGATAGCACAGAAAAGTATCCAACATGGGCTGTCTACAAAATCAATGTTCATTCTACTCTGTTTTATATTATTCTTCCTAGAAAAGCTATAAAGATTGACAAGCTTTCCCTGAGAGGCAGCATGTTTCCTCCGTTCCTGCAACCTCTTGCTTTAATGGAACAAGCAAACCATCCCCACCATGGACTCTGAATTCTAGTTATTTTAATATGATTATGTTTGCCAATGTAATAATAGCGATAATAATAATAATACAATACCCATGCATGTGACAAATCAAGAGGAGTTTTTGTTTCTTACCAGAAAAATGGCTCTGGAATTGAGGGCAACATAGACTGAAAGAGCCCAGCCTTAGCTGGAAAAGGACAGATGATAAAGGGGAAAATTTCAGAAGTTATTAGTACTCTAAAGGAAACGTTGCTCAGGAAATTAGTTTTTCTTAAACTAAAGTGATAATATAAATTTCTTAGTGAATCAGACAAAAACTATAAATGTGTGGCAGGAAGAGATAGATGTACAGAGGTTAGATAACTACAGAACTCAGTAAAAACTCTTGAAGCTGGATTCTGGATGTATTCTTTGTACCTATTGTGTTCAGACTAATTTATAGCTGGTATCTAACTTTTGCTTTACTCAGATTATTTTTCAAAAGAGTAATTTATTCTCACCTTTTAAAAGAAAACAGTCATTGTGGAGCCTCTGGGTTTTTTGTTTGTTTGTTTACTATACATAAACTTATGTTTGGAAAAAATAAAATAAATGTATGTGTTAGATACAGTCAAAACCATGGATACATTCAAATTAAGTTATCAAGTTAATGTGATAGATGATGCTATTTTACTGAAACCGAAGTGTTGGTGTTATAAATGGTAGAATATAAATCCTCCGGTCTGGTTCTATATTTTAACTATTTCTGTGTGTTGAATTCAGTTATTTTAATGCTTAAAGTGTCTTTTTAACTTAAGCATGTAGCATATAATGGAGTTAATAACTTTGAGATTTTTCTTGCTACTTCAGGATAATCAGATCCTACATTCAATTAAAACTACAACAATCTATTTTGACATGCCAGTGTAAAGAACTATACAAATGACCAGTTTAATTGAAGATTAGTATTATTGTGCACAAGATTAGTTTGGTAGTAGAGGTAAAACATACCAGTGGTTTAAATTTCTTTAGATTTTTTTCTTTTAATATTAGCATAAAAGAAGTCTAGAAATCAGCAGTCCATAACTGATACAGGCAAGCCATGATGTCATCAAGAATGCAGGCTCCTATATTTCTGCTCCTGAATCATACCTTCCATTTTTAAGGTCACCCCATCTTCCATGGAGCTCATGCTGGAATTCCAATTATCATCTTCACACTGAAGGCAACAGAGCAAATGCAAAAGGGCAAAAAGGGTTCCTCTCCACTGAGTTGGCTTCCTTTAAACAGCCTTGCCATAATTACAACACAATATTTCTACTTATAACCTATTTGCCTCAACTCAAACATATGGCCATACCTATTTGCAAAGGAAGAGAAGAAATAGAAATTTATTTTTGGTTTCCATGCAGAAGTGTGTCTGGGTTTGTTACTAAGGTGAGACAGGAAAATGTTTATCAGAGTAGGCAACTATTAATCTTTGTCACATGTTATACTTTTAAACTCTGCACTTTAAAAATCTAATGCAGTTCTTAATAAGGAACATTCACATCTACCACCAATAAATGTTCCCACTTGATATACACAAAGGTGACAACCTCTAGGTAAGTGTGAAATAGAAATGAAAATATCGCTTTCTGCCTGTCAGTTCTTAGCACAGAACTCCTAAAATCCTTGTCATTTCCTACATGATAAGAACACTAAGAATATCTTTTTTTCTAATATTTGGTTTTTTACCCCAGTTCCTGGCAGGGCTTCTGAATGTCTTGGAATTTACTGAGTGATAGAAATGTGTCTTGTTCTCTTGGGTTTAGACTTGGTGGACATCTAGAAAGCTTCAGAATGGGGACTGGTCACCAGAAAAGCCAAACCATGATTAAAAACTTAGAACTTTCAGCCTCCTCTTCATCATTTGGACAGGGGAGAAAGTCTGGAGATTGAGTTAATAATCTATCATGCCTACTTGACGAAGGCTCCATAAAAAATCCCAGAAGTAGGAGGTTTGGAGAGCCTCTGAGTTGGTGAACACATCCACATACCAGGATGGCGCACCTTAACTCCATGGGGACAGAAGCTCCTGTGCTTAGAACCCTTCCAAACCTCACCCTAAGTATCTCTTCATCTGCCTGCTCATCTGTATCCTTTATATAATAAACTGGTAAATGTAAGTAAACGTTTCCCTGAGTTCTGTGAACCATTCTAATAAATTATAGAACCTCATGAAAGGTCCCAGCCATTTGGTCAAAAGTACCAAAGACAACCTAAAACTTGTAATTGAATCGGAGGCAGTGTTAGGAGACTGAGCCCTAAACTTGTGGTGTCTGATACTCATTCCAGCTAGATATGTCAGGTGAATTATGTAACACCTAGGTGGTATCACAGAATTGCTTGGTGTGTGTTGGGGGGCGGGGGGAGGGATCACATCTTGTGTGAGAGATATTGCATGTGTGTGAGTAAAGGAGACACACAGGAGTGTTTTTGCTACACATTGTATGTCTATTTACAATGTAAAAATGGTAATACCTCTACAGTACAGGTGCTCTTTGTTCTATTTGCCTACACACTTACGTACAAAATGCGGACTTAGTTCTACCAATATTTTTCTCTTCTAAAACTCTAGCAAAACTTTTGTTCATACAGCATACGATGACAGTTTTACATCTCTGATATAGCCTCCAGCAATCTGAGGGATCAAAATTATCTTTCTTAAAGAAGAATCTAAGGTTTAGAGAGGTTAGACAAGCTGCCTAAAGTTATGCAACTAAATCCAGCCTTGGATCTCTCTGCAGATGCTGTGGTTCCTCGGGCCTCCTAAGGCCAATTTATGCCGAGTTCCTTTGGCACAGAGTCACTTTTTCAGACCTAGGGGTCTAGTTAACTTTCTGGATGGCCATGCAATCTTATGTGGGCTTCCCAGAGTCTTAAAAGAAAGTTTTTCTTGGCACCTCCATTTCAAGGCATCACATGGGTACCAGGTAGAGCACGGGCTGCTCTACCAGTAACAATGATGGTGGCATATGGTTTTACGTTGTTGATAGTAAATAGACAAGTTTTAGCAATTATTTTAGAAAAATGACTCATCGTTGTGGTTATGAACTAATGCTGGATCCACACCACTTGGTTTGGGATCACAGCTCCAAAATTACTGGCTATGTGATCTTCATCAAGTTAATCAACCTACACCCCATTTTCCTCATCTATGAAGTATAAATAATAATACCTACAGGAGAGGATAAAGAGGATAAGTGAGTTAATTTTAGCACTTAAATAGCGCCTAACACATAGAGATGCTATAGTGTTTGCTCTCGCTATTACAAGTAGTTGTATTATTAATGTTATTATAGTCATTGTACAGAGGTAGAAGGGAGCAATTTTGCATAATTGGGAATACTCTGATGTGAGAGTCCTAAAGAAGGGATTCAGAAAATCATATAAAATAGAAATGCACTTAAGAATCACACAGACCCTAAATCCAACAGGATCTCAGATCCGTCACTCATCGTGGATAGAGATTTTTTTGTTGGCTGGCAATAAAGTAAATTGGTCTTTCTCTATTCAACAATTGTAAAGCTGAGCATACAATTTTTTTTTTTACTCAAACTGCCAGAATCACATTATAAATAATAACAACTGGCTGCAAGAAGGAAGGAGGGAGTAAACCTTTGTGTTTGGGGGGGGGGGAGGGAAGAGCACCCATACACTTGGGAAAGGTAGAACTAGTAATGCAAGAGACTGAACCACATGTCAGAGACACAAGCCTGACCATAGTCAGCCTGAAGCTGGATTTTCCTGAACCTTTTCCTACTTCCGACTGACCTTCTGTTATCCTCCTGCATTTGGATTTCTCTTACCTCCTGATTCACTTGAATTTTCTTTTTTTCAATTTGACATCCCATGTACCATGTTTACAATGTTCCAAAAATAAGTATTAAGTTGAGTTTAGAATGTATCCCCCCCTTCTCTGTAGGACATGCAGTAAAAGACAGTGCCAGTCTTCATTTTATAAAACAAAGTACAATATTCATGCAAAAATAATTTCTAAAAGAAGAAATCTATTTCTGAATAATATTATAAAAGTGTTTTCTGCCCTCTGTTTTTCACACAGATGAACTCAGGCACAAGGCTTATAGGGAGGGAAACTCAGAGTTCACTTCCTCGCCTCCCCCAAAGAAAAGATGGAATAAAAAAATTCTTTAGAACTAAATGCAAGAAATTGCAGAGAGAGTGAAAGCAGTTATTCATGAGGAACGCTAGCATAGTTTGACTCATTTGGTAAAACTTTAAGACCAGTATATATATGACTGATACCTGTAAAACTTGCTTTAATGTTTGTTCTTCCTGTAAACTCATATTTCTCACAAAATTCAGAAGGGTACTCTAACCCCTTTTCTTCCTCTTTACGCACATTCTGCCTCAAATCCAGCACAGGCATGCAAACAGGTAGATCTGATTCCTTGTGCCAGTGATTGATACAGCTGAACAAAGGATTCTGTCTTTCACCATAAAATGTATGCATTGCTAAAAGGAATCACGAATTGTCAGGCACAACATTACAGGATGGCAGAGCTTGGAAGGAGAAACTGAGGTAGGCACAAAACAACAGAATACAACCACTGTGGGTCCCAAGCCCTGGCTCAGTCTAAGCCTACACAAGGGAATCTCGGCACCTCTCCCTCACTGAGCATCCCTGACAGCTTCTTGACCTGGGCACATGTGTGGACATCAGGGACCACACCATGCCCTGGTGTGATTAATGCAGTTATCCAAACTCTACCTCCGGCCTCCTTTGTGTTTTCTAGCACAGTAACACCCCCACTAGAGGGCAGGAAAGGGCATGAAGAACCAGTAGAACTCCATTAAGTTTTGAGTGAAGAATAAGGATGAAGAAAGAATTTCTTCTGTTGACAGGGTCTGTGGTCCTAATTAGCATATATAATGGAAAGTAGACCACACTCAAGTCCCAGAGTCATTTTTAAAAAATTAAAAATTCTAGTTATGTGACTGACAAGCATTTCCTAAGTTATTTTATTTAGTAAATTTATTCTTTCTCCTGGACTCTAAATACCTTTGAGCAGGCTCTTATGTAAGTGTGCAAGACCACTCATATTTTGTGACAAAAGGCTGCTTAATGCTCATCCACTCGAGGGAAAAAGGGGGACAGAGTAAAAAAAAATGGGACCGACAATTTTGTACTTTTTTGTAAATAAGTCCTAAGATTTAAAAGAGTGAACAAGATTTTACCACAAATAATATATCTACCCAAGCTCAGCATAATATGTAGTCTGCTAGTATTTAGGTATGACAGGAATAAAAACCAAAAGAAGCCACAATTGCACATTTTAGAATCGACTCCAAATTCATCTAAATATGAAATATTTGTACAACGTTGATACATGAAAAACAAATGGGGTCTTTAATTCAGGGGTTGAGTTTTTTGAAATCCAGCCTATGTGAGCTCTTGGAGAATATAGATTTGCTGCCCTTTCTTTATAATATGTAACTGCTATTTCTATTCTGGGGATTTCTCATGAGTTTACAGCCACACTGTCACATATGTTCGCCTTTCCACCTAGTACTGGATAGGGTTAAGTTCCTATTGATTTCTGTGACTCGGGTTTGGGAGTTTTCTTTTTAGGTCAAATGTATTTTATCTGAGAGGTCATGGTGTGGCAGTCCAGCAGCGGGCTGAGCATCCCCAGCAGGAGGAAGGTAACAACAACACACTGTCTATGGAGCCAAGCATAAAGAAAAACCACAATTAGCTTTTGCTGCTTTTCTGCAGAATCTGCATTTGCATTTTAAATTACATTTTGGTGTACTCATTTTCATCTTTCTTTTGGCTTTTAAAGCTGGAACAGAGACTCCTGACAAAAACACTGCCTAAGATTGGCATTTATTAGGGGGAAGAAAAAACACATCCACATGATTTTTTTTTCTAAAATATTCCTTTGAGATTAGTTATTTCAGAAAGTCATGTTGACAGGCAGATGGAGAGAAAGATGCAAGATGGTTTCAGAGATTCTAGGAATCTCAAAGCCTGGATTTCCATTTCAACATTTCAGTTCCTTGCTAGTCAGTGAGTTTCTCTAGCTCACTATATTAAAATGCGTACTATAGTAATATATATTAAACTTGCTCTCCTGATACACACTGACAATTATATAGTTTATCATGCCAATAAGTTTGTTGAAATCAAATCAAATCAAACTCGTCTCTTAAACCTCTGGAGGGATGCTCTCTCTACAAATTTGTTAAGCTTTGTGTGTTCTCTCCCCCCACTCCATTTGCTTAAATACTATTGATTAACAACAGCCTTCTCCCAAGTGATCACTGGGTGTTAAATGTAAAGCAAAACAGAAATTCACATGAATTGGATTGTGAGCTCATTCTCACTTCTTTGAAAGGGACCAATCCCTCCTCGTTAAATGATTAATTCTTGTGGACCCTTTGGCCAATGACTTTATGGATGGGTAAACCAAAAAGAATATCTCACTTTTCATTTTATCACTAAAGGACAGATGCTGAAAAAACTGAAGATTGAGCCAGGTGCCAAGGGGGAATATAAAAATTATACAACTCAACCGCCAATTTTCTAAAGGAGATATTAGCATGGAAATGTACTGCTATGATCAACTCAAGTGGAATTAAAGGAACTGATATTGTGGGGTATTTATAATTCTCTACAATTCTAGAGAATTCTAACTTTCTCTATCTTATTGGTATATCTTAGTAGTTTATGTCTGAGTACATCCCAGTCTGTATTTTGTCCAGCCTTTAGTGGTTTCATGCACTAGTTCCTTGTTGTGCAATAATAGTGAAACCCTTTAGGTTTGAAACACTTCTACATGCATTCATTTAAAATTTTACATTGAGTATAAAAGGCACTAGGGACGCATTTGTGAAAAACACAGATAAGACCCCTAGTCTCAAAAGTCTACATTCTAATTAGCGAAAGAATCAGTAAGTGGGAAACACAAAATCACTTTAAATAGTTATAAGTGCTATGAAAAATAAAGAACAATGATAAACTAAAATGATATGGGGGAGGTGAGGCTAATTTAAATTGACTGATCTGGAAGGCCTAACAAAACATGACACTTGAGCTCCATTATAAGAAGAGACAATGATGAAAAGATTTGGGGTCAGAGTTTAAGCAGAGGGTACAGCAAGTACCAAGGTGCTGGCACAGGAACAAGCCTGACCTTCAAAGAAGCTAGTGTGGCTGCCTCACAGTAAGCAAGAGGGAAAACGGAAGGGCATGACCTCCAAAATAGAGGCAAGAACCATATTTTCAGGTCATTAGAAGCTATTAGGCTACCTATTTTAGTGAAATTACCCCCAAAATATAGTGGCTCAAAACAAAGGTTATATTTTGCCCACAGTTTGAAGACTAGGAATATGGGAAAGTTCTTCCAATTTATCTCTGATCCATGTGGTATTAGCTGGGGCAGCTAAAGCTGGAGGACCCACTTCCCAGGTGATTTCTTCAGTGTCTGGTGCCTCAGTGCTCCTTGGCCTCTTTCTCTACATGACATCTCACATTCTAGGGCCTCTCCAATGGCTTGTTCTTCTCAAAAGATGGCAGCATGGTTGTCAGACGGCTTACACAAAGACTGCCTTCCCCCAGAGCAATCCTTGACCCACACTCCAAGCCTCCTACATGACCTATCTTCAAAGTCTCAGAACATCCCTTCTCCCATTTTTTGTTAATCAAACAAGGCACTAAGGCCAGCCCAGAGTCAAAGGGAGGAGAATTAGTCATCTCCTCTCTAAGAGAGGAAGGTCAAAGAATCTGTGGCCATCTTGAGTCGGCTACAGGGGTCATGGTAAGCATTTTGCATTTTTTTTCTGAGTCTAATGGGAATCACTGAAGGCTTTAAAATACAGAAATGACATGATTTTATTTGTGTTTTTAAAAGATCATTTGGGCTGCTAGACAGAGAATAAACTGAATGAGGAAAAGAGAAAAGCAGGGAAACCAGTTAGAGGCAGTTACAGTGGTCTGGGTGGCCTGAAATGGAATGGTAGCCGTGGAAAAGGAAAGAAGTGAATAAATATGAAGGACATTGTGAAGGACTTGCAGTTGGATAGGTTTGTGGGAGAAGGAAAGCATCAGGGAGACTCTGAAGATTTTACTGAGGAGTTGGCTGGATAGGGATACAATTTACTAAGACAGGAGGAAAGAGATCCAACTATATATATGTCTCATATCATCATCCCAATAGCTCTTTGTAACAGCTATGTGGTAGGCTTTATTATCCCCAATCTTTTGTCAGATGAGAACAATGGGATTCATAAATAAAAGGAGGAAGGAGATGGGAGAAGAGGGAAGGGAGAGAGGGAAGGAGAGAAGGTAAGAAAGGAAGACTTCCCTAATGCAATTAACTAGATACTGAAAGAATGGGTCTAGAATTAATTATCTAGTCAGTGCATCCTCCCATTGTACAATATAGTTAACTGTCAACCATTAGTATAAGAAGTTGAGTTTTACTTACTTATTTTAAACCCCCTCAAAGAATGTTTCCTTCTGAGTAAAAGAGAAACAGTGAAGATGATCACAAGCAAAAGTCTTGTTCTTAGTAATTACAGAATTTAAACAGTGGCATGATTAAATCTTTTCAAAGATCTCTAAATTTATGTCAAATTAATTTTGATTTTATGTCTTAAATATTACCTGCTATATATATTTTTTGAAGCTGAATTGAAAATCACAGTGAATAGAGGAAAATTATGATCTGGTAGAAATGTCCTGGAGGCCCTACTTCTTATATCTCTGGCTTTGACATTAAATAAACAATGAATTATATGAAAATTCCTTAAATTCTGTCCAATTTCCTCCTCATCAAAGCATTATTACTTTTAATAACCATGCCATGAACATGTAATGGGGAAAATGTTGGGGGGGAGAAGATTTTTATATACTTCAAAAAAAAGCGAGTCTATTACAAATTCTTCCCAAAACATTTAGAATTTTAATACACCAGTCTATTAACAAATAAAAAGAATCCAAAATAACCCAATATATTAGGACTCGTTGTGAGTAGAATCCCTTCATTGCCACCTCTCTAAGTCATATTCATCAGCATGTAGTACTTAACAGAATTTTGCCAAATCACTCATCAAATATGAAAACTCACAATATGGTAAGAAAGTATTCTAGGAGGATCTTAGTTACCAAGATGATAATCACTGATAATTATTTTTATTTCCTATGCCCTTGCTTTATATTCAATTGTGGGTCACTGTCAGCACCTTCCACTTGGTGACACCCTGCCTGGGGCGCTGTGCTAACACACACACACGCCCACTCACACCCACCCCAGGATACATTGCTCTCACTCTGAGCAATGTTCCTTTACCCACATGGGAACATTGATTGGGCCTGTTTCCATTCTGGGTAGGGGTGCAAGATTAAAGGAGTACTATCTGAATAATCATTTGGTGATATGGTCTGAATTTTATATTCCTCAGCAGAAACAAGCCACAAACATCAAAACCACCTGGAGATCTAGATAGATACATAGATAGATAGATAGATAGATAGATAGATAGATAGATAGATAGATAGATTATTTAGAGAGAGATCTATATCTATATTTTATCAATAGTCTTTTGTTAGATCTCAAAGTTGTGCTGTATATAGATGAGGATGGTAGGTCTAAATACAGAAAAAACCAGACCATTATACTTGTGGGAGACTGATTTAACTGATTTGGAAATGCTTAAAAGCAGGTTGAGAAAACTCTGCTGAATGTCTAAATAAACTTTCTGATTGTTCAACAATTTAATTAATGTTTCTGAGAAATTTGCAGCCAAAAGACCTTTGGATTTCAGTGCAAGCAAAATTTAGTTAGACATTCCACCAGAGTCATCATTCTTAAAATTCAAATTAAATAAGCAATGTTCCAAAGCATAAAATTCCAAGTACATTTTCTTTCCCCTCAAAAAAAAAAAAAAAAAAGAAAAGAAATCTTCCTCAGATGTCACCACTTCTGTTAAAAACAGGAGCACAGGAGCATTCTCATTTCCCTACAGCCCTCCACGTGACTCGGTGAGGCTGCCCTCACATGGACACCGCGTTGGTCTCCCAACCTTCCTGGGCCTGTAATTGCTTCTTTCATAGGCACTAAGTCTCATCTTGCATAGTCTCTTTGCATATTTCAATCTGAAATACAATTCGGTTGTTACATTACGCTAAATATTCTTTCAGCGTTTTCCTATTGCCATGAAATAAATACTGTTCAAAGTCCTTAATCTCACTCTCCAGGTTAGGGCCACCTCTTGATTGTGTGGGGTCATGGGCAATTTTTTTTTTTTTTTTTGTACAGGGTTCCTGTCAGCAAAAACAGTTTGATTAAAAATGTATTAAAAATTCAGAGGCCTGGGGCACCTGGGTGGCTCAGTTGGTTAAGCATCTGCCTTAGGCTCAGGTCGTGATCTCAGGGTCCTGGGATCTAGTCCACTGTGGGAGCTCTCTGCTCCGTGGAGTGTCTGCTTCTCCCTCTACTTCTCCTCCCATTTGTTCTCTCGATCTCGATCTCTCTCTCTCTCTCTAATAAATAAAGTCTTTAAAAAAAATTCAGAGGCCCATGTGAGGTATACTGATTTGCTACCAAAGATTTAAAATCATAAGTAAGGAAGATGGACTCACCTATTTATTGTCCAATCAGAGCACGTTAAGATTTTTCCTAGTGTCCAGACTCCTTCTCTGCCTGTCTGGTAACCATCTTGTCATTATCTTTTGATGGTGACAATCCTTCATTTTGTGCTAATAGGATTTATTCTCTGTTTCTTATTTTTATTCTCGACATTCCAGAAATTGTTGCCAGTTCCTGACCTAATTTGAGTTCAAAATAATTATGTTTTTTATTTTTCCCCACTGAGACAAAAAAAAAGCAGCAATGCTGGGGCGCCTGGGTGGCTCAGTTGGTTAAGTGGCTGCCTTCAGCTCAGGTCATGATCCCGGAGTCCTGGGATCGAGCCCCGCATCGGGTTCCCTGCTCAGCGGAGAGCCTGCTTCTCCCTCTCCCTCTGCCTGCCTCTCTGCCTACTTGTGCTCTCTCTCTCTCTCTGTCAAATAAACAAATAAAATCTTAAAAAAAAAAAAAGTAGCAATGCTTTTATCACTCACAATGCCAAGGCTTTTTGTAATATTTTTGTAGCAATACCATATAGATCTTCTTGCTTCTGCAGTATCCTATTATTTATATAATGCTGGTTACGTCACTAAAAATGCTCCCTCAGCCAGTGAGCAGCCCATGAACACTGGTCTGCAGTGATTCTCTCAGAGGCTGTGACTATGATTCAGGATGATGAACACCATGCTTATCCAGAGTTTGCAGGAAATATTAATGACCATTCATCTTCCAGATATGCTAAATTTACTGTTTGGAATTTTATCATATAGATGTAGAATAACAAACCCCTCATCCATATTTTCTCTTAAATTCTATAGGTTACATCATGTCGTTCCTTGAGTGTGCGTCCTCAGTGTTGACCACGCCTCTGCTTCCCATATACCCCACTACTGAGAAAAACAGAAGAGGGGCCTGTTGGCAAAGTGGAAAAGCTCCCCCTTTTAGGTAAGAAATGTCTGTCCTCACCCAGCATGGCTTATTGACCAGCCTGAAAGGACATAATGTCACCTCACCTACTGGAGGCAAGTGAGAACATGAGTCAGAAGGGCTAAGCAGCCTTTTAATGTGCACGTTCTGATAAATGCAACTTTAAATCTCATTTTTGCAATTAGGATAAACTAATCCCCAAAGAAAATACCTTGTTGAATGCCTGTGGAATAGACAATTTTTTAATCAAATGCTTACATAAAGGACAGAATTCAGTCTATTATTCTTGATTTCATATCTTCATCAAAAACTATCTAGTGTTGTTTTTCCAAAGATACACATCTCCTAATACGATAGCGGTGAATTACGATGACACCATCTTTATTCACCCACCTGGAGTGCACACAATCGGGCTTTTGTAGACTTGTTCTTCCCAGGACTACACAGACTTCCACTTAAATGAAAACCAAACAGTGATCTGGTTCCACCTTCCAAATTGAGTGACTCCTTACTGACTGTGAAGGCAGTATTAATGTACTGGGTCAAGCTGACCTGCTTATATCTGTAAATCTGTTCTGATACTATTATCTTCCGGAATTGCACATAGTATGGTTATGGAAGGTGTCTGGAAAGATGTCAGATGGAGCCTGAGTTTCAAGGAAGCTGGTTGTTTTCCCTCAGTTCCTAACACCCATTCTGAACTATGCGAGGAGGAATACTGTATATTGAAATGCATCTGTTGTACAACTGCTGAGTTCAGAGTACTCTAGCAAGGGGTGGGTAATCACACAGATGGTGTGCTTCACAACCAAAACCACTTGCTGTGAGATGCCACATTCGCAGAGAACATGTAAATACTTGGCACAGTTGTGAGAGTTTTCAGAGGTGTTACATTCATTTAGAGAGTTACAGCTTTGGTGGTGACAGCTTCTCATTTTGGGCTAGCAGGATTAATTCTTCCTTCCTTATTTTTATTCTTGACATTCCAGAAATTGCCACAATTTCCTGATCTAACTTGAGTTGGGAAAGAGTTGTGTTTTCTTATTTTCCTTATTTTGTTCCTTAAAGAGGGTTCCTATACCAACAAGAATGTGATGCAGAGAGACTGGGTGACCAGGAGAATACTGGCTTTGTGTCCCACCAGGGAGCCCTCAGGCCTATATTCATGTGCCTTCCCACATTTCAATAAATACCACCAGCAGCCCATAGTATCGTTCCGGTTTTCTTTCACGCCAAACGTACTAGAAAAAGCATTTTTTAAATGTATATTTTCTATGAACATTCACTTGCCCATCCACTTATTAAATATATCACTGAGGGCTTGCTAAGTGTAAAATAGAATCGGTCTCTAGGTCCCTCTGCCTGAGCCTCCCTGGCAAAGTAATAAAGTAGGGGAGGGGCCACAGCTGAGAAGTTCTGGGAAAGACAAAGAGTGAAGCATACCTGAATAATGGTGAGAAGATAAAAAAAGACAAGAGTAAGTGGCACTGGTGTCTGTGGGAACTGACAATGAGGTATGACAGGCTATAGGTCAAGTTCAGGACCTTCTCCACAGACAGCATGTACCTCAGCATGTAATTCACATGGCCTGTGGCCCTTGCCGTGGGTACAGGTCTGGCTGTTTAGAGGGGCAACACAGGGCTGGACACTAAGGGAAGGTTAAAATGACACAGGAGCTCCCCTAGAGGAATTCACTGTCCAGATGAGGATGTACACCAATAAACGTACTATACCAGCACACTAAAAAAAGCCAAAGAGTGGGTCACTTCTAGTTTCATGGAGGAAATAGCACTCATGTTGGGTCTCACAGGATGAGTAGGTGTGTGACAGCCTGGAGGAAAGAGGGTAGACGAGAGGAGTTTCAAATGTTTGTTCCTCCTAATTCTGTGGCACATAGAACAGTGGATGGTGTGTAAGAGTTAACATTTACTGAATGAATGAATGGAGTTAATGAATGACTATCGAAGAAGGTTGGTTGAAACTTTTTAAAAAATAAGATTCTGACTTCAAGGAACCCATACTCATACTTGCGACAGCATGTGACAGACTACATTAAAATGGAAAATGTGTAGAAAGACCGTCTATAAGACAAATGAGTAATGTAATATGGGAAAGAAAATTAAGAGGTAAGCTTAGAAAGCCAAAGAGAAAACAAGGGTAGGAAAACAGTGTCAGCCAGAAAAGAAGTTTGCCATCATAAGATTAGTTCGGCGTCGTCAAAGCCATTTTAAAATTTCTGTGTATATATTTTCCATAGAGAAGTTATAAAAAATAAAGCAAAACAAAAAACACACTCCCGATTCTAACACCTAGAGAGACTTGCTTATCCAGACACAACCACTATTAATCCCCGTCGTACATATTTTAAGACAATTATGCTAATATTTAAATGAATATTAAATGGGCTGATACTCTATGTTTTCTTCTCCTAATTAGTGTATTGTGGAAAAGGAGATACCACAAAAGTGAAAAGTATCAGAAATAATCCTCATCTGATTTAGCACAATTTTCTGAGATGTCTAAGAAAGTGGGAAACTTCCAGAAGTAAGTAACTTCTAGGTAGTTCTCGTGAAATATTTCGAAAGCCACACTCATTACTTAACTAACAGTGGCTTAAAGCAATGACAACGTTTAGGTAATTGTTGGCAAAGAGGTCGAGGTAAGCTCCAGCACCTGGGCAGTATAGCTCAGAAGCATCATCCAAGGCCCCACTCTCCGACTCTCTGCCGCCCTCCCCCCACAGAGCATGTTGGCTCACTCCTTCAAGGCACCAAGATGTCTGTCCCAGCTCATCTTCGTGTTCACATGGTGGCAGAAAACATGAGGGGTGTGGGCCCTAGCTTTGTCCGTCCCTTTGATCGGAAAGGCCAAAGATCTCTCTCCACGTTAGTGTAGTCGGCATCCCCTACTTCTAATTGATGGGAATTGGCTGGGAAATTAGAGAATACAATTGTTAAGACTGCCTTTAATAAATATTGTGTCATTGGAGCTGAAGACAAAGTGATGCCAAACAGATTTGGGGTTCTGTTGGCAAGGAAGGAAGAGACAAAGGGTATTAGGCAACCAGCTTGCCTCCCATACACAGGAAGAGCAACTAGGGGCTGGTTCACGAAACCCACCTAACCACCTCACAGATACGTCTCAGACACTTCCCACTTTAGGAAACGTTCATGCTCCACCTCTAGAAATCGTTTGCCTAATCGCCAAAATGCACACCAGTCTCTTTACTTTCTGACACTATTTCATTTGTGCGTCTCACTGGCAGGAACACACAGTTCAGCATTCAGTTACACTACCATTATTCACTGTTGTATACGATTCTTTGGGCTGCTCTTATTCTCTATGGCAGGCAGCCCATGAGCCAAATACGGCCGATTTATTTTTGTAGTTTTATTAAATGCAGACATGCTTGTTTACTCACATATTGTCTATGGCTGCTTTTACACTTACTGGGACAGAAATCCTATGACCTTCATTGCAAAAATATTTACTATCTGCCCCTTTATAAGGACAAATTTGTCACCCTCTGGTCTACAGGTCTGTAAATTTCTCCACAAGCACAACTCTAGAGACATAGGGGGTGCTCAACGAATACCTTCCATCGGGTGGAAATGAAAATCAAAGGAGAGCTAAACTCTAATAGTTAAACTCCTACATAAGTGCCACATATTTGGCGCTTCGTTAATGCTTGCTGAATTAATCCAGGAATTAACTAAGTAATTGACTAATTAAGGCAAAATGCCTCAGTACTTAGAAGGTGGGCTCTGGCTGCAGACTTCCTGTATATTTAAATGCTGTGTGTCAGCCGCCTGGGTGGCTCAGTTGGTTAAGTGTCTGCCTTCTGCTCAGGTCATGATCCTAGGGTCCTGGGATCAAGTCCCACATTGGGCTCCCTGCTCAGCGGGGGGCCTGCTTCTCCCTCTCCCTCTGCCTGCCCCTCTGCCTACTTATTCTATCTCTCTGTCAAATAAATAAATAAAAAATCTTAAAAAAGATAAAAAATAAATGCTGTGTGTCCTAGGCAACAAACTTAACCTGTTTCCTCTTGCATAACATAGAAGTAGCAGGATTCAATAGCTTGTAAAGTGCTTAGAACAATACCTATCACATAGTAAGTTCTCAAAAAAAAAAGTTGGTTATTAGTAACGCTGTGAGGGAGAGTCCTTTAAAATATAGAGTGTCATTTTAATACCCTGTGGTAGATCTTCAAACCCATTCCTTAAAAAAGACGGAGACAGGATCAAGAAAAGTTCCAGCTTTTCCTGGCACTGCTAACCCAAGCCTGAATCCAAAGGAAATCCGAGGTGGGTGTTGCAGGGATGTCCAAGGAAGTATTTGCTAGTAGCAGGGTCAGAGAATAAACTAGCATATGCTGAGGGGGCGTGACCAAAAAGTCACAAGCATGTCAACACCGAAAGACTGAACTCTGCTTCTGCTGATGAGAAGTGCCAGAGCCACAGACTGGGAGATGAATGGCAGCAGCATGCTTTCATTGAACTGTCCGCTAATGAAGCGGTGAGAAATTAGCAAGCCCTGTGATTTCCACGCTAATGCTCCCTCATGCCACCTGCGGGCTTCCTGCAGGCAGAGGCACAGAGGAGTGGAAATGGTGTCCTGCATCCAGCCGCCAGCCGGCACTGCTATTCTCTCTCTGCCGAGCAACACAGCAGCCCAGCTTGTCCCCATTCACTATTCAGCAAGCAGTTGGCAGACTTCCCTCAGAGCGCGGGCAAGCCTCAGCTATAAGAGCAAAATGAAGACAATGAAAGGAATTTTAAAAGGCTTCTACCTTTTTGCACTTTCTGTACGCTCTCTAAAAGTTGACTCAGCAGGCAACCCTCTACCTTTTCTGCAACCCTGCCAACCTCTCCCCCTTGCCACAAGAATATGCCAGTGGGAATGGTGACTGTAATCAATGCACTCTGTGAAACACAACTCAGGAATAGGATTGGTGAGACATGGCATCCAGAAGCTGTTCTCGCTGCATTTATCATCATTACTTAAAAGAGGGGAGTTTCTTTTTGTAAAGCTGCAGCATGTATTCCTCTAACAGGACTGCAGCTCTGCCTATCCACCGGATCCCTAGACTCCACTGTTATGAAAGAAGTAACAGTTCTCACCCCAAAAACACATGCCAAGGGAAAGCAGGAAAGGACCATCTTAGTCTAGTGGCATCTTTCAGGCAAGAGGCCAAGTCAGAACTGAGGAGACAGTGTGTGATTGTATATAGAACAGCCTCCCGTATTATAATCATATATTTCCTTGGACATCCTCTGACTGCCGAAAGAATAAGGCTGCATTTGAGCTCCCCCCGGTAAGCTAGGCCTGATTTTAAGACCAGTAGGAAAGGGGAACAATGCTACAGTCTTCCCCTTTTCTCTAGGGTCACAGGGTAATTGTGTGGCGGGAGGAACAGGGCCCTAGAGATGGTGTGACAGTCACTTCTCATTACCTCCCACTTGGTTCATTACATCTGTAGACAGCGATTGCCCATGTGTGGATACTTCCATTACCCAGAAGGATGTAATGTGCTGTAGACCTCAAATGGCTTTCAAAAGGAGAGCAGGCAGTTTATTCCAGGCACATACCTATCTTGTTTCTAAGGGCCATGCCAAAGGAATAGAAAGTGACATAAGGAATAGATTAGTGGTGATCAATACAGAAGAACAGGTCCCGTACATGCCTACCCAGTGAGATATGTATACATGTGCAACCCATGAACATATAACACAACACACAAAAGACAGAACCCTCACTTACTAATCTACAAATTTTACTTTAACAAACAGACCCAACTCATTCGGGTGTATGTACATAAGCTATTCTGTGGGCCCTCTGAACTGGCATTACTCCTTCTCTCACATACATTGTGTGTGTGTGTGTGTGTGTGTGTGTGTGTGTGTGTGCGCGCGCGCGCATGAGAGACAGAAATACATTTTTCCTTTGCAAGGGTGAGTCCTAGGAACAATGAAATGCAGATATATTATTTCATACTTTTTCTCAAGGGTGTAAAAAGCCCCAATTAGATTACAAACTAAAGAGAATTAACAAAAAAGACAATTATAGAGAATTATAGATTGTTAGAATCAGGAATGAATCTTAGGTAGTATCTACAACAGCAAAGCTCAGACTTTTTCTTTAGAATAAAACAAAACCACCTCTCCCTAAAAGTTAATAAGAGGTACCTACAAAAGTACCCACAATGAAATAAAGCCAGGGTGCTACATACTATATCCTACCGCTGAGAATTCACAATGATGTCAGCTTATTAAAGGTTCTGAGAATTCCTGTTACAAAAAAAAAAAAAAATTCTATTTAACTCAGGGTTTCCATTATTCATTCAAGGAACACTTTTTTTAAATTGCAATCTTATCAATATCCTACAGAATAATTGTGCTATAGTAAGAGATCCTGTTCTACTACAGCGCCATCATTTTCTATAGATCTCCTATGTACTAGTAATTCACAAATTTTCACTCATTTGAATCATCTGAGGATCTACTAGTAATCTCTCAGAGATTATTCGGTAAACCAGGTAAGGCTTGGGAACCTTAATATTAATCAAGCAATTCTAATGCAGAGGGCCTCATACCCCACTTTGGGAAATACCAAACCACACACGCGCTCTGTCTGAATTCATCAGGGATTGAACTACATGTTAACAAGAGAACTTGACAGTTAATAGGCTGGATATCTGCAGCTTTGACTCTGAAAGTTGGCCAAGTTCATCATGAATTACAAGATTTCTGAATATGAAAATGAATGTTTGCCTCTATAAATTGACCACAACTGATGGCTCACATTTATATCTGGCTTTAATGGTGTATCCTCTTCACTTTCGACTCATCTATTCACTAGGTTCACTAATCCACTTTTATTAATTTATTCATTTAACAATTATTTACAGAGCATTCTCTATGTGTCAGGTACTGGATGGAACGCTAAAGGAGACAAAAATCTTCACCCTTTTAGGCTAATGTCTTAGCAAAAGAGACACAGACAGCAAAACACCAATGTAATAAATAAGTAAATGACATAGTGAGTTAGAGTCAGAAGGTGGTAAGTGCTATGGAAGAACAGGCTGAGGGAGCTCAGGGGTACAGATGGGCAAGGGGCTGGGACAAGGGCCATGGGAACAGACAATGGAAAATGACACTTGGGCAAAGTCTTGAAGGAAATAAGGGATGTAGAGTAAGGGCCCAGGGGTGTAGAGTGATGTAGAGTAAGGGCCAAGGCCTCAAAAATAGCCAAGGATCACAGAAAAGGGGCAGGAGGATGGTGTGTGGGGAGAGCCCAGGAATGGAGAAGAGGCAGCACAGTCTCACAAGTAGCAGAGACTGAATCACGGGGGTCAGGGCTTTGACTTGAACTCTGAGTGGAATGAGACGCCATGGAAACATGGCGAGCAGAGAAATGAGAGTATTTGGGTCCTTTTTAAAGGTGCTGAATGTATTCAACAGGATTCACCATTGAGTGGATTTCTAGTGCTATGCCAGGCACTGAGGTCGGTGCTGTTTGTGAAGATGAGTGGACAGCCCCTGCTCTCAGAGTGCTCCTAGGCTCTGGGCCTCAAGAACTGCTAGTAGCAGTCAACATGTGCATATTTAAAACCTAGTATCCTCAGGGCGCCTGGGTGGCTCAGATGTTAAGTATCTGCCTTTGGCTCAGGTCGTGATGCCAGGGTCCTGGGACCGAGCCCTGCATCGGGCTCCCTGCTCTGCAGGAAGCCTGCTTCTCCCTCTCCCACTCCCCCTGCTTGTGTTCCTGCTCTTGCTATCTCTCTCTCTCTCTCTGTCAAATAAATAAATAAAACCTTTAAAAAATAAAATAAAATAAAACCTAGTATCCTTGCCCCTTGCATAGCTAGCCCTCTGCTCGGTGTTGACTCCATGATCTGGACATCTGCATACTGCCCGGTCCCGGGCTAGAGCTGGAAGAGCTCAGTCAGATCAGTCCAGACATGTAGGTGCCCAGCCCTGCCCTGAACACACTGTGTGGCCTTTGCCCAGACGTGAACCCCTCCTTTTCTTGGCTTTCCCATCTATTTACACAATTTCCCGCAGAGGTATATTTGTGAGGTCTGATGAGATAACCGGCACTGAGAGCTTTCCTATGTAATGGAAAACTGGCAATTCTAATTTTCCCTCAAATTATCATACTCTAAAATAAATAGAGAGTCGAGGAGATTCTCCAGCTATTCCTTCTGGCAGCGCTGCTTCAGCTGAAGACCGTCTATAAGTTGGCAGACCAGAAGCTAAGAGAGACTTAGTTCCTGGAGATAAAACCTGCTAGTTATCAACAACCGAAATTCTGAGAGAGGGTCTTTTGGGGAAGAGCCATTTGTAGCAACACCCTCTTTTTAGAATTGCAACTTGCTTGCCTCCTGCTAGCTAACCCATTTTGTTGGGGAAGGATGTGAAAAGTCTCATTTAATTTCAGCCTCAAACATAATTCTAAATGATCAGACTTGCTCACCTCACCTGTCAGTCATCAATAGACATGTCAGAGACAAAACCTCCACTCCGAGGAGATGGAAAGTGAAAGGACAGGTTTCAAGAAAGCCAGAAGAATTAGGATTATGGATGTGTTTGCCTTAAGTATGCATATGCGGCCTTTATGAAGAGCAACACATTTTTTAATCAAATGCTTATGATGTAACCTCCCTGAAATCAGGGAAATTCAGGGATTTGGCAGGCAACTGGGGAAAGAGGCACGCAATACAATGCTACTTCACACCGCACTCTGCTTTGGAGCTAAGCTACTCCAGATGTTTTTCTTTTGTCTTCATTTAATAGTTTCCCTAAATACAATGTCTTAGTAGCAGCCAAGGCAGCAAAATATACAACATACTAATTAATAGCAAGATGCTTACCTAAGCAATTCTGTCTCTGAGTATGTAATTATATTTTTAGAGCTTTATTCTTTTTTCTTTTACCTTTCTTCTGTCAGATTTTACTAGAGGAATAGGAGAGTATTAAGAACATATAAAATCTTGTGTGGCTGTAGCGTGATTACACTTACTTAAGCAGTAAGAAATAAGCAATACAGGGCACCTGGGTGGCTCAATTGGTTGGGCGCCTGCCTTCGGCTCAGGTCATGATCCTGGAGTCCCGGGATCGAGTCCCGCATCAGGCTCCCTGCTCAGCAGGGAGTCTGCTTCTCCCTCTGACCCTCCCCTCTCATGCTCTCTATCTCTCATTCTCTCTCAAATAAATAAATAAATCTTAAAAAAAAAAAAAAAAAGAGGTCGGCGCCGCCATGGCCAGCCAGTTGCAGGGCATTCAGCAGCTGCTGCAGGCCGAGAAGCGGGCCGCCGAGAAAGTGTCGGAGGCCCGCAAGCACAAGAACGGGAGGCTGAAGCAGGCCAAAGCAGCAGCTCAGGCTGAAATTGAACAATACCATCTGCAAAGAGAGAAGGAGTTCAAGGCCAAGGAAGCTGCGGCTCTGGGATCCCATGGCAGCTGCAGCACCGAAGTGGAGAAGGAGACCCAGGAGAAGATGACCAGCCTCCAGGCCTACTTCCAGCAGAACAGGGATGAGGTCCTGGATAACCTGCTGGCCTTTGTCTGTGACATCCGGCCAGAAATCCATGAAAACTACTGCATAAATGGACAGGGAGGAAGGAGCAGCTCTGCGTGCAGATTGGCATGTTCGATGCCTTCATGGAATACGAAGCTTCAGCAAAGCTTGAGTAGTTACATCCTTGTGAAAAGGCATTAAATTATTTCTGTATATCATGTAGTAGGTCCCTTCACTTCTTGGAGAATAGCAAATCTAGCTTCTTTGTACAAACGTAGAGCTTATCCAAAGATTTTCTCCTTTTACCTCATGTTTCTTAGAAATTTAATGTGTATACATTGTCTGTTTTCCTATGCCTTTTAGCTCAAGCAACATATGTATCAGTACTTTTTCTTTCTTAGATGTAGTAAAAAAAAAAAACTGTTTAAAGAAAGAAAGGGATTAAATATTTTTTTTTCCCTAAAGCTTTCTTGAAGGTCAGGGGCTTTCTCTATGAAAAAGTAGTAAATAGTTACTGTAACTTGTGTGAAGCAGCAGCCGGCCTTAAGTCGTCCTTTCGGCTAAGGGTGGAAGAGCAAATATTGGTATATATTGTTCGGGCTGCTCTTAGTTTCTCTTAACCAAAATTATTAGATGATAGAATTCAAGAACTTGTATACATGTTCTTACTTGGTGTACTGATAATCATTTGAAAGTAAAGACTTTGTCATGCAAAAAAAATAAATTAAATTAAATAAATAAATAAAAAAAGAAAGAAGCAACACTGCTTACTCTTAACCATACTGGTTCTAGTGGTTATATCAGTTATGAATTCATTACAAAACCAAGTTGTCCAGGGAGTGAGAACCGCAACTCACAAAGAACTATAGGCATAAAGCTGCTTCTCGCCATTCCTGAGCAGCTTAATTTTAAAAATTAAAAGTCAAATTAGTCCTTGTTGCCTGTTCAGAGATTCTTGAACTTCATATTATCAGCAAAACATGTTCATATTATCAGCAAACCCTGCTCTGCCAATCCCCAGGCCCGGATCAGTCCAACCGTTAACTTTCTCAGCTCCTGCTTCCAGGCAGCTGAGCATGGATAAGGAAAAATCCCATAACTGAGTGTACTGGCACCGCACCAAGTCTGGTCTCCAACATCAGCTGAGCCCTCAGTGCTACTGACAGTCCTTTCATTTGTCCCCAGTCAGCTCCGTTTCAGATTTCTCCTACAGCTGTTCCAAATTGTCAGTCTAAGTAGCTGCCCTTGTCCATCTGTCAGACAAAACAGAGGCCCTCTCTTTCCCCTCCACCTGCAGCCTGACCCATGGGGGCATCCACGTTTTTCCTCCTTTCCTCCCTAATTTCATCAGGGAATTAGCCGATCCCAAAGTTAACGCTTGTAGAGAATATTGGATACCATCTCCTCAGGCACCTTCTGGGCTTCAGTCATTTCCCCTAACCCCTTTGGGGTCTTTAATCCACTGCTCTCTGTTCTCTGCCTTCCACCCTTTGATCTACAAATTTGCTCAACGTCTTCCTTATCACCACACACACTTGCGCGCACATACGCACGGGCACACATCCCCACTCACAACGTTTTAATCATTTCAGCCTTTCACTCATGCTGCAAATTGCCTTGTATAGCAATTATCTGTTTACATGACAGTTTTCAACTGGTCCAGTGATTTTTAATCATTGTTGTGTCACAGATTCCTTTGAGAATCTGATTAAAGCAATGGACCTTTTCCCTGAAGACACGCACCCCCTCCCACACACACCCTCACAACTTGTACATGCAATTCCAGGTCATTCACTGACCCACACCGGGATATTTTTACTACCGCTCATTGACACTTCCAGTTCTACTCATCTCCCAGGCATGCTGGGGAACCACACTTCCTTCCTGACTTGAGATTAGTCACTGCTTTGGCCAATGAAATACAAGTGGAAGCAATGTGTGCTAAGCTTTAAGAGGCTGTACTGGATATGCCATGCTTTCTTTTTACTCTGCCACCATAACCGCTGTGTTCCAGGCAATGACTGCTCGGTCAGCGCGGGTGAGGAGTGAGGAGCACACAGAGCAGAGCACTTGGCCAGCTGCAATGGATGGACGGAGTGAGTGAGAAATACATCTAGTTGTTTGGAGTGGCTGCGATTGGGGACGGTTGGTTACTGTAGTGCAACCTGGGCTCTCCAGCTTGACAGTGGGGCATTCTCCATTAGATACGAAATCACCGAAGTCAGAAAGATCCTTTCTAGTGGAACTTAAGCTACCCTCCTTCTTGTTCCTAACCAATGAGCTCCTCTCACTGCATATTTCTGCACTCCTAGTTCTGCCTACCTGCAACACTCTTTGCTGATTCTTCCCAGGGCTCCTCATCCTTCGGACCTCAGGTTAGATGTTGCTCCTCAGAGAGCTTCTTTTTGGCCTCCTTCCCACCCCCTCCAGTCTGTTACCATCATCCGCATCACCCATTTCTGTCTTTCATGGAACACATCACAGCCTGTAATGATCTTATCTATTATCTGTCCCTCAGGTTCTGAATTCACAACAACTGTATTCTCGCTATCAACAATGATTCATGAACGACTAATGCCAAGCTAATTTAGCCCCACATGAACTTAAGGGAATACATTCAAAATATGGACTGCTTTCATTTGTTTCACATAATGATAAAAATAGTATCATAAATGTTCAACTCCTACTTTACACTTTCTTAAACTTTGTTAATAGAAGAAAAAGCTCTAACTAAAAATGTTGGACAGACATCCAAATGTTTGGATGCACATCAAGAACAAACCACTGAACCTTGGTATTCACCCAGTCACCATTAAGAGGTCAGCTTGACATTTTGGGCTCTTTTCAGATAGTTGTGGCCAACAACACTAACAACCTTTGGTCCCAACCCAGTTAAATAGTAGTTTTTGTAATTCATTGGCATACTTTTGTTTTGTTTTGTTTGCCCTTGTATTTTCCCTTTTACTCAGGACCTGCACCAAATGATCTTACTGCACAGTGATAATAAGAATTAGTCCTTAGGTGTCAGAAAGTATCGAGTGGCTAAACCTTTGTTATGCATCCAGAGATGTAGGTAGAATATCTTGTCACAGAGTAAATAATTCATCCTTGTTCAATGAATTAATGAATACATTTAGTATGAAATTACAAAGTATTTGTTTTACTTGCCTTTATTATATATAACTAATACGATACAAGACAACTATTCTAATTCTAAAAACCAAAATTTTAGCCTTGTTTCACCTGCATACAAAACATGTTTAAAAATGTTAGCAATGCAAAATTTAGTTAATATGTAATTTTTCTATTTTCATTGTCTTTATAAAATGTGTTACAATTTTAACATTTGGTAAGAGATTTAGAAGTTGCAATGCTATCTTTCCAGCATACAACAGACTCTGAAAAATAGTCATTAGAAATCTACATCTTGTCAGATCTCAATTTCATGAGCAAAAATTTTGTGAACCTTCTGAATTAATTGTCTGAATAAGATAAATTTAGTCCTGATGAGAACAACTGAACAAAACGTTTCACAATTGCTAAGAAATAAGCCTGGTTTAGAAACAAAAATAAACTTAGTTTAATTTTGTTTTTTTTTCCATAAACTATTTTATGTTTTCTTTGAATTTCCCATGTGGCAGTGTGCATTGCAAAATAGTATCCCTTAAAACATAGAGCATATCCATTACCCTATCTCTTATGTAACATGTAATTGGCATGTGACAGCTACATTTTTCTATTTATATTTTATAAAAATCCACATGGGGAACTTAAAAATAACATGAGTTTTTTTTTTAGATGAGGCTGAATATCTCTGTTCTCTAAATTGTTTCCTATCAACTAATTTTTAAGACATTATCATCTGCCACTCCATTTTAAGTGAATATGGGTAATCAGATGGGGCTCACTGTCTTTAAAATGGGACATGCATCAAATCAAATGTGTTTGCACACACATTTGAACACATATAAAGATATGTTTTTTTAATTGTTTTGCAAACAAGACTGGTCCTTTCTCAATTCCTCATCACTACACACACCCTTTTAAAAAAAATTTACAAAAGCTTCTTTTTTGTTCTACTGGGGCATTTCAACCAAACACGTAAATTCCACAGAAATAGTTGCTATAGAAATGCAAAGTGGATAAACAAGAATGAATTATGCAATCAAAAACTGCAAGGGAAGTAGGTCAGTAGCAAGGTTTATGTTTAATAATGCTGACTGTATTTATTCTTGACTTTATATATACTCCAAATTGAATGTTCTGAGTCCTAAATTGGAAGGTCCTTTACTATTCAAAATAACACACCTTAATGAAAATATTTTAGCAGGCATTCCAGATTAGGAAATCAGTACATGCCAAGCCAAAAATAGTTAAATTTAATGAATAATGAATTCAAGTGATGCCAATTACTTTCCTTTATTTCACACAAAATGGTCTTTATATGAAATGAAAGAAAGAGGTTTCCTACACGAGTTTTGCAGACACCTTGGCTCTGAAGAATAAAATGCTTCTTCAGGTTTCTACATGTCTTTCATTTATTTTGCTAAGGAGCTTATTTTGAAATAGTGCTCTATAACAGCACTTAAGGTTTTCCATTAGGTTTTTTGGAGAAAAAAAATCATAAATTAAATCTCCTAAAAAAAACATTTGTCTCTGTTTTTTACTTGTTTAGGGATTATACTTTAAATGCTGAATTACTAACAAGGCATCTGGTAAATGTGACTGTGGCTATTCTAGCCTTTGATCTTGCTAATTAAGTTTTATAAAACTTTAGAGAGAAAAAGTTCTATCAGACATCTTATTTAGATGTAGTTTTAGGAAAAAAGTTTACTTCAGCAGACTCATACAACCTGTGTTCTAAAACCAAAGTAATCCTATTAAAAATGTGTAACAGTGACACACGCATTCATGTTATAAAATTTAACTCCTAGTTACCAATAAAATCAATACAATCAGCTTAAGAAAAAGCAGGGAAGGGAGGAATGGGAGGGGAATCATCTCAGAAAATACAGAAAATTCACCTATGCCTTTCTCTCTGAAAATCTTGACCTTTACAGTTTCTGTAAGCCTTCTATTTTACACTGCTTTAGCAACATGATATTAAAAATTGTATCTGAATCAGCATCTTACTTAAGTGCACTTTTCAGAACCTGTTTGGAAGAGTGGAGGAGCATGGGTTGTGGTCTTGGATAGGCCAGGAGTTCAAAGCCAAGCTCCAACATGTACGGTGGACCTTGGTCAAAATTTAACACCTTCAGTCCGTTTATTCACCCATAAAATCATAAGGCATTTATCCTACAATGCTCTGAATTTTACATCAAAGCTCCATTAAAATTATGTTGATGGTCACCAATACCCTCTTAAGTTTAAAATCTTTTTTAGCTCTTATTAGATCTCTTTGCGATATTTGGCTCTACCATTTAATAATTCTTTGAACTGTTTTTCTTCAAAATGGCCTACCCTTTTGCTGCCATTTTTCTTCCTTTCTGAGGGTTTATCCTTTCTAGGAGTATTTTTTATGCATTCTACTCTGTTAATTAGATGACCTCTGTACTCTTCTCCCTCTCAATAGTCTTCCCAGCAAATTCCATCTACCACTGCTCCTTCCCATGGCTTCAACCATCTTCATACCCTGATAATTGTCTTGTCTTAGCATTGCCATAAGTGATTGTTATCACTTTATCACTTATACCCTGATGGGCCTCCTTTTAAGACCGCCCCGGGCTCTTAGCCTCCATATTACTACCGTCTATTGGGCAACTTCACGAGATTGTTCTATTGGTACCATTCAAAACTTCCACCCAGTCAGACACAGAGAGCTAGGACTCATCCCACAGTCCTTGCTCTCCCTTCTCAATTCCCTCAGTCTCCAGAAGCTTACTGAGTCTACCTCTTCACTGTGTCTTCTAATTCTTCCACTGCCTCAGTTTATTTTCTCATGTTTAGATCAATGGAATAGCCTCTACTTTCTTCAGAGTAGTCTAAATGCTATAACAGAGAACATTTGTAACAAGTGTGGTAATAAAAATCTCTGGCTTAGCACGATAAAGTTTGTTTTTGTTTTTGTTTTTGTTTTTTTCCCTTGCTCATGTCACAATCCAGTTCAAGGTATAAGGGAAGATTCTACTCCATTTGGGTAACCAGGCTTCCTCCATCCTGTTGTCATACAACCTCCTTATGGCTTGGTGTCCCGGCTCAGACCTTAGTACCTGGCAGGCAGGTAAGGGAGAGAGTGGTGTTTGTTATGAGCCTAGTCTATGTACAAGGGTGGATCATAAACAGAATAAATGCAATTAGAACTTCCATTCCAAAAGAGGAATAATGGGAGATACACTGTTCACTGGTCTATTGCAATTCTGAAATCCTGCTTGACAGGTCTTATTAAAGCCCCTACCCTGGGGAGAAGTTGAGTTATTTAATTAAACTTTAATTCTGCTACTTGGGAATAATTCTCTTTTCCTCTTTCCTCCTTGGACTCAGCTTTTAGGAGTTCTTATTGTCTATTTACTCCCTTTGGTCACAGCTGAAATGAGTGTTACCAAAAGTCTGAGAACCAAAATGTGATTTTACAGCTCAGCCAATGAGTTTTTTAGTCTGATATTTTGGATTTCTTGACAATACAATTTTCATCAAAAACATACTAAGCTTCTGTTGTATTTGCTTCCATCTGTAATTCTCGGGTCTTTCTCTTCCCTCCCTCTCTTTAACTACTTTTATTATGGTTTCGTATCAGAAGACTTCACTCTTAGTCTGATCTTTGACCTAAAACTAGGTCATGCTATCCAATTAAAAACCCTTACTGGACTTTCATGGCTCCATTTGGGATCTGGGGGCAGTTGGCTTCCCAACCACTTTTCATCCCAAGTCTTTGGGCTCTCTACTGTTTTCTGGTCAGCTTGAAAACTGGCCAACTCTGTCTGAGCACATCTCTTTTTTAACACCTTACCAAAGGAAACCAACACACGGATTCTTTTTAAAACATCCCCTAAAACAATGATTCTCAAAGTATGGTCTGCACACACCTAGGAAACCCAAAGTTTCTTTTAGTGGATCCACAAGGTCAAAACTACTTTTGTAAAAACACTAGGAGGTTATTTGCCCTTTCCATGGTGTTGACAACACTTGCATTGATGCCACAACCAGCAGTGGTGGATAAAACTGCTGGTGCCTTAGCACTAACCAAGGCGCTTTCACCAAACCGCATCACTGTATCATTGGACTTCATGTCCTATTTGTCACCATATACTTACTGCTTTTAAAAAAAAAAAAAGCCACTTCCGCTTAAGAATGCCCTTGCTGAAACAGGAAAAAATATTCACTTTATTAGAGCTCAACTGTCGAGTACGAGTCTTTTCAACGTCCTGTGGGATCAAAAGGAAAGAACACATAAAGCACATAAAGCATACCAAAATACAATGGTTGTCTTGAGGAAAAGCAATATGTAATTGTTTGAGTTGCAAACTGAACTCATCTCTTTTTCATGGAACACCATTTTTACTTGAGAGAACAAGTGATAAACAAAATATGGTTATTCAGACTTGGGTATTTGGCAGTCATTTTCTTGAAAATAAATGAAGTGAGCCTGTCACTTGAAGGCGAACAACCTGACAGTACTTGTTGCCAATGATAAAACTCAAGCTTTCAAGTAAAAATTAGAATTTTGGAAAAATCGTATCTGACACCATGCGCCTGACAGCTTCTGAATCTTTAAAGACTTTTCCGAAGAGATCAGTACTGATATTAACAAATATGATTTTTAGAAATATTATGTAATGAAGTGTGCCAATGGTGTAAATCAATGAAACAATATTTTCTAAGTAACCGATGTAAGATATTACAAAATCATGCATAGGTAAAAGAAGTGCACTTTTTACTTGCACTTTGAAGTGCAAGTAAACCAATAGATTTTAATGTAATAGTGTGTGAAAAGTTCCTTGATATGGTTTCAGATTCCACATTGCAATCAACTTAAATTATCACTTGTTGAATTATTATATAGTGTCAAAAACTATTCACATTTATCTGGAAAGGTTATTAAAATACTCCTTCGGAAGGAGATTGGCTTTCTCACAAGAAATACCTACACATCTCTGTCAGGCCAGACTTCCCTCATGTACTTCAACAACATATCATAACAGAGCAAATGAAGAAGGCAAATGAGAATCTCTATGCCTATTAAACTGGATAGTATAGAGTTTGGCAAAAAAAAATGTGGAATATTGCCATCCTTTAATAAATTGCTTTTGAAAATACAATAACAATATATTGCTTATGTTAACAAAATGGATTTATGATTCTTTTCAGTTCATTAGTATTTTTAACTTCGCAGTTTTGATATTTAATATGGTAATTTTTGCTAAATATATCCCATAAACAAAAGCTTTTTGTGATCCTCAGTAGTTTTTAAAAAGATAAATGAGCCCCAAGAAGAAAGTTTTTGAGAATCACTGTCCTAGAGAAAGGATCAGCAAACAATGGCCGAGAGGTAAAATCCAGCTGTTTTGTCTGTTTTGTAAATGAAGTTTTATTGAAACATAGCCATATCTATTTGCTTACATATTGTCATGGCTGCTTTCATGCTATAACAGCAGAGTTGAATACTTGTAACGAAGATGATATTGCTCTCAAAGCCCAAAATATTTACTATTTGGACCTTTACAGAAAACCAGTTGCCGATCTCTGCCTTGAGCTTTGGTTCTCAAGCTTGGCTGCATATCAGAACTACCTGGAAAATGGTTAAAATAATACTAATGACCTTCCCCTTCTCCAACACATATACACATATTGAGTCAGAATCTCTGGGAGTAGGGACAGAGCATGGATAGTTTGAACAATTCTCCAAGTGATTCTAATATGTAGCCAGGGTTAAGAATCCCTGTCCTAAAGCTGTAAGATTGTTTAAGCATAAATCATGCCTTCTGGGTTTCCAGACAACAACATCCAAGGTTTTTCCCATTCATGACATGGTTTGCCATATTTGAAGCTCCTAATATCAGGGTCCTCACTGCCCACTGGCAAACACTAAATCAGTGCCACTGATTTGTTGTTACAGCACCACCCCACTGGTAGGTATAAATTTCCAAAAATCAGTCAGGATAGCCTATCTGCTGTAGCAAACACTTCTCAAATTTCAGAGACTAACACACATCGCTTCTAGGCCTTTTGGCTAAGATCAAGTGTAGAGACTAACACAATAAAGGTTTATTTCTCATGCAAATCATGATGCAATGTGCTTTGGTAGGGGTCTCTGCTCACAAAGGAATCCAGCGCTTCTAGCTAGAGACTCTACCATTCCTCAGGGCCTTAGGGTACACTGCTGGATCCCCCTACCAAAGCCAGGTGAGGAGAAACAACATGGAGGCTTGAGTGAAAGGTGTTTTATGGGCCAGGCCTGGAGAAGGCACACATGACTCCTCTTGGCCAGAACTTAGTCTTCCTGGTCACAACTAAGTGCAAAGAAGGTGCAAAACATAGCCAACCTTTCTGCCAAAGAGGATAAGCAAAATAGTTTCAGTGAAGTAGCTTATCCCTGTCGCAATCGCCTTCCTTACCAGTCTTACATTCTAGTGCTAAGAAGTACCTTCAGGCCCCTTGTGATGGGTAGAATGGCCTCTAGACTCCCTCCTTTATTTTTTACTGCAGACTTGATACATCCAGTTTAGCACTTACTTCACTGACTTGCATCTGCCCCTTTCCCTGCTTTTAACAGATTTGGAGGGAATTTCCTAGCAAATTTACTTTCAAAAAAGGCTAAGAGTTTGTTCTTTTTCATTCATTCATTCATTCTCTGAAAATAAGTTCATCATGACGCATACTTCACCAGAACTTAATTCTGTGGGAAGACTGGTAGTACCACAAAAAACCAGACAAGCTTCTAAAACTCTTTTGCAGTATCTTTCCCAGGATGGATCTCCTATCCATTTCGAAGAGCATCTTTCCTGAAGAAATGCAAAACAGGAAGGAACTCTGAGAAGCCTACATAATGACAGTCATACTGAATAGAACTACCACAACACTTACATTCTGCATGTTCCTCTTTCAGTGAATTTCTCCAGTTTACTAGAAATTCATGAAGGTGTATAGTACCTATAATTTCAGCACATACCTGCAGATAACCCATCAGTGGGCTGTTTATACAAATCCTTTCATTTGGATGAATTTATTTCATCTGCCTATATAAGAAAAAAACTCAGATTTTTACAAACATTCGAGTGCAAACTATCAAACATATTGTGAAACTATTTTGTTGTAGTTTAGGGTTAAGTTTTTCTTGAAAAAGACACTGGTGTGCTTCATGCACTGACACATTTTCCTGGTATAGTCAAGCACTCCTTGCAAGATTCACATTCTATTTAATTAAGTGGACAAGGAACTTCCTCATCAATTATTCAATTTCCTTGCATCTGGATATTTTATATTTGCCACAATGAACATTAATATATTTTACTCAGTAATATATATGTAATATATAAATTGTGACCTGCTAAATGATTTACCGTTTATAGCGAGTATTTTGATAAATTACTGTCACTATGACAGAGCCATTCTGCAGAGCAAAATTCTAACAGACTTTCAACCATCTCTTGAACTATTTTGCACCTACTATATGTAAAGAGAGAGAGATAAGAAACACCTGTGGAATAATTATTAGTTGGTGGATTGAGTCAAATTTATTCTGACCATAGACACATAATATTTAATACGAGTCCTAAATGTCAATACATCAAGTTTCCCTGAACCTTTTTCCTTATCTTTTATTAAGACCTCTCCTTCAGAATCTAGCAGACATTGAATTCCTACTGGCCCCTGTGGTTTAGTTTCCTTGCACACCAAGTATTAATAGTAATTAGCTATTGTCCTCACCCTCACCTCTCAACACATTATCAGTTTTCCAGCGGGCATTGAATCTGTACTATGGGCTCTAACCCACTAACCACAGTGGTACAAAGTAACCAGGGAATTATCCCCCTAGGAGGACAAGAGGTCTCTCTACCCCTTAGTCAGTGATCATTAAAATCAACCAATACATTGTTAAGCTTAACAAATCACAATGGGCTGTAGGGACCCATTGGGACTTCACCATTGAAATTGCAATGGTGAAGTCACAATTATCCAGCAATTACATAGCTGTATTCACCTTTCAATAATCAAGTCTACAAAAATGTACCCACACTTCTTTCTGTTGAACTTAATCTGGAAGGTTTATAAAGCCTTCATTTTTATGTAGGTTTCTGAAACCAATGAAGCAATTGCATCTGAATGAAGTAATGACAAATTTTATGAAGCAGAAAAAAACAATTTTTCCACCTAACATAAGCCTTATTTTAAAAAAATGGGGTATTTCCAAGTTATATTTCCAAATGGAATATGCTCTGAGCCATCATAAAAATTTGGCTGCCAGAAAAGTATCTAGTTTAGTAAATATGAACATGGATACCTAATGTTTTAGGAATGCTTTCAAATATAGCTAACAAACAGCCTAACTAGAATGGCTTTTTTTCTTAAATTAGGGAGTATTTTTCCCCCCACAGTGAGAAATCCAATTACTAATGCTAGATTGGTTCAGCAGATCAGTCATGCCAAAGACTGAGATTTCCTTGACCTTCCCTCTTTATTACAAAAAAAGACTGCCGCAGCTTCTATAAATATATTCTCTTTCCGCCAGGCAGGAGGATGGGACAGCAAGAAGGGATGGGGCCAAGATCTGTTTTAATAGGTAACATCCTATTTTAACAGAAAGCTCCCAGAACGTGCTTGTATCTCTTTGGCCAGAATTTTGTCCCAGAGTTGCTGCTGGCCTAAAAGTGGCAAGAGAGAAGATAACCCAGATAAAAAGAAAAGTAGCTTCTGACATTCAGAAATCGGCCTAACACTTACAGCTAGACCTTCACATTGTTAAGAGCTAGTGCTGCACTCACAACAGGCTTTGGTATTCTGGGATTTCATTCTAGTATGTACAAACAAGCTTCCAAATCACTATCAGTGACAGTGACAAAGACAGACAAGACTGTTCCATAACTTCTTTAAGCACAGAAACAAGGCCATTGTGCAAACCACAGAAATACCAAACATCCCCATGTGCTGGCTAATATGGGAACCTGATGCTCCTTTCCTAACTATGACTTTAGCCTCACTTTACTTTTCCCACCTTATACACAAGATTTTTTAAGATGTCCAATCTTGGGGGCACTGGGTGGCTAAGGATAAGTGACCAACTTGATTTCAGCTCAGGTCATGATCTCAGGGTCCTCAGATTGAGCTCCATATCGGACTCTGCACTCAGTGTGGAGTCTGCTGCTCTCCTTCTTCCTATCCCTCTGCCCCTCCCCACGCTCTGTCTCTTTCTGTCTCTCAAATAAATCTCTTAAAAAAAATGTCCAATCATAGAATTATCCCCAAGTACCAGTAACACCCGAATGAGGGCAAAGCCACTTCCTTAAACCATACCCCCAAATCATCTCATGTTAGCCTTGATCCTATGACAATCCTTGCAAAAACTTCTACTGAAATGCCCCACATTTCCCAACGAAGGTCTCCCTTCCCTTCGCACCCAGGAATAAACCCAGCTTGTCCAGTCATAGGTGTACTCCTGGTAGTCTTTCCCTGGACAGCACTGAAAGAAGACTGGGTCAACCATACAAGTGTATTCACCATACCTTTGTTTCATTCTAGTATATTTTCAATTAAAATGCTATACCTTGATACGCTAGGCTTCAAGATCCTTAATTAAGAAAGGGAGCCGGGATACAGTGAACAGAGCATAGGATGAAAAATCAAGAGATAAGGATTCTAGTCTGTTCTGTCCAGTTAATTATTTAAGTGACTCCAGGTAAGTCATTAGAATACAGGAAAGGAACTGACCTCACAATAGTCAAGTGAACCAGTTAACATTAACCCTGTTTGAGAGATGGCAAAACCGACGTTCCAAGAGGTAGAGTACATTTTCTTATTTACTTTTGGTAAGTGACAGAACTAGTATTTGAACATGGGTTCTAAACTCTAAAGTCTAGACGTTCTCCATGACACCAAGTTGTCTCACTAAGTTTTACCTTCTTCCTCTGTGAACCAACCAAATTGTTGAACTAGAACTTTAAAGGCCCTTTCCATTCAACATTCTAGGACTTTGAGTGATGAATCATAATATTTACATTTACTCTTTTTTAATCCCACCTGATCTGTAGGTGAAAGGTACAGGAATAATGTGACGTGATGTATGTTCATAGAGTTTTTAATTTAAGCAAGCCCTTTTCTAAAGGGCGTAAACCATAAATTTGATCTACCATTTGAACTTCCGAGTGGAATCAGTTTTCAGTTCTTTGTAAGTTAAAATAGGACCACTTCACTTAAGGAACTGTGTGAGAGCCAATACAAAAAGGGGCTGAGAACAGCAAAGCAGGAAATGAGAAAAAGCAGGAAAGCAAATAAGCATGTTCCTTTTTTATATTCAGATCTCAACTTTAGCACCTTAACATTTACATATTAATGTGGCATACCTTTACAAATCAGTAATAGACAAATACAAGAAAATATAACCATGCAATTGAATAAGGACAAATGTAAAATCATATGCATTTTAATCTTACTGATGTAATAAAAATTTTTTAAGAGAAATAATCAGCAGTTGAGGCTTTGGGGAAATAAACACTGAAGGACTAGAAGAAGGAATGTCTTTTTGTAACTTGCTTTTGCAAGGCAATTTGTGATATATATCCAACACTTCAAATACTTTTGCATATCACATCTGACCCATAATTTCCTTCTGAACAAAAACCACAGATGTGTGCAAAGAGCCACAAAAATGTCTGTGGAAGTACTATTTATTATTGATGAAAATTAGTAAAATGTTAAAAGGGTAGTGATAGAAGGTTGATTAAATAAATTGTGGTTCATTCATGCAGTGGAAGTCTTTGGATATTAAAAATATAAAGAAAAGGTGATATGGACAAATGTTCAAAACACATTGCTAGGTTGATAAATGTAAATTACAAATGTGTGATTGTGTTTTTGCTTTAAATAGATGTATATACAGGAGTGGTCATGGATTAAGTATGTGCCCCAAAACTCATCTGTTGAAATCTAATTCTAATTGTGATGGTATTTGGAAGGTAATCAGGTCATGAGGGCTGAGTCTTCATGAGTAGGATTAATGCCCTTTTAGAAGTGGCCAGAGAGTTAGTGCACTCTCTTTCCCCCAATGTGAAGAAAAAATGAGAAGTCAGCAGTCTGTAATCTGGAAGAGAGCCCTAACCAGAACCCAACCACACTGGCACCTTGATCTTGGAATTCCAGCCTTCAGAACTACGAAAAATAAACTTCTGTTTTTATAAGCCACCTGGTCAATGGTACTTTTTATAGCAACCAAAACTGAGTAAAATGATATAAATGAATTTTTATATATATCCAGTAATTATCTCTGACTGGTGGGATTATGGGTGGTTTTGTCTTTTTATTTATCTACACTTTCCAGATTTTCTACCAGGAATATATATGTTTTTATAATAACTTTTAAATATATTAATTTTAAATATATTAATCCTTGAAACAAATACTAATATAAATAAAAATATACTGTTCAAATATTGGCTACACTTGTGAGCATAGCTTAACACAGAGAAGTTGAATCACTATGTTGTACACCTGAAACTAATGTAACATGGTGTGTCAACTATACTCAAAGAATTTCTTTAATATACTGATGGACTCTGAAAAACTCACGGAGGATTCTAGAGGGGAGGGGTGTGGGGGGATGGATTAGCCTGGTGATGGGTATTAAAGAGGGCACGTTCTGCGTAGAGCACTGGGTGTTATGCACAAACAATGAATCATGGAACACTACGTCAAAAATTAATGATGTAATGTATGGTGATTAACATAACAATAAAATTTAAAACAAATAAATAAAGATACTGTTCAGTATGTCAAATGCCAAATTCACTTGTCCTTTTAAAAGAAAAAGATAAAAGACAAGTCCTTAACACGTCATGGCCATCAGATACCACAGACCCCATAGCCACAAAGCCAAGGGCCATCTCTGCTCTAAGAACCATGAATACCCCTATCCCAAGGAGGTTTTTCAAATAATTGTATTAATTTTCTTTCAAAACTTGTAAATCTAGCTTGAAAGGAATACTGTGTGTATAAACTGAAATTTTTAAAAAGCAAAATTATTTTTTAAAAGTGTGTTATTTATTTTGTAAGATTTTCCATTGTGGTATTAGCCACGTTGACTTTGGAGCTATAAAAGCAATTTGTTTACTTGGAATATTTGCTTTAACAAATATTGCATTTCTTTTTTTTAAGCCAATGCAATGTTGCAAACCAACAATTGTGCAATGATATTTGGAGAGAGATGATATCACAGCAGAAACTTGTATTTAGTTGTTTTTCCTTTGGGCATTTTTTTAACAGAAAGGATTTTTAAAAACTGAAAAGTATGTGCCTTATTTAACTACTACATTAATGGCATAAATTTACACCCTATTAAAATGAGAAGTTGAAGAATTAGTTTGCCTTCATAGAAAATAGTACAATAGCTACCTTGTATTTGTTACCTATTGTTATTTAGGTTCTTACATAAACACTATCTTATTTCATCCTCATAGCCACCCTGTGAAGGAGATAAGATTATTCCCATTTTACAGATGAAGAAATTGAGGCACAGAAGGTTTTGAATAATTTGAAAGTTTAAATTACTTGAGCAAAATCATACAGCCAAAATGAGGAGAACCAGGGTCTGAACTCAAGTCTATGTTCTGTTCACTAAGTTGTTCACAATGTACTACATTCCTTTGGGATTACATTGTATGATTTGGCTATTTTTCTCATTTGGAAAGGTGCCTGGGTGGCTCAGTCCAATAAACATCCGACTCTTGATTTCAGCTCAGGTCATGATCTCAGGGTCCTGGGATCGAGCCCCACATCAGGCTCCATGGTCTGCAGGGGCTCTGCTTGAGGATCCTCTCTCCCTCTCCCTCTGTCCCTCCCATCACTCATGTTCATTCTCTCAAATAAATAAATCTTAAAAAAAAAATGATGCCACACTCATGCTTCTGTCTGTGGTTTGATTTTTTTCTCTTTCCTTGTGAAACAAATAGAGTCACCCATGTACCTTAGGAACTCATGTGTACTTTGAAGGCTCATAAGGCAAGACCTCTGATGGCTGAGTAGACTTCCCAGGGTTGAAAAAAATGGATGTGGTTATAAGCCATACTGGGCAGACAGCATACCAATCTTATGTCAGGACTTGTGGGAGCTAGAATCCTTTCAAAGAAAATTGATACAGGGAGTCAAGTCGCTGGGTGCTAGGAACTGTAAACCTTGGACTCCAAGGAGAAGCAACGTGGATTGAAAGTAACACTCAACTACCTCATGGGCCCATGCTGTGAACAAGGGCAACAAGATTAACATCTCCTGCAGTGTCAACGAAGGGTGGTCATCTGAAGAGAGATGATCAATTTACAGAGCCACAGGGGTACAGCAGGAAAAATGGCAGAAAAATAACCACAGGTGGATTTAACACCAGGGCTCTTCCTGCTTGGGTGTGGAAATCTAATGGACTCCTCCTGGGAGAGGGAGAACCTCAACTAAGATACTAAATCAGCATATAGGTGCTTAATCCCCTTTTAGCTTAATTTGGAGAAATAAGAGGCATGTAAATTGGCATAGCCATTGCTTCTCCATGTCTTTCTCTCTTCCAAGTTAGTTGCAATGGGCATGCATTACCATTTTTAAATTTAACATTGCTCTCTTAAAATCATTAACCTAACAAATTATATTAATTAGTTATGTATTATCTCACACGTTAGTTTAGTGTTTAAAGAACATACTGTCGGTTTAAAGAAAACACATTAATACTTTCAAGCCACAAAGCTATCATACAGAAAATTTTACCTCAAGGTGCTAGAAGATATGAAATGTTACTAGAACATATAGTGAAGTAGATAGGCAAAATCTCTTAGAACAAAGATTGCTTGAGGATCTACTGGCTCTGATAAGGTTACACATTCCCTCATCTCCTACAGGAAAGGTTTAGGCAGGGAGAATGTAAATATTTTATTAAATGTCGGGTCCCGTTTTAAGTATTTCTGAAGGTTTCTTCATGAGAACAGTAATAATAAAAACCTCCCTTCTCTTTCCTTGGGTCACTTTGGAGATACAGCTCATTCATCCTTGTGCCAAAGAGAGGCTTTGGGTTTTTGTTTTGTTTTGTTTTTAATTAAAAAAATATTCTTGTCAACTTTACCCTATATCTTCTTATGTAGGTTGGCCATGCCCACTCAAAAATGTATTGCCAATGATTACTGTTACAAGAAATAACCAATGGGAAATTTAAACACATACACCCACACAGAGTTTGCACTTAGACTGTCTTAAATAGTACATTCGATTGTACTTTGACTTCCTTAAAACTATCTAATGATTTATTTTAACCTGTTTTTTTTTAAGGATTTTATTTACTTATTTGACAGAGAGAGTGAGAGAGCACAGCAGGGGAAGCAGTAGGAGAGGGAGAAGCAGGCTCCCTGCCAAGCAGACAGGTGCCCCATGCAGGGCTCAACCCCAGAGTCCTGGGATCATGACCTGAGCCAAAGGCAGATGCTTAACCATCTGAGCCACCCAGGTGCCCCTATTTTAACTTCTTTTGTACAGAAGACATTCTGGTAACAAAATGTATGAATTATTTCAGAGAAGGAAAATATAATGTTATGATTAAGAGAAATCTGATTTCTGGAATAAGTAGGATTAAAATTTACCACTTATTTCTTACATTTTAATTGCATTTGACTGAAACTTTCTGTTTATAAGCTAACACACTGGGAGGAAATAAGGAGAAATAGCCAATCCTTTATTCTCACAATGCAAGCTTTCAAAGACTGTGGTAAAACTGCTCATCAGTTGCTGAATCCCAGTAGCAAAAATCAATCAATCAAAACCAAAACACTTTCAGCTAGACTTCATAAAATCAGAATTTCCTGAAATACCCTATTGCTTTTTTTTAGTTTAAACTCTTCAACCTCCTCTACCATCCACTCCCACCCATTGTGGTTGTAGAGAGCAGTAGAGCTGCAATTTAAAGTCAAAAATTAATATATTACAATGGATTTGAGAGTGAAGCATTGGAACTAGTCAGACAACTTTCTGTGATGAAAACCCACAACTAAGAAAATTAAACTTCCTATAATTTTGTAAATTACAGCAGGAATACCTGTAATTATCCACATAAATGATGACAAAAAATTTGCCCTTAAGGGGTTGGATTACATTTGAAGGGACGCTGCCTTATTTGTTATGCTCAAGAAAGAAGGCATGTTGACACACAGGAGAATAATAGCTAATGCGTTTGGGGCACTGAGAAAAAAAGGATTTTAAAGAAACCTGATAAACAGGACATGGCTCTTTTCCATAAGGAGATTCAGCAAATCCAACAAAACAAGAAGCTGCCGGGATAGCCAAAACTATCCCTACATCTACACACACACCACGTTTTCAGCTACCTCTACCAACACAACATTAACTGGCAGATTGTAATCAAGAGTGAATTCAGATCTGGTGTGTGTTTTCCTTTTTGGATCTGGATGCCAAGCCTGACTCCCCTCAAATAGGACAGAGTACTATGTGCTCAGGAAGCTATAGAATTCCTGCCCCTGGGTGACTGACAAAGCCTCCAAATGTTAATCCCATCACAAAAAGACCCCATCACTTAAGTCCTGCTAAATCAGACATGTAAGATAATGAAAATGGCATGCATTTTTCCAGTCATCTAAAATACATGGACTCACTTATATATAGCTTTGCTACTTAAGAAATATTTGAAGGCAGACAAGCTTAAAGTTAGAACATGTTATGTCAAGCAATTTGGAGAATCCCATAACTTAGGTTATTTTTTTTCCCTCCACATAGAGTTCACATTCATAATTCCAGGTGGAAGATTCATCAGCATCCTCCAGCACATTGTGAAATCCTAATATAAGACTCTTCTATCTATAAGCAAGGTATTTCTCCTCCTTAACTGTACACAACACATGAATTGCAGAGAGTAAATTTCCTCTGTAACACTTGATTCCTAAGAAGGCTCTTTCCACCACCCTTCCCACAGAGTAAGCACTGATCTTTTTGCAGGGTTTTGACATTTACCTACTTAAATACAAAGGTGGTTTGAAAATTCTTGCTATGTTTGTTATATAATTCTAATGTGCCAACACCCTTTATAAACAATCCAATGCTCTTCAAAACAGAAGTAGCTTATTTAGCCTAGCCAAAAACATGTGGGAAGTATCACCAAATGGAGCTATTCTCTGGGTAGTCCCATTAAAACCAGTCACAAAATAAAGAACACACAAATGTTCTTTCATAGTCAAAACATTATTCTCAATTGCCCATACTACATTCTGCAATCCAGTTAAACACTTTATGAACGTACATGTCAATACAACAATGCTATATTGTTTTACCTCACCAACTAGTCCCTAAAAGATTGTAGTGTTGGAAAGTACATCGAGCCAAAGGTGGAAAGACATGATCCCTAACTCTACAGCTATAAGTCTCTCAGTGTTTGGTTTTCCCCTTCACTATATATTAATTCTAGGGTTTAAGCAGTTCTTTAAAATATCAACCCAAAGAGGAAATGCAAGCTATCTAGGAGGGAAGAGTGGGCAGAGGGAGGAAGAACCGTCCACTTGGGTCCTGCACCACAGCACTAAAGGGACACCCTGTGATTTTATCCTCTGTGTGCATCTCTAACCAACCAATTACAGTGCTCACTAGTTTATTATTCATAGAAACACATCTGTGTTTAAAATTTTTAACAATCCACAGAAAATTGAAAGGAGCAAATTGTAAACTGCCTTAGTATAGAAACAAAAGGTAGTTTTATATATATATATATGATACTAAAGATCTCAATATAATAAAGTTATATACACAACTTAGATATGCAGGGGTTTTGAAGTGACCTACGGAACTCATCTAGAGCTACAGTCTTTATAGCCAGATCCTTCTATGATTGCTCCAAAAATGTACATTCTGGACCTATGCTGCATTAGCTTGCCCCCAACTATTAAAGTTCCTAATTTTCAATGGACATATCATAACTTATGTTAGACTGACAGTACAGGAATCTTAGTAAAATACTTCTGGATGGCTTTTTAAGGTCAGTTAGAAATCACCAGATGTTTTTAATTACATTGTCACCAGTACTTATATCTGTTTATCTGTCATTGCTTCAAGGCTTAGTTCCCGTTGATTAAATCTGTCTTAGCAACAGTTACATAATTTTGCTTCTAGATATGAAATGGCTATAGGGACTCTACTTTCCGGTTAACCTGTCTTAATGAAACACCACATTTTCATATTTTCCCACAGGAGAGGAACATGGTATAATAGAAACGAGTTAAGGCGTAATGATCTTTCCCCACCTTTTCCCTGCACAAGTCTCTGAATATTCCCCTTGTATATCCCTGTGTCCTTTTATTCATAAATAAGGAAACCACCATGGATTTCAGCTTTTAAAAAACAATGCCAACAGTGGTCACATTTCCTGCAAAGACCTAGAACTTATTATAAACTTGCTAAAATGAACAACAAAAAAGGAACCAATTCTCCAAAAGGTCAAAGTTTTAGCTAATTTATATAATCACTAAAAAACTAGCACCAAGTGATACTGAAAAAGTTAGAAGCCACCTCACCACTAAATCTGTCATCCCCATACCATACACATACATATTCACTAAGTAGGAAAATACCTGGCTCAACTTTCAGATTTTCTTTGTAGCACTTCGAAGTATTTCTCCAAAATAGCATGAATCATGGTCTCTTAGACCTCCTCATATCTGCCATATAAGGTGAAAGATTATTGGTATTTAGTGGTAAGTTAAATACATAGGCAGGCAAATTCTATGTATACTGATAGCATTCTAGAAGCATCCCATTGTTATTTTATGTCCTATTTAGACACGAGGTACTGAGTATGTATATATTGACAGAGTATTCGCAAACCCTTTTATGGGCAGACTGTGCATGCATTGGAGGAAAAACAGCCTGCCAATCACTTGTCACTTTCAGGTTGTAGGGGAAACTTGTATCTCCCTCCCTCAGATCTTTATAGAATTCTGAAGCTATATAGGCTGCTCCAGGATAAATCTGGCTTCTGGTGGATAAATAATAGGTCCACCTTTTCTTACATTTTCCTACTTGTTTTGCTAAATATGTTGCAAAAATCTCCTTCTGTAAGGCCTATTTGACAAGTATTTCTTCTAGGAGAGAAGACTGGTATACCAAGAAAATTCTTAATCACAATAAAACAAAATCCTAGCAGTGTTCCTTGGTTTTTGACTTTCAAGCACCTAATTCATTTATTGGAGACTCCTATCAAATACTAGGTGTTTGTTGATAAAGCCTAACCTCTTAAACTTGCCTAAAGGGCCTCCAAGATTTTGCCACCAACTTCATTTTCCTCCTCCTCTGGTGGAACACTGTGGGTTGACCTCAAATGGCCAATGTGCCTTATTTCTGCTGGCAGAACTCCAGTCTGCATGTGCTCATCGCAATCATTCTAGGACAAAAATCGCAATGTTTCCCTTTGCCAGATAGTCATTCTTGCACCCTTTTTTGCAACTAGGAGTGACCATATTTCCTGATAAAGGGCACAGATGTTGGCTAGAAACTCCTCTTGCCTCTTCTTTGTTTTTTAAAATATTTTATTTATTTGAGTGAGAGAGAGAGAGAGAATGAGCAGGGCAGGAGCAGAGGGAGAGGGAGAGGGACAAGCAGACTCTGTGCTGAGCATGGAGCCTGATGTGGGGCTCAAACTCAGGACCCCAAGGTCATGATCTAAGCCGACATCAGGAGTCAGATGCTTAACCAACTGAGTCATCCAGGCACCCCTTGCCTCTTCCTCCCATGTGGAAATGATGCCTGGTGCTATGGTAGCCATATTAAAAACTGGGGAGCCTCAAGCAAAGGAGGAAAGAGCCAACAGATAAAGGAAGGCAGAATGGAAAGCTACAAAGAGTCTACATGCTTGACAGCATTGTGAGCAATGGAAACAAGGCCAGCAATCACCTATTGTCTTGCTTCTTGCTATGTGAGAAAAAATAAACCCTTATTTATTTAGACCACTGTTCGTTCTATTTTCTGTTACTTGCAGCCAAAATCATTTCATGTAATAACTTCTGCTTCATGTCTTCTATTCAGTCCCATCAGACAATTTGTCATCATCCCAAACATCACGCACTTTCCTACCTTCACCTCTTTTCTCCACTTGGCTTTGTATCTGGTGAGTGTTTAATAAATATTATAAAATGAATGATGTGAACTGGTTGATGAAATTTTAAGTTTAAATTAGTGGCCCATGTTTAGATCAATAAATAATTATTAACTATGATATGTAAGGCATGGTGCTATAGTTATTTTACATTTTGAGCTTTCGTTTAATCAGAATTATTCTATCCATTCCAAATGACCTCTTCTTGTGCTTTGCTTTTATAAAGAAACAAAAGGCCTCAATACTAGTTTGATATACAGGGTGGTTGTCTAGAGGACAGGAACCAGCTCTCCTGTTGTGTTTTATAGAAAGTCTAGCTCACTGCTGGCACTCAATGAATATTAAATTATAATAATACTGCTATGGGTATCATTCAGATTCTGACATTGTTATAACTTTCTACTGTTTCTGAAGTGTGTGAGATCCTATAATAAAAATGTTTTATAGAAGTGAATGCACATTATATACAGTTTTTCAGTCATCTTAGCCAGGTTGTATTAGGAATGTGTTGGGCTCAAATAAAAATGTGCTTTAAAATTCTATGTCTAAAATGTTGGTGTGATTCAACTGCAGGAGTGTAAGTTCCTAATTTACTATAATAAATTTATTTTCAAAAACGTTATCAGATTGCAACTATTCTCAATTCTAGGGGAAGAAAACATCTTTTTCTACAGGAAAAATGAAGTAGGGCAAAAAAGATTTTTAAAATATAAAAGCTGAAGTCATACCTCTATTTAAAAGAATTCCTGGGAGATTTTGTTTTAATAATTTTAAAACTATTGCATTTAGAAGGAGCATATAATTATTAAAGAAAAAGAAGTTTCAAACTCATTTATATAACTACTACTTTATTTAATTTTATTTTATTATGTTATATTAGTCACCATACAATGCATCATTAGTTTTTGAGTTAGTGATCCACGCTTCATTGTTTTCGTATAACACCCAACTACCACTTTAAAAGAATACAGTCGAAAGGGGCGCCTAGGTGGCTCAGTCAGTTAAACGTTTGCCTTCGGCTCAGGTTATGATCTCAGGGTCCTGGAATCCAGCCCCATGTCCGGCTCCCTGCTCAGCAGGGAGTCTGCTTCTCCCTCTCCCTCTGCCTCTCCCCCCACTTGTGCTCTCTCCCCCTCTTTGTCAAATAAATAAATAAAATCTTTAAAATGAAACAAAAGAATAGTTGAAGGTCCTGAGATGGTCCAGATGGTACTTGCCATATATCTCAAAACTTCCAAAGAAATCTTAATGCTTCATGGAATTTTCCTTGAAATTGTTGTTGCTTATCAACCTAAGGAATTATTAAGGCACAATGATGCTCCATTGTCTTTTTACCTGTCTATCCATTCCATTTTTGAAACTCTAGCTGACAAACTTTCTCTTGCTTACTTAACTGTTTTCATAATCAACCCTTCTGCTGAAGAACACCATTGAAAAAATTTAAGTTTAGAGACAGTCTTTAAGATGGAATAAGCTTCATTTAAAATCACATTTATTTTGCTCCTGGGCATTTACCCTAGAGAAATGAAAACCTGAGCTCATACAAAAACCTGTATACTAATGTTCATAGCAGCTTTATGTCCAATAGACAAAAACTTGCAACAACCCAGGCATCCTTCAACAGGTGACTGGTTAAATGAACTGCAGCCTATCCATACCAGGGAATACTACTCAGCTCTAAAAAGAACAATATTGATACATGTAACAACCTAAATGAACCAGAGAATTGCACTGAGGGAAAAAAGCCAATCCCAAAAGGTTACAAAGTACAGGATTTCATTTACATAACATTCTTGAAATGACAAAATTATAGAAATGGAGAATAGATTAGTGGTTGCCAGGGTTTGGCATGGTGGAAGGGCAGCAAGGAAGTGGGTGTGGCTATAAGGTGGCAACCTGAGGGATCCCTATGGTGATGGAAACATTTTGTATTTTGACTATACTAATGCCAATATCCTGATTGGGATACTGTCTTATAATTTTGCAAGATGTGATCATTAGGGAAAATTGGGGTGAAAGATCTCTATTTCTTACAACTGCATATGAATTTTTATCTCAGATTAAACTTTAATTTTTTGCCTAGCTTCTATTCCATCTCCTTATAACAACTCCCTGATGTTTCTTGGAACCTACTTTCAGTCCATGTGGTTCAGATGGTCTAATCCAGCCTTAAGTTTCATGCATGGACTTGTAATTCAGACCTGATCAACCAGCCCAGTCCATCTCCTTATTTCTAGCAATTTGTTCGGGAATAGCCATATGATTCAAGTCACTGCAGTGATACTCAACTGAACTGGGGAGGAAGATTTTACTGGGGCTGCTTAATTTTGGAAGATGAAAAGCTAGAACCTGCAGCCTCCCCCCGCCCCCACATTGAGCCAGAGCAGAGGAAACAGAGTCAACAGATGGAGATTTGAGTCCTAATGACAGTTTGTGTCCCTGAATCCAACCATGCCTAAAACTAGTGTACCTTCTAGACTTTGAATTATGTGAGCCAGTAAATACATATTAGAAAATTTTAATTTTAAAAGATCTTCAGTGAAGATTAGAATCACATTCAGTATATGACAAATATTTCTATAAGCAATATAGTGAAGTTTGAAATACTTTGCATTATAAGAAAAACATTTTATTATTCCACTAATGTGAATTCAGTTCTGTACTTTTATCTCAGGTTTAATGTCAGTTCTCCTCCTCTTCTGATCTTGGTCTGCCACTAATTTTCCTGAACAAAGTTTCTAGTATTACTGTATATTTGTGATTGCCCATTTTCCCACTAGCATATACATTCTTATTAATTTCTAAGAGATTTTTGTATATTAAAGACAGTAGACCTTTGTCTCATGGATGTGTAAAATACTTTTGTGTACTGGCCATTTGTCTTTCAATCTCACTTGGAGTGTTTATTCCATACAGAAGTATTTAATTTTTATAGTCAAATTCATCAGCCTATCCATACCATGGAATACTACTCAGTCGAAAGGGCTGAAAAAAACATTTTTTTGTATTGTTCCTGGCTTTCATGTCATACTTAGAAAGGCTTCCCCACGCCAATATTGTCTTTAAAATCTACCCATACTTTCTTCTATTAGTTTTATAGTTTCCCAAATGGTTACATTAAACATTTATTTACTAATGCTGTTTTCTTCACTGGTTCAAGATTCTTTCTCAAATGCTAAATCCCTATCGTATTTGAGTATGTATGTAGGGTGTTCATTCGTTTCTTAACCATCTATTTCTTAGTACCATATTATTTCAATTTCAGCAGCTTTATGATACATTTTAATGTCTGGTTAGGTAATGTTCCTCTTAGCATTTTGTGTTTTTCAAAATCCTTTCAGCTATACTTGCACATTTATTCTTCAAACTGAAATGTAGAACCATTTTGTCAAGTTCCTCCCCCCCAAAAAAACACATAGGGATTTTGGCCAATGACCATGCTGTGTATAGCATAACTCAAATACATGGAGGCTAAAGAGCATCCTACTAAAGAATGAATTGGTCAACCAGGAAATTAAAGAAGAATTTAAAAAATTCATGAAAATGAATGAAAATGAAAACACAACTGTTCAAAATCTTTGGGATGCAGCAAAGGTGGTCCTAAGAGGAAAGTAGATAGCAATACAAGCCTTTCTCAAGAAACAAGAAAGGTCTCAAATACACAACCTAACCCTACACCTAAAGGAGTTGGAGAAAGAACAGCAAATAAAGCCTAAACCCAGCAGGAGAAGAGAAATAATAAAGATCAGAGCAGAAATCAATGAAATAGAAACCAAAAGAATAGTAGAACAGATCAACAAAACTGATAGCTGGTTCTTTGAAAGAACTAACAAGATTGATAAACTCCTGGCAAGACTTATCAAAAAGAAAAGAAAAACACCCCAAATAAATAAAATCATGAATGAAAGAGGAGAGATCACAACCAACACCAATTAATACAAATAATTATAAGAACATATTATGAGCAACTATATGCCAGCAAATTAGATAATCTGGAAGAAATGGATGCATTCCTAGAGATGTATCAACTACCAAAACTGAACCAGGAAGAAATAGAAAACCTGAACAGACCCATAACCACTAAGGAAATTGAAGCAGTCATCAAAAATCTCCCAACAAACAAGAGCCCAGGGCCAGATGGTTTCCAAGGGGAATTCTAACAAATATTTAAAGAAGAATTAATACCTATTCTTCTGAAACTGTTCAAAAAATAGAAATTGTAGGAAAACTTCCAAACTCATTCTATGAGGCCAGCATTACCTTGATCCCCAAACCAGACAAAGATCCCATCAAAAAGGAGATTTACAGATCAATATCCCTGATGAACATGGATGCTAAAAATCCTCACCAAAATACTAACCAATAGGATCCAACAGTATATTAAAAGGATTATTCACCACGACGAAGTGAGATTTATTCCTGGGCTGCAAGTTTGGTTCAACATCTTCAAATCAATCAATGTGATACAATACGTTAATAAAAGAAAGAACAAGAACCATACGATCCTCTCAATAGATGCAGAAAAAAGCATTTGACAAAGTACAGCATCCTACTTTTCAGAGTGTAGAGATAGAGGGTACATACCTCAATATCATAAAAGCCATCTATGAAAAACCCACAACGAGTATCATTCTCAATGGGGAAAAACTGAGAGCTTTCCCTCCTAAGGTCAGGGACACGGCAGGGATGTCCACTATCACCACTGCTATTCAACATAGTATTAGAAGTCCTAGCCACAGCAATCAGACAACAAAAAGAAATCAAAGGCATCCAAATCGGCAAAGAAGAAGTCAAACTCTCACTCTTTGCAGATGATATGATACTTTATGTGGAAAACCCAAAAGACTCCACCCCAAAACTGCTAGAACTCATACAGGAATTCAGTAAAGTGGCAGGATATGAAATCAATGCACAGAAATCAGTGGCATTCCTATACACCAACAAGACAGAAGAAAGAGAAATTAAGGAGTCGATCCCATTTACAATTGTACCCAAAACGATAAGATACCTAGGAATAAATGTAACCAAAGAGGCAAAGAATCTGTACTCAGAAAACTATAAAATACTCATGAAAGAAATTGAAGAAGACACAAAGAAATGGAAAAACGTCCCATGCTCATGGTTTGGAAGAACAAATATTGTGAAGATGTCAATGCTACCTAGAGCAATCTATGCATTCCATGCAATTCCTATCAAAATACCATCAACTTTTTTCAAAGAAATGGAATAAATAATCCTAAAATTTGTACGGAACCAGAAAAGACCCTGAATAGCCAGAGGAATGTTGAAAAAGAAAAGCAAACCTGGTGAGGCATCACAATTCCGGACTTCAAGCTCTATTACAAAGCTGTCATCATCAAGACAGTATGGTACTGGCACAAAAACAGACACATAGATCAATGGAACAGAATAGAGAGCCCAGAAATGGACCCTCAATTCTATGGTCAACTCATCTTCAACAAAGCAGGAAAGAATGTCCAATGGAAAAAAAGTCTCTTCAACAAATGGTTTTGGGAAAATTGGACAGCCCCATGCAGAAGAATGAAACTGGACCATATCCTAAACCACACACAAAAATAGACTCAAAATGGTTGAAAGACCTAAACGTGAGACAGGAGTCCATCAAAATCCTAAAGGAGAGCACAGGCAGCAACCTCTTCTACCTCAGTCGCAGGAACTTCTTCCTAGAAATATCGCCAAATGTAAGGGAAGCAAGGGCAAAACTGAACTATTGGAACTTCATCAAGATAAAAAGCTTTTGCACAGCAAAGGAAACAGTCCACAAAAACAAAAGACAACTGACAGAATGGGAGAAGATATTTGCAAATGACATATCAGATAAAGGGCTAGTATCCAAAATCTATAAAGAACTTATCAAACTCAACACCCAAAGAACAAATGATCCAATCAAGAAATGGGCAGAAGACATGAACAGACATTTTTCCAAAGAAGACATCCAAATGGCCAACAGACACATGAAAAAGTGTTCCACATCACTCAGCATGCATCAGGGAAATCGCAATCAAAACCTCAATGAGATACCACCTCACACCAGTCAAAATGGCTAAAATTAACAACTCAGGAAACGACAGATGTTGGTGGGCACGTGGAAAAAGGGGAACCCTCCCACACTGTTGGTGGGAATGCAAGCAGGTGCAGCCACTCTGGAAAACAGTATGGAGGTTCCTCAAAAAGTTGAAAATAGAGGTACCATACAATCCAGCAATTGCACTACTGGGTATTTACCCCAAAGATACTAATGTAGGGATCCAAAGGGGTACGTGGCAATGTCTGCTATAGCCAAACTATGGAAAGAGCCAAGACGTCCAACAACAGATGAATGGATAAAGAAGATGTGATATACATATACAATGGAATATTATGCAGCCATCAAAAGGAATGAAATCTTGCCATTTGCAACGACGTGGATGGAACTGGAGGGTATTATGCTGAGTGAAATAAGTCAATCAGAGAAAGATATGTATCATATGACCTCAGTGATATGAGGAATTCTTAATCTCAGGAAACAAACTGAGGATTGCTGGAGTGGTGGGGTGGGAGGGATGGGGTGGCTGTGTGATAGACATTGGGGAGGGTATGTGCTATGGTGAGCGCTGTGAATTGTATAAGACTGTTGAATCACAGACCTGTACCTCTGAAACAAATAATACATTATATGTTTAAAAAAAAAAGAAGAAGAAGAAGAAGAAGAAGAAGAAGATAGCAGGAAGGGAAGAATGAAGGGGGGAACATCAGAGGGGGAGATGAACCATGAGAGACTATGGACTCTGAGAAACAAACAGGGTTCTAGAAGGGAAGGGGATGGGGGAATGGGTTAGCCTGGTGATGGGTATTAATGAGGGCACATACTGCATGGAGCACTGCAAACAATGAATCATGGAACACTACATCAAAATCTAATGATGTAATGTATGGTGATTAACATAATAAAAAATGTGGAAAAGAAAAAGAAAAAAAGATGAAGATAGAAAATATTGTGAGCATATTACTTGTGTGCATATTTCCATGTTTATTTTTGCAAATAAAATACTCTTCCCAGGCTAAAAAAAAAAAAATTTTAAACCAAATTGACCTCTTCAAAAAAATTAAACCTACTTTTTCTAAGGTATGTCTCTCCATTTATTCAAACCTTTTGTCATGTTCTCAAATCTTTTTGTCATGCTATTCTGTGTTTTATTTTTATTCATCTAGTTCCTGCATATTTCTTAAGACTTTTCCAGATTTTATTTTATTTTTTTATTTTTTTTAAAGATTTTAGTTATTTATTTGACAGAGAGACAGCGAGAGAGGGAACACAAGCAAGGGGAGTGGTAGAGGGAGAAGCAGGCTTCCTGCCGAGCAGAGAGCCCGATGCGGGGCTCGATCCCAGGACTCCAGGATCATGACCTGAGCCAAAGGCAGACGCTTAGTGACTGAGTCACCCAGGTGCCCCAAGACTTTTCCAGATTTTAAATGCTATTCAGCTGTAGAAGTAAATGCAATATTTTCCCTTTATATATTATTTATAAGAATGTGTTATATCAGAAAACTACTGGTATTATTTTGTAGCCATGTACCTTAATGAACATCCTTGTTTTCTTATAACTTTAACAAGCCTGCAAGATAGATCATTTTCTTCAATATTTTCAAAGATCAGCCAATTTAAAATAGTTCAAGAAACAATTGGGTCATTGGTATAATTTAAAATGAAAAAAAGTGATGCTGGTTTAAAATATACACATACACATGTCCCTACACACATATATACATATGAATCCTCTGGACTGGGACATGCTTTCTTCTAGAATTTAAATATTAGCTAAAGCAAGGATTTCAGTAGCTTTATAAAGTACTCACACTGTTTATAGAGAGCTCTTCTTCTGTTATACCATATTGTTTCTCCAATAAGAGCGATTGCCCCAAGGAACTACTTTTTTTCAGTGATTCTCAAAAATCAAATATTGCAATTTTAAAATCAGAAAAACATCTCATCTGATCCTTCTGCTACTTAAAAAAAAAAACGGGTTCACAACATGTGATTAACAATGCACATAAACTTGGCTCTGTGATTTTGTGTTTAGATAATGATTGAAATCCATTAAACGATCTTTTTATGGTTGACGATCTGTCAGCTGAACATCCAGCAGTTTCTTTTTATAGAAATATGATTGGATCTCCAATGTCCTGGAACATGTTTTTCCAGCTATTTAGCTTCAAGCTTATGCTAATTAACAGGCTTTATCTCACAACTTCCATAGCACATTAAAATCACCTCCCTCTAGAAGCATTCTTTGATAAACCAATGGAATTTCTACAGCATTTCCTATAGGTACTACTCAAGTGATAAGTTTTTTTAAATCCTTTTTTGTACTAAATTTTTACCTTCTTTATGTCTTCTTTCCCTATACCACTTAAAAGTTCCTTGAGAGAAGAAGAAATTAATAGTTTGAACTCCTGAGTGCCAGACTAGTCTAATTGTTTTAAATACAATTTCTCAAGGTAAATATTGATTTCTATTGACTGTTCTATCTCCTAAGAGACTCCAATGCCCAGTAAATAGATGGTTGTTACTTATATAGATGGTTGTTAAACAGTCATCAGTATTTGTTTCCTAAATTTCCATCTAGGTGAAACAATAGTTTTCTTATTGCCCCTAATACTACTGTAAGTTGCCAGTATTAACAATCAAAAATTCATTGCCAGCCAAGAAATGTAAGGAATTTGAGGCTTTAATTATGAAGAAAATAGGTTTCTATTAGCACATTATATTTTCTCAAAGAAACACCCTGAGCTGTAGTAAAGCCTTGTGGGAAGATGGAAGATTCATTTATCCTTTTGTAAACTACTCTTTTGTCCAATAACTATACTGTAATTTTAGTTAACTCCTAATTTTTTCCTCACTGATTCTGCTAATGACATATGAATTAGCTTGTATCTGAATCCCAAAAGTATAGATGATACTCCTTCATATATACAAGAAATGAGACTAATAACCATTTATTGAGTGACTATTATGTGTCACGTACCGAGCTGAGGGTTCTACATGTTTAATTTGATTTAATTATGACAACCCAAGAAGTTGATATTATTATCCTCATTTTAATGCTGAGGAAACAAAGGCTGATAGGAATAACTTTGGATAGAATGCAAAGCCTCAACTCTTATCCATTTTCATGCACAGTAAAAGAATCTAAGAATTGAATCTCCATTAGTGGCAGGAGTGAACTATCTACCTTCCCGGTGAACTCTAAGAAGGCAAGGGATGGCCATATGACAGTTATTATGACTGGAAACGGAAGCTAGGATAGTGAGAATGAGCTCTCACTGGAAATACTTTCCAAAAATATTACCTCACTGAAGCTCCATGGTCATCCTGTTGAATCAGTGTTGTTCCCATTTGCAGATGGGAATACTTCAAAAGTCACATAGGTAGGAAATGGCAGAGACAAATCTATACCTGGGTCTAATAGATCCAAGACCAACACTCCCACCATTTAATTCAAGTTCAGACATGGCAGAAGAGATGGCAAAAGCTGTCCCTCACAGTGTCACACCCATGGCATCACAAAGTTCAGATCACCCTCAGTACAGACACTATCTCAAGCATGCATCAACTAAAGTAACTGCTGATCTCTAACTTTATAAAAGAAAACATCTCTTAGTATATTTCCTTTAACATCCTGTTTTTCTTCTTCCTGGATATAATGTTCAGTTCAAATTCTCTAAATAACTTTTAGTCCAATTGACGTTATACAGTTTGACTATATTTTATAAAAGTAGCTATTTGAAAATCACATACATAAATTATTTCAGCTTAACTATCGTGTGCAATTCCAGCATGCCTCTCACCATGAACCATTTTTAAGGCCTTAAAGTTGCTTTCCAAATTCTCCTACGTACTCTACAAGGCCTCACCGTTCTGGGCCCCATCTACTTATGGCCAAGCTAGCTGTGCCCCCCTCTATACCTCAGCCTCTCATGCAGTTAGATTGGGGACATAAGACCAGGTTGAGCTGGTGAACTACTTACATATTAAATCACTAAACCTCACAATAAGGTAGGTAGTCTGTGTTTTCTTAGATTCAGTCTGTGTCTATTGGCATCCATTGATCATATGTCCAGTTATATTAACTATATTTTCATGTTTGATGCTCTGATATTTGGATACCTCACAGACCTGGAGAGAGATGCCCTCCCAGGGCTAGCCAGTTCTTAGAGATAGTAAAAAGCTTGGCTGGGAGCACATCACCTGCATACAAACCAGCCAATCCTGAGTCTATAGCTCCAACCACCTCTTTAACTCCCACATAGCAAGCCCATATTTCCCCTGCCTGAAATCCCCCCAGGGCCAGATACCAGGCCACAAGAAACCACCCCTATAGCCTGAAGCCCATGGGAATTATTCAAACTGGCCAATACTAAACCATTTATCCTGCCCTGCCTTACCTTTCCTATGGAAACCCCAAGAAAAGCCCTGGCCCAGCCTTTCCCTTCCCTCCTATCTTCTACCACCTGACCAAGACCTGGCACTTTCCACATGAACCCTCTCAGGGACATGTGAGTCTAATAAACTTCTTCCTTCCAAGCCCCCCTCCCTTGGCTGTACTACCTTTACCATACCACATCCAACATCGACATTCTTGGAGCAGTAGTTACCAGCTTTAACCTCATTTTAGAGATGATGAAACAGAGGCACAGTGTGTTTAATCAATTTGCCTAACATAACATGATGAGCCAATATTCTAAACCAGGCAGGCAAGTTCCAGATAACAATAAATCAAGGCTTTGTCTCCTTTGTTGCCCTCTGCCCCTCTTCTGTACCTGGAATGGTGCCTGGCCTTATGGTTTTTCTTTGCATTTAACTGATGGGATGCAAAGCCACTCATATTTTCAGTGTTCTCAAAAGGCAATAGCCATAGGTTTAGTGCTTGAATTGGCAGGCTGTTATCACATATCCTAGTTGGGTTTTTTTTAGAATTTTACTCCATTTTCTCATTTTTCAGTCTTCACATTTCTAGATACCCTTCTATTCCATTGTCTTCACTGCCTCCTGGCCACAAATCTCTCTCAGTATTCTTGCCCAGCTCTGAACAAAAATCTAGTCCCATTGTTTTGAAAATACATAGAGGAAGGAAGACAGAGTCTGGGAGATTATCCATGAAGTATATTCACAAAGACAAGTAAAATAGCATATAGGATGAGAGCTGCTCTTTTTTTCTAGGTTAAACCATATCCAAGTCACCTCTACATCAAGGTATCAATATTTCCACCACTCTCATCAAAGCTCCCAGGATTTCTGCTACACTCAAGCAAGCTAATCTAGCATGACTGGATATAAAACCAGATATTATAGCCCCAAGCTTTGGTAAAGAAAAAGCCAGGGCAAAAGTGATTAACAATGTAGTAGGTAAGTTCATCCCAAGAAGCTCTCAATATGATCTCAAGACATCTAAATAACACCTTGACCTCCGTGAGTAAACCTTATATTAATGCATTCTCCCAAGGATCATTTGGAAAAAGACCAGAACACTTATATGGAATTCTTAGACAAGAATTCATGTGTTCACACTAGATCAAGACCAAGCAAGAGCAGGGAAGAAAGGTTTCAAACTAATCAATGTACAATTGTTTATAAACACCAGTTTTGTCTTGTATATATTCAGCTTTAATGTTAAAAAGTAGTTAAAAAGTTTTAGCATGGAGGAAAATATTTTTAATATTTGCCAACACAAGTAGAAAGATAAGAAAGCCTGTTTTTAGGGAAAATTACCAATGCCCTAGTCTTCTGTTTCTAAGAAAGAGCTTCTAGAACAACACTTCCTCCAGCTTCCCCACATGCCCCTCTGTGTTCCCCAGACAAGAAGGAAGGGCACAGATGATGGGGGAGATTAGAACAAGGAGCTGTGTAAGCATGGCTCAGCCCTTCTACCTCCACCCTTTCAGGTCTATGGAGGATAGAGGGCTTTCTGTAGGACAACAGAGAACAGCCTAGGTCCTGGTGAAAAATATTTTGGGGGTCCCCAAAGAAGGGTAGACTAACAAAACTCTTCATGGGGCTCCAAATGCAGACCCACATCCTTTACAGACCACCAGCGCCAGTGACTTGTACTGTCTTCTCCCCTCCTCTCATTGCCAATGAACTTCTCCTCCAGATCTTAAACTTTGTGTGGTGAATATTCATAGGTCAAGGCCTCAAATTCTTTCTTAAAGAACCATCTCCCTCTGTGTCAACTACTACAGTTCAGCAGATGTGAGGCAGGAAATCCAAGTACATCTTCTTTACAGAATTCTGGCCTTATGAGTCTATCATTTGATCCTGACCTATCTGGCTCTACCTATTTCTCATTCAGCTCCAAACTCAGGTGATTTATGATGTAGAAACAATGATCGTCCACCTCTTCCAACTTCAACAAAGTCCCATCAAAGGTAATCTTAAAAAGCTCTTAAATGCTTAACACCTACCCTGTATTAAAGAAAAGGAGAATTCATCAAATCCAAGTCTCCTTCAGTCCCAAGTTCACTTCCTCATAACATCAGGTATAAGTGTATGCCTTCATTCTGACTTGGACTTCACTGTTGAACTCCCAGAATCTTAGGACCACAAACAACTGTATGGACTACTGGAGTAAGGACCTCGCTCCAGGTCACAAAGCTAGTTGTGGACAGAGCTAACACTGGGACTCAAGTCAGTTCCTGGTTGGGTCCTCTTTCCATCATACTAAACCTCCTTCTCAAGCTTTTTTGGTGAGCCGATGCTAGGTGTGCCATCATCCCTTTGTTAACATATAAAAGATGTCTTGTGGTGGCAAGCAGAAAATGTGAGAACCATAAAACATCAGAACTTGAAGCAAAATTAGAAAAATACCAGTCCTCCTTTCATTTTACAGCTGAGGCAACAGAGGGCCAGAGAAATGGCCCTGCTCAGCTAGACCACACGCTTCCTGCCTCTCAGCTCGCTTCTCTTTTCTACACAGAAATACCCATTTTAATGATTGTAAGCCAAAACCTAAGTGCCCCTTCTCTCTGCTTGGCCAGTAGCAGGGAAAAGAGCAGATATTTAACCCCCTAAATAAAAAGATAGGCAGTACATTATTATAATTGTCATGTAATGCTCTATAGAGACCGTTTTATTGATTGATTTAAATTAGTTTCCTCCTAAAACTTACTATGCACCTTTTTGGTAATAAGATTCCCATTTCTAGCATAGACATCATTTAGAAAACCCCATTTCTTAGATGGAAAACAATTCAATGATGAATGCTGATGAAAACCATTAATCGTGCAAAACCATATTAAGTTGTTTCAGTAATGAGACAGGAACTGTTTAATGAAGCATGTCTCAACAATAAACAACAATAATAAAGGGAAATTTACTGCTTTTGTGCTCCATTGGACATTTGTCACACATCCCAGAGCACTGGAAATTAAAATCAGAAATACTTAAGTCAGGGTATAAGTAAAAAGGTAGAAAATGTTTAAAAGAGGCCAAATTACACTTTGGTCATCACATAGTTTTAAAAAATAGGTTCGTCTCTAATGCAAATATATGAACTAAATAAGTGTCCCATTTATTATACATGCATTTGTTATCACTAATAAATAATGTGAACATTGACACTCCTACCCAGTTGTTACAGTTTTGGAAGGATTTGCTGAAAGACACTGGTTTATTATTTTCACAGAAAATGCTAGAATGAATGAAGTGTTGACCTAAGAACTGCCACACTGTGTGCATCTCAGACCTGAGGTCTCCGTCTCTAGAGAAATAGACCAAAAGAGTTCACAATCCACAATGAGATCACCACATAGAAACGGGTCAGTTCCCAAGGGTTGAATCCTAGGCAGGACCAATCAACATTCCTAAAAGTATGGCTCACCCACCTGCACTAGAGGCTCCTTGTGAACTGGGATGGCCTATCATTCACCACTGTGCCCCCAGCACAACCTGGACCAAGCTGCCACTTCCCAGCAATTGTTTGGAAGCATCGCATCTCTTCCCCCTCTGACGTGGAGCAACCTCCCTGTTGACTCACTTCTTTCCTTTTCTACTTTCTAGAAAGTAGAACCTATTATACTCAATATAACCTCTGGAAGGGAAGGACTGTGCTAGTTTTGTTCTTTATAGTATCTGTAGCATTGAACCCTAAGAAAATCTATAATATCATTGACAATTGGTTTTGTGTCTATCTGAACAGTTTTAGGAAGGATGTATTCGAGATGGTCCCATACATCCATCTTAAGACAATACTAAATGACAAATCCTTCTTGAGAAATCTCAAAAGTGTGGGTGTCTTATGGGTGGAGTAAGGGTGAGGGTAGAATTCTGCTCCCTAGAAGCTTATTTTCTATTATATTTGAATAAAAACATGCCTATTTTTTCTTACCTTTAGAGCTATACAAGAATAACTATAAGCTTCATCCCCAATATTCGGTTAATGGATGATAAATAATATGTCCGCAATTCCCCAATATGGTTCAGATTAGATATGGCCAATTTTTTGCACAGCCCCTCATGTTAACTTCTATCCAACTACCTCACCACCCTTGTACTTTTATAATTCCACTACTTAAGTCCAGCTCTATTGACTACTAACATTGGATAGGTTATTTAACCACTCCAATCATCAGTCTTTTAGCTGTAAAATGAGGACAATGCCACTTAACTCAGACTTGAGGATTAAAATCCAGTACACAACACTCAAATTGTGGTTATCACATAAATTCAGTACATAAAAATATGCACACAGAGTGTTTTGATTTCGGGTGTAATCTTTTAAATTGCCTCTCAGAGACAGGCCACTGGCTACCATTTTGGAGAGAACAAAACTAGTAGAGGAAGGAAAAGGAAACTGAGAAAGATTGGACTAACTGCTCATCTCCCTTATAGAGAAAGGAATATCAATTGGTATTAGATGATGGACATTTCTGAAGGAGAAAAATAAGTAGGAAAATATATCAACGGGCAAACACTTTGAGGAGATTCTCAAAAGAAACCAGCATGGTTGAATAAAGTCCTGTCAGGCTAGTCTAATCTCTGACAAAGTAAAAGATCAAGTAGATTTCAAATTTTAAATTCTGATCTTGGAGCATACTTCCCTACAAAGGTAAAATCCATCTATTAAATAACAATTATGGAGACATAAAGCTAATTAGAGACCTGCACCAACAGTGTGGTTGATTCTATCTTAATTGAAGGACATAACAAACATGCTCCACAGACTTGAGTCATGCAGGAATTAGAACCAAGTCTAGCAAAATCACATGATTTTATCCATATGAATCTTGCATATGCATTTTCTGAACTATATCTGATCGCACACTCCCTTTTATACACTTATATCTTACACACAAGAATGAGAAAAGCAGAAAAAATAAGGATACATCTGATGTATACACAAAGGTCTCAAGTTAGAAAAATATGGCCCCTTTCTAAATCAGAAGGAAAAAAAAAAAAAAAAACAAGGTCTAGGTTTTTTCCAATTACCAAGCCCTCAGAATACATTTTTAAAGAGCACAAAAAGTACAATTAAGGGTATGTAATGCAAGGTTCTTTTGTGTGTTTTACCCACATTGACATTAACAAGTAAGTCAAAAGTTAAAATTTCAATTTCTAAAACTAAACCAACAATCTTAGCTACCAAGGATTTACTTTATAATTCTGTATTACAGGCCAACCTACTGCTGCTAAAGTGTCAAGTTGTTATTGGTCAGAAACATTCTTGTCTTCGGTGTTGCTGTTTTTTTACATGCCTGGGGTGGGGAAGAAAAGGAGGGTACACAGATCTGTATCAGCAAAGCTCTTGGCCTTATAGCTTCACAAGGGGTTCATACAAGAGGAAGGCAAATACTCGTTATTATGAGATCTACAATAGGTCCACTTTGCAAAAAGATACATTGGGAATACTAAGTTAGAAATTATTCACCCCAACAATGTCCCCCTCCTCATTCACATTCTCTACAGAAAAAGTTTCCCTTGTTCCTAGGAGCCGCAGTTAATGGGAGAACAGACTTGGACTCAAAATAAGAACAAGCTTTCATAAATGAAACAAGCTGTATTAAAGGGCTGAGTAACAGGTCAACTGCAAAGAGTATATAAATGTGAAGTGTTATTACTAATCACTCAAGCTGTCCAAAAATGGAAAATTCTGCCTGAAAAGGTCTGTATGTCCCATCACTAAATGAGTTCAAGTAGTTTCCCTACGGGCAGTGGCAGAGGGAATCCCCACACCAGATGTTTTAATGAGATTTCAAAAGTTCCTTCCAACACCAAAGAGATGCTCATACCAGAACCTAACTTATTACTCCAAATCTGTCCATTGTTTTTGTAAATTATGGTTGCATGTTTGTGGCTTGTTTTAATTGTGTTCTGAGGGAATTAAAAAAATCATTTTTAATGAGAACTTGAAAGCAGATATCTGTTCTTTAAACAATTATAAAATACCTTGTAAATGGGGAAAAAAAGAGTTCTTTAAGAAAATCCTAGTATAAGGTGTGTAAGCTTTGTTAAGGAGGGAGGCAAGAGTCTATTAGCTATGTGACCTTGGACAGGGTAATTAACCTTTTGGAGTCTCATTTCATCATCTGCTAAGCAAAAATCACAATCCAATGGATTTGTTAGGAGGACTGTATGAGTTAATACACCAAACTCCTAGGACTCACTGCCTGCCCAACAAATGATATCCACTATCATTGCTGTTCTTGAAATAGAGTAAAACAAAGATTTTGTGATGCTCATTTGTGGAAGTACTGAACACCTTGAAAAGAAAAATTATCATCTTGGACTTATAGGAATTTTCCTTCCAATGTGTTTTTCATTAAAAATCTTCCTTGGAAAGAGGATATGATACAGGAAGATAGAACCCTTCTTTTCAGCCAGAATGTTAGACAGTGTTATTTATTGTTGGAATGAAACCTTTTGAGTCATGTTCCTGGGAAAATGATGGGTAGTCTGGGCATGAGTGCAGGGATAGCCTATGGTAAAGAGGTCTGTTAGGAATGATCATTCTTAGAGCTCTTACAACATTCAGGTTCCCAAGAACAAGGACTTATCAGAGAGCACCTCTCACGCCAAGACAGAAAATATAGGAAAAAATTAAGTGACATATTACAATCTCTCAGCATAATTCTAACCTGTCAGGTGTACAAACAGAATGACCATCCAGAGTATTCTTTTGTTAAATGCTAAGCTTTCCCTAAGAAAATGAAGAGTTGCAAACTTTTACACACACCCCAATAGTATATATTCAGAGTGTTCTTCAACTCCCTAGAAAACACCATACACATCTAAAGTATGTCAGCACTCTCTGGAAATGGAACAGTTGGATGTATAATGCATAATGTTATGAGCTCTCAAACACCAGAAGAATTTAGTAGGAGGTGGAGCTTCACATGTTAAAATACAAAGTTTTCCCTGAGGCAGAAGAATCAACTGCCAGATTTCTTCAGATCTCCAGAAATGTCCAGTTGGTTGTGTTTAGATTTTTCTCAAAGCCCATCTGCAGAGGACTATTATTCATTAACCAAGTTTGATGTCTTTGCTTTGGTAATCAAGCAGCCTACCTTCAGGTTTCAAAACATTTTTTTACCTCCTAGTCCTAACTTCTCAGAACACTCACCACTTCTTATTCAAACCAGGAGCTGATAAAACTAGGCACTTTACTCCCCTCAATATCTAGAATGCTGTCAGCAGTTGGATTAAGCCTAATCACCTGCCTCTTCAATGAGCCTTTTACATAAGCTGATAGACTTGATTCCAGTGTATCTGGCAGTGAGTCCACAGAAGATTTAAGGAAATACAGGGACACACTCTAATAAAACTTAAGAGAAAAGCATTCTTCACTCTGATTCAGCTGGGAGCAAACTAGAGGTGTTTTAGTCCCACATTTCATGTTACTGATGAGGAAATGAGTTGCAAACACCCAGCTTGTTAAAGGCAGAGCTAAAAGTAAAAGCTGACACCCAACCTGCAGTTCAGTGTTTACTAACACACACACACACTCGATTTCACTTGAATTTCTTCCTCTTGTTTGATAAAGAGTGAAACCACTAAAAATTATTGTGAAAAACTGGTTTCACAGTTGACTGATTTAATTCCAGGGGAAGAGGAAGGGCTACCTCAAAGGCACCATGATTACCAGACTCCCATCTAGTCAGGCACATTCATGGGGGACGTGGGAGTGTAGGAGATCCCTGAGGGAGAAAGTACAGGAAAAGAAAAACAAACATCCTATGATTTAACCATGATTCAACCATGGGAAAAGCCTCTATTTATGGAGTGGGGGAGGATGAATAGCATTAATTGCCACCTTGGGCTTCTTCCCCAAAGTACTCTAGGACTGGTTTTTCAAGCATAAAGGAACCAGACAAGCTACAGCAGCCCACAGCACGTTTTCTCACCTCCCATATCTGTGCCTCACACCCTTTCCACCCAAGACTATCTCCTGGTCCCTGGTCTCCATTTGGAATGTACACCAGGGCAGGATTTCAGTAGAAGAGGGAAAAGAGGTGGTGCACGAGAAGACAAAATGTATGGCAAGACTACAGCTCTGGCATTTCTCTCCCAGGCTGTACTTGTCCAAATTTTAGGAGGGAGCTGCCTGCATACTCAACTGGGTCTCACCTTTAGTACTGATCCTAGCTTTATTTTTTTGTCCCTTTGCCATACAAAGGAGTAGCCCATCTGGAGCTACCATATCAGCTCCCCATTCAACAAAACCTTGCATTCACACGTTACTAGGGTTCTGGGTCAAAACCAATGGTTTTGTTTTTCTTCACCCTTCTACATCTCTCCAGCAGGTTTAGCATGGTTGACTTTATGAAGATTTCTGAAGTTAAATTAGGTCTGAAAGAATGGGTAGAATCTGTCCCACCATATTCCAGAAAGTGAAAGTAACATAAATCACTCTTTTTATGGATGTCAGCTATTCATGTATCACCTTCAGCTTTTCCCATAGTACATATTTAACATTTTATTTAAATTGATCCTTTAAAAAACTTGAATATTTACTTTAGTCTCAGTCTAAGCCATAAAAATCTGTCAAATCATGGTTTTGAAGTACATGTGCATTTTTTTGGTTTACATTAAACTTAAATATATAACTAAACATTCTTGAAGTGTATTCATATACTACCCAAAATCATCTCAAGTGTCATCAGTGAGAAGCATCAACTTTGGCAAACACTGAATTAATTAAAGCATGCTGTGGAGCATACATACAAAAAGCAGACTTTTCCAGAAACAAAAGAATGGCATTAAACAATGTTAGGTGGAAAATCTTGGGTCAAGTTATGCAGAGCTTTGACATGGCAAAAAATTTTAAAAAATAGAAATTAATGGAAAGTGGGAATGAAATTAAAGCAATGCTTAAATTCATCTGCTAGGCATACACAGGATACATCAAAGTCAGAAGACCTACATTTTGGAAGTCCAGAAAGCTGTTATGAATAATAACCATGCCAGCTAGTGAGAACCTGGGGTAAAGGGATAGATTCCAGGTAGGAAAGGCTGAAGAGTTCTACTTAAAGGAAGCAGTAAGAAGGAGAGGAAAGGAATTCTGGAGGAGGAGGCAAGGTCAAAGATGGTTGCAGGCTTTCACAGGAGGGACTGCTAATGCTGTGGGAATGACATGGGGCGTTTGAGGGAAGACGTTTGAATAAAAATGTCCAATAAGCATTTGGTGATAAAATACAGGACCTCAGATAAGAGACAAGATTATAGTGATTTGGAGTCACCAGCAGAGATTTGACAGATTCATGAAATAGATATGTACCCCAAGACCTTAAGCAGTTCTGCTTAGGAAACCAAGCCTCACCAGTTGAGGAGGTGGTTGTTAATCAATAACAAAAGTCTACACTAGAGCAGATTTCTCAGCCTTGGAAGGACATTAGAAAAACTGGGGAACTTTAAGAATTACCAGGATCTGGGCTCCACCCCAAACCAATTAAATACAGATCTCTGGGACCGACCTCTTAACCCTGCTCTGTGAGAAGCAACCCAGTTTTCTAGAGTGCTTTTTACATAAATGAAATAAAGTACCTGAATATATTTATAGTGATTTTATCTGCATAGGGTTTCAGTTATTTTCCTTTATTCTGAAGTTTTTATGACTTTTTCCCCCCATTTTATTTGCATATTCATTGTTTCAGTTAGGAGGACCATTCAGAGTATCCAGTCTGGGCCGTCTTTTAATAAGAAAAAAATGGTATTAATCTATATGCACATTGCCAGGTTCTATCTCAGTTGTCAATTTTTTTTTTTTTTTAAGATTCTGACAGAGTGAGAGAGCACAGGCAGGGGGAGCAGGAGAGGGAGAAATAGGCTCCCCACTGAGCAGGGAGCCCGATGTGGGACTCAATTCCAGGACCCTGGGATCATGACATAAGCTGAAGGCAGATGCTTAACTGAGTCACCTAGGAACCCCTCAGTTGTAAATACTTCTGAAGTTTCAAGTCCTTGTAAGAGATTTTTTCTTTATATTTTAATGTTTTCTTTACACCTCTTTGAATGTTGCCCACACCTAGTGCTTTCAGAAATGTTCTTTAAGGAAATCGTAGTATTTACTCATTTTCAACACTTTTAAAATAAAAAATAAAGTGATGAAAAGTTCAAACAATGTTTTTCCCTGATTATCTCACACTGGATAGGAAAGGAATTACTTTTCAAAAGAAGATGCCCATCCTGAATTCAGCTTTGCCCATCAAGGGAAATAACTGTGCCTCTGTTCCTGCATTTGCCCTGAGTAATATCTGCAATATTTTCTCAGATGTGCATTTGAATGGGTAGAGGTAATTTACTCAAATTATCATATGTACAGATAAGGCTAGAATATTGGAAAGTTAACCTCGTTATTCACCCACTTATCAGAACAACTTGTCCCAGATCATTAAAATCATTTTTCTTTTCTGTACACATTAAGTCATGTTAAGGATTTAATACTTTTTAAAATGTCTTTACTAGGCAACAATGCTAATCATGTCTTACATTTACATATGGCTTACTATGTGGTAAGATGAGGAAGAGTCCAAGATAACTTAAATAACCTAAGATCATAGAACTTGTTGTAAAGAATAAATAGCCTATTGTTAAATTAACTGGGAGACAATTCACTAAGAAATCAATGTGTAGGAAAGTTGTGTATATCCTGGAATCTTGGAGATCATGATTTTTTTATATCATGAATTCTTCTTTACATCCTTTTAAATGCACCCCATGTCCCTAACCTCTCCCCCTTAGCACCTGCAGAACAAGGTGGGTGCAGCTTACACACATGAGCCCTTCAAATATTTGAAAACAGTGATTAGGTCTCCTGGTAAACTTTCTCCTTTGCCAGCCAAACAGCCCCATTCATTGACTTTTCCTCTGGAGACCCCCTCCTCCTGGTTACTCACTCCTGAAGTCCTAAGGTTGTCTACATCTCTTTCTGAACTTTGTGTTCTGCAGAAGTAAACATGCTATTTCGAGTGAAGTTCAATCAAAACTGACAGGGAGAAAAATATCAACTGCTTCATTTTTGATACTCTTAATGCACATTTCCTGTGGGGATTTTTCATATCGAAGTCCCATTCTGGATTCATTGCTGATGTGCTCTGTGAATAACCACAAGTTTTTCCTCACAGGTGCTGAAGCCAAGCCACATAACTCACTCGTATGCTTATAAACTGTTTCTTTTTACAGGCATTAGAGAACATTAAAGTCCTTTGAACGCACTGTAAGGGTGGCCTAGACATGGCAAGAGAAAAAAACACATGGAACCAAACTCTACATAAAATTCACTGAAGAAAATATAATACCAGTTGTCAAATACTTAAGCCTTAAAATGTTTATCCTATTTGAAGATTTGAGAAAGTTTTTATGATATTTTTATAGCAAAAGGATACTCTCAAGTGCTTTTTGTCTCCCCACAGGATCATTGGGGTACCCTTACAAAATTGACAAAACCAAGCCATATTCTCTAGAAACTTGTCCTTTATTATAAAGACTGGTTTTCATTTGATTGGGGGAGGGTAACTGATATTTTTATCATTTCATCAGGAAGCAAAATTCACACTACATTTTACATGTAGACAGGGATTTGGCAGAATGAGTAAAAGAATGGAAGTTTCTCCAAGCAGGAGCCAAGCCTTCACAATCTCCAACAGCAGCTCAAACTGTTTGAATACTGTGTGGGCAGAACAGAAGCCTGTGGGATGGCAATGGGTCAGAGCTGCTTGGTCAAAGTTGAAATAAGAGCCCAAAGTAAAGATAAAGGAGGAGAAGTAGCATATTGAGGTGAGGAAAGTAATAGTTGCCAAAATGATGAAGTTGCAGAGTCAAGAGTTAGGAAGTGATGGGAAGTAATAGAGAACGATTTACAGAAGAGGTAGAGTAATTCACAGAAAATTGCTAGAGTAGAACAGAACAATCAAGACCACAGTAGCTAAAAACCCATTTCCCAGGAGAATTTTTAATACAGGTATTTTCTAATATTGGCTTGATATGAAATTAAGAAATGCTTTACTTTCAGGATTCCTGGCTAAGTGAGCCAAAGAGAAGGTCATGTGTCAAGAGGGAAGCAAGATTTCTCAAATTTGGACATTAGAATCATCTACGGAACTTTAAAAAAAGTGGTTTAAATTGAGTTTCATTCCATTTATAGTCTTTAAACTTTAAGTAAAACAAAAACAACAAAACAAAAAAAAACAGTAATGCTTTCTTTTCAGTTTAAAGCTTAACAGAGAGTCATTACTAGACCTATGGAAAATTACCTCTCTAGTTTATTGAATTTTTCTTGAGGGTTTGAGCATTAAGACATTTTCCTTCCCTTGCAACTTCCTTGTAATTTTCATTTTGAATGTTTTATGATGTCACAGTGAACTGCTTCTTCAGTTTTTCTATACTGAATCAACAGTTTGATTCGCTATTCAAATGATGTCCCCATTGAGAAAGACGTACTAATTTCAAGATCTGCATGGCTAAACAGTGTCAAGTTCAAATTTCCCACCATCAACAGATTGTGGAAAAGAGAAAAATACTGATTAAAATACTAAAATGAAATTACTGGTTGCTGGGAAAAGCATGACTTTCAGAGAAAAATAAGATGCTTTGCATGAAAATATTCCTGTTAAAACATATTTTTAAGAAAACTACACCTTTGTTGCCATATGACTGATGATCTAGAATTCACATTTTTCCTGAACCAAATTTGAATATCAAAGTTTTCTCTGCAATTCTAAGATTGAGATAAAGTTGTCTTTAGAATATTCTTGCTTTCAAAAAAGGGGGGGGGGGACAAAAGACCAGGAATTCTATTTTCTTATATTTAGAGTACATTTTAAAAATTTCTCCTTTTGATAATTGTGAAACACTCCCCCCATGTGTACAACTACAATTTCTGATTAGTCGATATTGAATATTGACCTAAAAGTTAAAAATAAATATATTTCAACATTGTAGTGTAGCAAAAAGGGGAACTATTATAGAACTGAGGTATAAAAATAGCAAAAGAATTCAGCCTGATGAATGTGAAACATGTAACTATTTTCTATATCACTAGTTTTGCGAAACTGTCCCCCCTTCCCTTTACACTACATAGATTGGTAGCTTGTGTATCCCGGTGACTTTTAAAAAACAAGCTTGGTCAGTTTCATTTGGTGGAGTATTTTCTTTTATCTCCCAAGGATGAGCTCTCCTTCTCACAAGAATTTGATTATGATACATCTCTTGGCTTTTGTTTAGTTTTTATCTTTGATCTGGTTATTACAGTACTTCTCTAAACCCAACTATCCTTCCTTCAAGTAGCACATCTCCCATGATAGCTTTGCAAGCATCAAGCTTACCTTTCTCCTCTTAGAATCATGAAACCACAGCCAATGACAAAGAAAAATGGAAAAGAAGCTTCACTGGTGTGTTAGATATAGTCATCCTCTTATATTTATCATGGCAATCAGATTTAATGACAGCCCAAATGTTGTCTAGGAGTTAGTACCTAGGGAAGGAAGAGGAAATTCACATTTACTGTGGGTTGACTATGTGCAGGTACTTCTTACATGTATTAATCTCACCACCTCTCCACTAGATACCATGCCTGAAAGGATATATTTACGTTATGCTTTACTGAGCACTCTTTCATGAATCAGGAGGATACCTTGATCTGCTACAGGAAAGAAAAGGTAGATATACCCTAAATCATGGTTGTTGGCAAACTTCCTCAAAACTCAGTTGGTCACTATAGGATCATACCACATAGCAAAAGAGTTACTAGAAATTATTATAGCATAAGCATGTCTTTACAGCACAATTCTTAGAATCAGGCTTTGCCAATCCTACAGATATGTTTTTCTATGTCAAAAGTAAACTTAAAACATCTGCTTTAAAATCCTTCCAGATGAAAATATCTGTCCTATTCCATAGTTGCTCCTTGTACAAATCTGAAAGAGTTAACAGATACAGGACAGCTAATGGATATGCAAACCATTCACACTCTAGGAATCTAGTGCATCTCTGAATCTTACACCATAGAAAGTTGTATATTCAGTCCCTACAGCCTCTGACATTAAATTTACATTTTTTAGTGTTATGTCAGTCACCATCATTAGTTTTTGATGTAGTGTTCCATGATTCATTGTTTGTGTATAATACCCAGTGCTCTATATAATACATGCCCTCCTTAATACCCATCACTGGGCTAACGCATCCCCCACCCCCCTTCCCTCTAAAACCCTCAGTTTGTTTCCCAGAGTCCATAGTCTCTCATGGTTCATCTCCCTCTGGGGTCTCCCCCTCTGATTCCTCCCCCCCTTCATTTTCCCCTTCCTTCTCCTAATGTCCTCCATGCTATTTCTATGTTCCACAAATAAGTGAAACCATATGATAATTGTCTTTCTCTGCTTGACTTATTTCACTTAGCATAATCTCCTACAGTTCCATCCATGTTGATGCAAAAGTTGGGTATTCCTCCTTTCTGATGGCTGAGTAATATTCCATTGTATATATGGACCACATCTTCTTTATCCATTTGTCTGTTGAAGGGTATCTCTGCTCTTTCCACAGTTTGGCTATTGTGGACATTGCTGCTATGAACATTGGGGTGCATATGGCTCTTCTTTTCACTACATCTGTATCATTGGAGTAAATGCCCAGAAGAGCAATTGCTGGGTCATAGGGTAGCTCTATTTTTAACTTTTTGAGGAACCTCCACACTGTTTTCCAAAGTGGCTGTACCAACTTGCATTCCCACCAACAGTGTAAGAAGGTTCGCCTTTCTCCACAATCTCTCCAACATTTGTTGTTTCTTGCCTTGTCAATTTTTGCCATTCTAACTGGTGTAAGGTGGTATCTAAAGTTACATTTTATTGTATAGTACTATACTTCTAAAAACACCCCTAAGAAACCATCTTTGAAAGCCATTGCCATAATTGCTATAACGTGTTAAGGTTGATAGGTCTAGTACTCCATGCACCAGTCATAAAAAGCTCCCATGTGATTCAAGGTTGGAAGACATTCCTCCTGAGGAAGCAGTTCCTTCTCCTCTTATATTCCTCTTTCTAGCTGGGAAACGAGGCAAACTGGAGATAAGCTTGAAGCTGAATCAAAGAAACTATAATGCTTCTTTTTGCAGAGAGATTTTTCCTTGGCCTCAATTTTCTATTTATTTTTAGCCAAGTTGTTTAAAGTTATCTGGAATTACAAATTCCCTCATATCCTATGTTAGGACAGAGGAGTCTGAACATATGTAAATTGAATAAATAAAGGCTAAGCACTCACCAGGTTTATGTAACTGAAGAAACTGTTTATGTTTGACAATTTTATGAAAGTAAACATTCTAAAAGGCAAACCTAGGTCACTCCTTGGCTACAAGTCTTTCCATGTCTGCCACAGGTTTCAGAATAAAGTCAAAGTTCCTAAGTGTCCAAGTTCTAACGTCCAAGTTCTTATAGTCACTGGATGCACGCACTTCCTGTTAGCTCTTAGTCCCTGACCTCTAAAGAAAGTTCTACCTCCTGCAGGCTTGTTTTGGGTCTTTTTAGATGTCAGGTCCAGTGGTTAGTCAAAGAAAGGACCAGAGAAGGAGAAAGACTCTAAGAACTTAAGAAAACTGAATAAGGAGATGAGAAAGGAGGTGGGTTGGGATGGGGGAGGGGAAGGGGAGAGAGGGACAAGAAATAGATGAAGGCTGGTGCCAGGAAAAAAAAAAAAAAAAACTGGAGAATGAGAGATGCAGGCCCAGTCTGGAGGTGTTCGAAAAATAGGAATTGGGGTTGGGGCAGATGAGGATTTTAGTGTTATTTTGAGAAACACAAGTAGAAATCAGAACTACTTAATGCCCTTTTGTGATTAGACTGAGCTTTGTTACATGCCACTCCATAAAGAAACTGGGCTGTGTGGGACCCTGGGTTCTGTTCACACTATACAAGTAAAACACACAAACCTATTAATTTGGCCACTAGGACTTCCCCTGAGCCCCGCCCCACGGTTACCCTGGTTCCAAGAGTTGCCTGCAGTTTATAGAACCCATGTTTTTCTCGCATCAGAGTCTCTGCTCTTCTCAAACATTGCTCTACCTAGAGCATTCACTGTCACCCCTCTTTTATACTAGGCTAAAGCCTATAGCTTCTTCAAAACCAGTTTAAGTATTCATACTACAGGAAGACTTCCTTCCTACCCCTTCTATACTCTCAGATCTGAGAGATGATACACAGAGAAAGAACATGTCTGCTCTATTAGTCTGTTTATCTCAATTTCTCCCATCACACTAAGTTCCACGAGGGTAAGACAGTGAGAGCAAGAAAATGAACAATGTTTAAAGTGAAAGCAGGAGAAACAAAAACAAAAACACATTGCATCAAGAACTCAGGATGGTTATAAAATTAAGCCTTCTTTCACAAAATATACTAGCAGAAAATGATTCTTGCAGAGGTTTTCTGGTTTATAGCAAAATGGGGTTTATACCACCGAGGCTTTGAAGATGTGGGGCACATAAGAAATCTCCAAAATATTATCTTACTTCCTAAGCAAACTTCCAAAGATGCAAATGAGAGTAAACACAGAGGCTGCTTTGATTAAATATCTGGAATTTTATAACTGATCTGAAATACATAAAGACTACTCATATATAAATACATAAAAATATTTTAAAAGACTTTCAGACAAGATGGTGGTATGGTAACAGATATCCAAAATCCTTCCTAGAAACTGAGCTAAATCCTAAAGGAAAAATAAGAATAGGGAAAAATCCTACCTTGGAGTTCACATTGGTCAAACTCCAGAGGCAGTTAGTGAATCTAATTAGCTTGATCAGCAAGAGTTTGTACAGGATATTAGATGGCTATCAGAATCATTTGAAAACTGAATCAGCAGGCAAGTTTTCAGAAATGACAGAAAATCGCACTGCAGAACAGAGCTAGGGAGGAAATGCAGCTTTGTCATCAGGAACCTACCTGCAAAACTTGAAGCTGACACTCCCTAATCAGGAAGCCACAACAAAACTGGGTACCCCAGCATGGCATTTGCCAGCAGAGATCAGAACAGCCAGCACCTCACTCCTCTCTTCCAAATAACATGCAAGTGTATCTGAATGATAAACTTAAGTCCCATTTAGAAATCCAGCTGAGACTATCTAGGAAATGTATTTATTTTTTCAGCTCTTGCACACAGAAAGGCACACTCGAAATAGAGGGAAAGAGATCCTGAAAGCCAGTCCCCCAGATCACACACAAGCATGTGGGTGCCTCCTCAACACAGCATGGTAAAAGCCTCAAGGATTTTTCCTGCATATAATGAAGGTATTAGCTTGAAGGGCTCAACATATGCATAATTCCCTTTCCCCAAGAGTAGTAATGGGACACAGGGAAGAACTAAGGAAATCCTGGGGGCGGGGTGGAACAAAACCAAAAGCAAATACTCCTAAATTAGAGGTGATAGAGTTAGAGGGGAGGCTAGCACTTCTCCACTTGGTGTCCTATCACCAGCACAAACAAGGGCCAGGGTACCTCATTCAGAGAGGAGCCCTGGCCATACCAAATAAAAACCTGCAACGGAAGGTCTTCTAATCTTGCTTCTCACTAACTTAGCAAAATTTTCCAACTGGACATACGCTCTCCTAAAGTATAAGAGCATTCTATATTTCTACCAACAAGGTAGGGCTGGCTCTGGTAGCATTATATTCCTGGATTATAAGAAATGTGGGCTTAGGCCTTACTGTAGCAGTTCCAAGTAACCAAACTGTAGAAATCATGTTTTCCAGTAGATGTATTTATCTTCCTCTGCACACCCCTCAGACTGATAAATCAATGAAAATGTAACAGAATTCAGTTAAACACCTTAACTTCTAAAAGGAAAAGGCCACCAATGGCCCTGTAAATACTATTTGGAGGAAATAGGAGTCAGCAACAGATCTGCTCCAGCTCAGTAATGAACACATAGAGAGAAGCAGCCAAACTGAAGGGGGTGTGGATGGGGGGGGGGTCCAACATTTACATCACCCGCAGTGAAATTAAAGATATGGGATATCTTTAATTTCATTAATTAAGATAATGGGACCAAAGATACAGAGAGCATATACAAGACCAGAGACAAAAAGAACACTAACATTAAGTGAAAAAAAATAACAATGTAATAGTATAGTGACATTTTAATCGGCACTAGAAACAGCAACAACAGAAAATAAACAGCAGGGAAACTTTCACAGTTAGATTAAAAAGATAACAGCAAATGAAGTAGGTAAAATATATGAAAAACAGCCTAGATATCTAATATGTGAATGAGTATTAGTTTAATAAATGTTTTTGGACATCTTTGTACTTGACTTAAAACAAAATGTAGGACATACAAAAAGAATATTTTCCTAAACTTAGGAAAGATTCAAGCAGATCAAAAGGGCTCACAATCTACTAAGGAAAAGTAGCAAAATAATGAACCTTGGTTATATCATGAGGAGATATTGGGGCAGGGGGCTGGGTCGGGGGGGGAATGAGGTTGTCCCTGAGGTTTTCATTTCATTTTATTTTTATTTTTTAGATTTTTATTTATTTGAGAGAGTGCGAGTATGTCAGTGAGAGTGAGGGAGTGAGAGAGAGCACGCAAGAATGGTGGGGAGGGAGAGAGGGAGAAGCAGGCTCTCCACTGAGCAGGAAGCCCCACTCAGGGCTCGATCCCAGGACCCTGGGATCATGACCTGAGCCAAAGGTAGATGCTTAACCAACTGAACCACCCAGGCACCCCATTCCTGAGCTTTTTAATGAGCACAATAGATACAGGAAACAATGGGGCAATTTGTATGAAAATTTCAGGGAAAAAATTGTGAGCCAAGAACGTGGAATTTAAACACAGAAAGAACAACAAAAACCAGACGCAGACTCAAATACAGAGAAGTGGTGTTTGTCAGGGGGGGTGGTGAGGGATGGGCAACATAGGTGAAGGGCTTTAAGAGTACAAACTTCCAGTTACAAAGAAATAAGTCACAGGGATGAAGAGTACAGCATAGAGACTACAGTCAATGACATTGTAATAATGTCTGGTGACAAATGGTAACCATGTATCTTAGTGAGCTTCCTATAATGTATAGAATTGTCAAATCACTATGTTGTACACTTGCAACCAATATGACCTTGTATATCTACACTTAAAAGAATTCTGTGGTACTGAAATCAGTTATTCACATGTAAAGGCAAAAATATCCCCAGATATACTTCCTCAAATTTTTTGCATACCACTCTTGCAATCTTCCTGAAACCGTATCAGTCAACCCACCAACACAGTAAGATACAGATTTCAAAAATAGATCAACTGTGATATTAAAAAGAGGCAAGTCAGAGAACACTTCAAAAAATTAGCTCCAAACACAGAGCTTTTGTAGCCACATAGGAGTATGGGGGAACACGATCCTTAATTTTCTTTTCAGTAAACTGAGGAAACATTTTCCTTAAAGTCTAAGTTATTTTTAACCCATTCATTCCTCATACTAAGCAGGTTGGCATTCATCTTCATAATTACCACCTCGTAAATACATAGCTGCTACCAGGACAGACATCATTCCTTACACAACCATGAAGGACAAGAGGGTGAAAAAGAGCCCTTTCTGATATACAGTTCGCTCTTTTTAATCAAAAATTCTTGGGGTGCCCAGGTGGCTGAGTCAGTTGAGCATCTGACTTGATTTCAGCTCAGATCATGATCTCAGGGTTCTGAGATGGCTCTGTGCTGGGAGAGGAGCCTACTCTCCCTCTGCCCAACTCCCCTCCCACTCTCACTCTGAAAAATAAACTTTCCCAGGAGTTCCTCAATAGTATCTCCTTATATCTTATTGGTCAGAACTAGGCCACATATCCTTTCTAATGGAATAGAAGCTAAGAAAATATTTGTCACTTTCAGGCTTTATCATAGATGATCTCAGAGTTGAAAAGAAGGTTGTGAGCCAAGACTATAGTGTCCACCATCAGGTAAACATAATTATAGTCATTGTAAAGTTCTGCAAAACATTTGTATGTTAGTTCTCGATTTTTTTTTTAATTACATCCAGGCAAAACTCAGGATATACCAATAACAATAAAAAAGGGGGGCTTACAGGGGTGGATGGGAAAGTGTGGAGGTCATGGCAAACATTAAAACTTAAAAGTAAAATAGTGCCTCCCTACTGATGAGTCCCTTTCCTTTTTTTTTTAAGGTTTTTTTATTTATTTATTTGAGAGAGAGAATGAGAGAGAGGGAGCACATGAGAGGGGGGAAGGTCAGAGGGAGAAGCAGACTCCCCGCTGAGCAGGGAGCCCGATGCGGGACTCGATCCCGGGACTCCAGGATCATGACCTGAGCCGAAGGCAGTCGCTTAACCAACTGAGCCACCCAGGCGCCCGAGTCCCTTTCCTTTTTTGATGGGGAGACCTAAATACACCAGAAGGTGCAATCCTCACCCTTGGAGATGCTTAAGGGATAGGACCATTATCTAGACCATATACCAAGACCCCTCCTGTCAGCTCAGCATTTCCCCTGACTCCCCACCCTCACTCTTCCCTCAGGCAGCCCCAAAACAAAATCACCACTTATCTAAGAACTTCAGACATGGAGCTTACACTGTCAGTTTTTCACAAATACCACAAGCAAGGGAGCTTCCTACGGAGGGGGAGGTGGTATAGAGTAGGGAAAGAAGAGGAAACATTGACTGCCTTCAGCACAGATGACCCATTAAACAGGCAGTTTGGGAGGACACACGCAGAAGCCTTCTAGGAAGTAGAATTCTTTCCCAGGTGACTCCTGTTAAACAGGGTAATTTTCTGGAGAAAACACCACCCTCACCCTCTTACCGCCCCCTCCCCTGCCCTGAACCCTTAAAAACCATCTGTTTATCCATAGGGAGCCTGACCCAAGGTTTATTCCTCACTCTTTCCACCGCATGAAATTCAGTGAGAATGCCCCAAGGGCAGCCCGGAAGCTCAATCAAATCCCTGTCTAGCATGCTCAGCAACTGCTGGAGTTCCTCACTTTCCCTGAGAACTACTGCTTCCTGCTTCTCGAGGTTTTTCACCACCTGTGAAAAAACTCTCCCTCTTTTCTACAAGATGGAACAGGACAGAAAGAGAAACAAAAGCTCAAAACTCACCAAAACATTCCAGCTCATTTCTGCCAAAAGCCTTTACACCCTGACCTCCCCACGTGCTTTTCCCTCCCTCCTTACCTGCTATTTATTAGCTTTGCCGATTTTCCATGTGGTCTGCCTCCCATCTGACCACTTCAAGTTGTTGAGGTCAGTCTCTGATGGAAATAAAGGAAAGGGAGGCTGCATAGGTGCTAGAGATGGTAAGGAGATTTCCCCTGGGAACACTTCCTTCCACCTCCAGAAACTTGCTTCCCCGGTGGTTCCACCATTCCCCAGCATCCGCCACACCTGCTCCAGGAGCTTCCCCAGCTCCTTCCCCTTCTTTTGCAGCTCATACACTGCACCTTCCACTCACTAGCAACTGCTAGAGGAGGTCATCCAGAGGATGGGACCACCAGTTGACCTACAACCTGAGCGCAGTCAATAGGAGTCTCCTAACTGACCCCCGTCCTTGAAATGCATATTTTGCCCACCGTTCCAACCGTGAGAATGGTTTCAAGGATGCAGTCTTGAGAGAGCAATGTGTTATTGATATTATCTGAGGAGTATAGGCCACTAACCTTTATAACTACATAAACTTTTAAGATTTGGAGGGAGACAGTAGAGATCTACTCCTGCTGCAGCCGCCCCGACAATCCTATGTTTCCTTGATTACCAGTCTCCGTGCCCTCCCTCTTTCTTCTGTCTCCCCTTGCCCTCCGCTAAAAGGGACCAGTTGGTGAACCAGCAGCAACTGTTGCAGTTTCTTCACCTGGTGGGGCAGAGAGGACCAGTGAGCAAGAAAGGAACACATGACTCCCAGAGCCACCTGCCAGGAGAAATAAACCAGACCCCACACAAATGGAGAAAAAGAATAGGACCTTCCCCATACAAGTGTGGAGGACACAGGTATGACAAGCATGCCACATCCCCTACCCGCTGAAGCCAAGGCCTGGTACTCTACCTCCTGCCCAGCCTCACCCAGGCCACAACAGGCCCTTGTTCCATTCCTCAAACTCCTGTTAGGAGGCCTCCACAGCAATAATCCACTTAGGTGTCTACACCTAGGCCTGGATTGGGGCAGGAGAGACAGGCTGTTCTTACAAGACAGTGGTTCTCAGACATTAGAGGACAGCAGCATCGCCTGGAGAACTTGTCAAGCCTGATGGCCAAACCCGCCACCCACCCCCCCGGAGAGTTTCTGATAAAATAGGTCTGGGTAGGGGCCCAGAATCTGCATTTCTAACAAGCTTCCCGGTGATGCTGTTGTGCTGATGAGGAGAACACACTTTGAGAACCACTGCTCTAAGCTACCCTAGCTTCTTTTGCCTTCCTATCTTCCTCCCTTCAGATTCTAAGCACCTTTCATTGTCAGGAAATGATTCTAAGCACTTTAACTCCTTTCTGTACCCACTCTTATTCTAAACCTTAAGCAAGTGATAAGACAGTTGCTCACCACCCTTGAAGGCTGTTTTAGAGCAGTTAAAAATGAACAAGGTGTCGGGGTGCCTGGGTGGCTCAGTCTGTTAACCATTCGCCTTCAGTTCACGACCTTGGGGTCCTGGGATCACGCTCTCTGCTCAGTGGGGAGTCTGCATCTCCCTCTCCCTCTGATCTCTCACTCTCTCCAAAATTAAGTCTTAAAAAAAGAAGAATGAATGAGGTCTGATGATAGCTGCATTCGAGTCTTGCTTCTGCTGTTTACAAACTATGACCTCAGCCGGTTACTTCTGAGCCTCTCCATTCCAAGTGCTTTACCTAGTGCCCTGTATACAACATGTGCCTCATCATTGCTTTTAGCATTATTGTCAGAGAAATTTTTTCAGTTAAGATGTGCTTCCCTCAGTCGTCATTATGCACCCTCATTTAATCTATCCAACAGTCCCATTGGAGTCAGGCAAAGGTATGGTTTTTGAAGATGCCCAGGTGATTCCAATGCATAAGTTTTCAAAACCATACGGTAGACTATAATCATTTCCCATCTCCACCAGGTGAAGAGAATCCCTGCCATTTTGCCTCCCCCTGAGCACCCACCACAACATGAAACATCAGGGACTACATGCCCAAAGGATCCACCACACCTACTCTGTCCTCTCTTATGTGGAGCACACCCTGTCCAAATTTCTGAATTCTGCTCCTCTGATTCTGCTCTGAGATCCTGAAGTTTCAAAGTGGGGTCCATCCCCCCAGAGTAACCCCCTTCCAATGAAGTGCAAAAAGCCCAGGGAAAAGGGAAGCTTTTATCCCCTTGCTGAGTCATGACCACCTTATGCCCATGAGAGATAGGAATAGAGAAGCGGCCAAGGTTACTAGTTACCAGGAGCACCACTACCGTCTCAACCCCTTCACCTCAACGGAGTGGAACTCTCCATTCATTCCCTGGATTCAGGGAAAAGCATCTGATTGGGGTAAGCTGGACCTAGCTGATCACTAGCAACAGTTGAGCAGGAAAGTGTAGGTGTCTGGTAGTGGAAAAAAAAATAAATGCCAAGTAGACGCAGGGGAGGGGGTCCTTTAAGGGTTAGGTTATCAATGAGGTATAGGAATCATACCCACAGAGCAGAAAATCCATGTCAGCCAGTGTCAGGGAGATGGAAACTGAGTAATGGGAAAGCCCCAGTTACTATCTGGGATCAGAAAGTCTTCCTTACGGGGGTTCCATGACGCTTTCTGGAAGGAGGCAAGTGCTGGATGAAGCTCGATTTCCTCCACCTTTGTGCAAACCAACATAATTCCAAAAGGCAGCCAGAGCCTACCCAAGCACTGCTTCCTGAAATTCAAGTAATTTCCCTCCCCTTCTCTCTTAATGAAGATTTTTTAAACCAGGAAATACTTCAAGGATCAGATAGTCAGATCTTTTCTTTGACTAATAATCAGTCACAATAAGTGGCAAAGCCAGAAATGAATTCCAGTGTTTTAATTTCAAGTTAATTTTTCCCACTATACCATATTTCCTTAGTCTCTAATTCATCTTCCACCATCTCTATTATCTACACATTTCTCAGCCAGTCAGCGAAGCCAAAGAAAGAATTCTTACCCAGTGTAGCCAGTCTCAAAAAGCCCAATTTCCCAAAACAACTCTGAGTCCCATTTTCTTTCTTATTGGACAGTCTTGGTTTCTTCAAAGAGAAAAAGAATGAAGAAAAAGAAACTGAAGAAATCATATAAGAGGAAAGTAGCAGGAGTATCTGGTTAGTGTCATTCTACCTTACAAATTCCGAGGATTTGAGCATGGAGCCTCCTAGGGCCGGCCTAGTTGTTCACTAGTTCTCAATTTTGGCTCCACATTAGATATGCTTGGGGAGGTTTTAAGATCCCCTGCACCCAGAACAATTAAATCAGAATCTCTGAGCAGGAAACCCAGACAGCAGGATTGTTAAGGTTTCCCAGGTGATTCCAATGTGTAGAATCCCTGCTCTAACAAGCCATATGTTAACTCCACATCCAGATTCTAAGGCTGCTGCTCAGCTGGAGTGAAAGCTTTCTGGGTGGGAAACAGCTGTGGATGGGAGAGGGCAGTTCTTTGGCAGCAATGTAAATAGTTAAGCAGCCACCTAGTAGAGAATAAAGTCACACTAAAATTTTAAAATAAAGCCTCTAATTTTATTGGATCAAACTTTGCTTTTCTTCTAGATTTTTTATCTTTTCATTTCATAAAATTATAGAGCTCAGACCTGTACCTCTGAAACAAATAATACATTATATGTTAATAAAATTTTTTTAAAAATTATAGAGCTAAAGCAATAATGCTAATGAGATCAATACTGTTGATCATTAGGGGTGGATGTCATGCCTTTTCTTAATGGGCTTCAGTGAACCTGTGGAGCTAAATGAATTAAATTATGTTTGCTCCCTCCATCTGTCTGCTAAGCTGACTGCCTGACCTGTTGGTTCCTCTTTTCTATTCCCCCAGACCAGATCTTCCCCTTATGAAGTCCTACCTAAGGGATCATCTGTATGGAAGAAATCTGGGAAGGCTTTCTAAAAGAAGCATTTACCTGGCTAGCATTTACCTATTACCACCTCAAAAAAACAGCTTGTATGTTAATTGGCTGGCCAGGACCTAGATAGTAGAAAAGAATTGGGGAAGCAGTTCACAGGAAGGAGAAAACACAGAGAGGTAAGACACATTAATGTATGTTCCGGATGCCCAGGATATTACTCTAGAACCACTCAAATATATTGCTGAGAATTTCTTTTTGATTCCAGGTAAGCAAATGAGACTGTGACTCAGATGTGTCTTTATAAATGAGTTAGAGGAAGCACGATGTAATGAAGATAGCAGGATGTGACATCAGATTCAAATCTGATCTCTGTCACTCATTAGCCCTATTTATGTCCACAGGAGAAGCTTTTCAGCCTCCCTTAGCCTCAACCTACTCACCTGTAAAATAGGGATAATATCTCCCTCACAGCGTTGTTTTAAAGATTAGTGTTCTTGTATATAAGTACTTGGTATGGCGAATGGAAATAATAGGCATTCAATAAATAATTGTGGCAACAAGAGGAATAATCAGCAATTATATTTACAGTCGTTATTATTAGCTGTTATCAGCACATACCAACAGAGAAATTGTTAGCTTATATCCCAAATCAAAAGCTCTCACTTTAGGGGCACCTGGGTGGCTCAGTCGGTTAAGCATCCAACTGTTGGTTTCAGCTCAGGTCGTGATCTTGGAGTTGTGGGATCGGTCCGGCTCTGCACTCAGTGCAGAGTCCACTTGAGATTCTTTCCCCCTTTCCCTCCTCTGCTCTTCCCCTGCTTTTTCTGTCTCTCTCAAATAAATAAAATCTTTTAAAGAAAAAGCTCTCACTTTATTGTTTTGAGGTATTTATTTTGTGAAAACTTGACATGAGAAATATTCCTAGGCATGCAACTGAAGCTTATTTTGAACAAAATTCCTTTAATAAAGTCCTTCTAATTTTTAGTTCCAAGGTACTTACTCAGTCCTTAAATCAATGAGACCAGGTTAACCAAATGGTCTCTGGTTTTTTTAAAAGCAGTGAGAAAACAATAGATCAATTCTATAAAGAATACAGTATACAGAAATGAAGAAATGAATGTAAAATGAAAGATTTTGAAATCAAGAGAGACATCGTGCCAAATATATGAAGACATAACTCATTCCTTAGCAGAGTACTTATTAAGGAAAATAATGACCAAACACAATCTTGGCAAGAAAAACCTACTAGTTGTGAGTGTATTGGGCAAATTACCAAGAGGTGCATAAATTATTTTCTAGATCAAAGAAAACCATTAAATATCTGTGTGGCCTTAGGAATGTTTCTTAATCTCACTGAGCATCAGTTTCCTCATCAGTAAAATTGTGATGATGATAATAATAAGTCGTTTTGTGTGTGGAATTAATGAGCTGGTGGTACACATAAAGCACTTCATATAGGGCCTATTGCTGTGTTGGCTATCATTTTTATCTCTGAAGCTAGGATTAAAGTGATTTAGTAGAAGAATTTGAAGACCTATCAGAAAATAATGATCTGGATAATTTCCAATACCTGAGCCTCCCACAAGATTAGAGTGAAGTTTCAAATATATCACATGGGATCCTCACTTATTCTTAGTTTGTCAAGTAAGAATTACTAAACGTAGGAAGGTACCTAACAGGAGTTTTGGGTTTTAATCAAGCAGACTAGTTATGTTAAGGGATGACATCTCTTACCACTTTTATTTTTCCTGCAAAATTTTGATCAGAAAGCTGTGTTAACAAAGAACTTTTAATTCCTAACAGTAGGAGATCCCTTTCTAATTGCTTACCAAGCTAGCCTTGTCATATCTCTGAACAATATTTGGGGGATGTGTGGGAAGTAAAGGGGAAGAAGCACACAAAGAATATGTTAGAATGGAATCTGCCTGTATGGGGCTCTCATCCTGAGGCAATGACACAGCAGTCTTTGCAAAGAGCATGGCAAGCCTCTCTTTCTTGCTCATTTATTCATCAAATATTTCTTAAGCACTTAGGACCAACAAGCAACCCAAAATTTCATTGGTTTTATACTACGTGATTTAGGTCTCATACACAAAGTCTGATCAGATATTCCTGGTCAGCAGCTTTCATGCAAGTGAGGTCAAAATCCCACAAATTTCCATTACTGACTCTGCCTTGTCCTAGAATCTCTTCAGAATCTTCTGCTGCATGTTCTACCCTCAGCCAGACAACAGGCAAAAAGAAAGAGACCTTGGGAAATGGAGTGCCTGATACTTAACAACCTCAGCTCAGAATAGAAACACGTCACTTCTGTCCAAAGTGTGTTAGCAAGAACTAGTTACATGGTCCCACTTAGATGCAAGGGAAGCTGGGGAAAGTAGCTAGGTAGGCACTTCCCAGAGACAATTCCATGCTATAGAAGGGGAGTGTGATTCTGTGTTGCTCAGCAAGCTATCACTGCCATAAGCACCCAGGTGCTGAGGATAGACCAATTTAAAAAGATAAAAATCCCCTTCATCATGGAACTTAGAGTCTAGTTCACTCTTACTCTGATAAGAGGCTCCCTCCTAAAGTCTCAGTGCACTGAATTGCCTTTTATCAATTTTACCCTCATCTCTGTCTTCACTGTAGAACTACAGGTCCCAGAATCCCTTTCTAATATCATTCAGGGTTAGATTCTGCCAATGAGGCATTTACAAAGATTTTAAAAAGAAGCCATTTTTCTCAGCAGCAGCTGTTTGCAGACCGATGAGATCATGTTGGCAGCACTCCTTAGCTTTCAGAGCTTCTCCCAGGAATCACTTGCTATAAGCAAGCAACTGATATCATCAGCAGAAACTTCCAGGGGCTCCAGCCATCCTCCTGAGAATAACCCACTTCAGTACTCCATGCCACTAGGATCATTGATAGTGGCCCTCATGCAACCCTTTCAAATCTGCTGAAAAATAAGCTTCCAGACCTCCCCCACAGCAATTCCACTGTTTTGAATTAATTTTTTTTCTACCCAAAATACTAGAGTGACTTCTGTTTTCTGGCAAAATCTGAACATACTCAGGATTAAAATGTTCAGTACACTTACTCAGTAATTCAAAGAAATATTTCCCAGTGTGTGTTACATGCTAGGTCGTATGCTAGATACTAGAGAATACAATTTGACAAGCTAAGTAGATTAACTTCTGCCTACATTGTGCTTATTTGTAATAAACTCAGTTAAAAATACATAAACCATAATAAACCAGTGTGTATAAACCAGTGTGTATATTATATATCCAGTGTGTGTGTGTATATATACATATACACACACACACACACACATACAGGTTTATACACACCATATATACACACAACACCACACACACACACACACACACATACAGGTTTATACACACCATATATACACACAACACCACACACACACACACACACACACACACACATTAGGTTGAAAAGGGAAAAAGAAAATCAAGAGTAACTCGATGCTTTACTCATCAAAAGAAATTTGGCAAAATCCTTGGAAGTACGTGATTAATTAAACATCTTTAATGTCTCTGAATTATAATGATATGACATATCAAAACAGGGATCACAGTTTGTCAAGGTCACAATAAGTATCTTCCAAAGGCAAGAAACCCTACTTTGTTTTTATGTATAGGACAAAATATTGCATACTGGCTATATTGCTCAAGGATTTGGATCATCAATAAAATGGAAAATTGGCTACAAAAGCAGTTTAAAAAAAAATCTGTAAGGCGCCTGGGTGGCTCAGATGATTAAGTGTCTGCCTTCGGCTCAGGTCATGATCCCAGGGTCCTGGAATCGAGTCCCGCATTGGGCTCACTGCTCCTTGGGGGCCTGCTTCTCCCTCTGCCTCTCTCTCTGTCTCTCATGAATGAATAAATAAAATCTTAAAAAAAATTTTTTTTAAATCTAAATGTTGGAATTTTATAGTAAAATTCATTAGAGAAGCAGGATCAAGTACAGCAGAATAGATCATTGTCCTGGGTAATTCTGATCAAGAAAATATGGTGTCTGTGCTCTTCTGACATATTAATTTGTCAGTCAATGGTTAAAATGCCTATTTTGTATTCTATATACTAAACTAGGTTAGAGAAAGACCATCAATATTCACTATTGGGATGTGTAATAATTGTATGAAAATTATAAAGTATAACTATCATGTGTTCCTTTTTCCTTCAGTGTCAGTACTAATGTGAATATAGCTAACAATAATTAATATTCTTTTTTTTGGTGTAGTGTTCCATGATTCATTGTTTGTTCATAACACCCAGTGCTCCATGCAGAATGTGCCCTCCTTAATACCCATCACCAGGCTAACCCATCCCCCTACCCTCCTCCCCAATAATTAATATTCTACTAGTGGCTTGTAAGTAGAAAAAAAAATCATGGGTAGGAAACCATCAGGCTCCATCCTAACCACAACTAAGACAAACAAAATGTTCATAAGAATCTGCTTAGCTCTTTATTCAGTCTTCAGAAATAGGACTCTTAATTTACCTGTTCCCATCCTCTGAATATAATCAAGGAGATCTCTTGTAAGCTCTGTTCAGTACTTCAAGGCTCGGCATCTGGCTAGTCTAGTTGCTTGCCCTATAGTATTAATGCTCAGAATCAGAGACCAGTCTTGTTCTTTATCAACAAGCTTCTACCATACATTTACTCACTCAACAAATATTGACTGAATGCATAATGCGTGTTGGGCCCTGGAGATATAACCAAAGATGACATATACGATCCCTATCCCAATTGAATCTAGGGGTGAGTTATGAAGTTACAAAGCGGAGGTAGAATGTACATGGAAGGAAGTACAAGGGCAACTAATTCAAACTTGACAGTTTTGAGACCACTTCCTAAAAGAAATGCCTTTTAACCACAACCTAAATGATGCTTGAAAAGTTGGGGCGCCTGGTGGCTCAGTTGGTTGGGCAGCTGCTTTCAGCTCCGGTTATGATCCTGGAATCCAGGGATCAAGTCCCACATCGGGCTCCTCCTTGCTCATCCAGGAGTCTGCTTCTCCCTCTAACCTCCTCCCGTCTCATGCTCTCTCTCTCTCTCTCATTCTCTCTCTAAAATAAAAAAATAAATAAAATCTTTAAAAAAAGAAAAAGTTATCCTGGCACAGAAGAGAGGTAAAATTATCTGGCAGAAGGAACAATGTTGAGAAACTGGAAGTGAGAGAGACCATGGCAGATACTCTATTGGAGGAACTGGAAAGAGTTCAATATAGCTGGATTTTAAAACATAGTGTTGAGCAATGAGGTCAGAGAATTAAGGAATAGATTTTATAGGAACTGGTAGACCACGTTAGAGAGTTTGAACCTTAAGAGCAATTTGGAGCTCTTGAAAGGTATAAACTAGGGGAACAGTAGGCTCAATTTTGTGTCTTGGAAATTCCATTCTGACTGCCATATGGAGAATGGAAAGGAAGGGGAGAAAGATGGAAGGAGGAGGATCCATATAAAAGATTATCATCATAATTCAAGCATGAAAGTATGGTAGTTTAATCCATGGCACTGAGTTTCTCTCTGGATTTACCGACTACTGTAGTGTTTCATTTAGAATCAGTTTCCCGACTTACACCTCACAGTCCCTTCCAGATGTTAAAGTTCTACTCCAAGTTAGTTGTAACAGCTGCACTTCTACATGATACCAAATACGCTTGAAAGTAATTGATTGCCAGGGTGTCCCTCTACTGATTGCCTTAATCACGTGTTCGCCAACTGTGGTATGCTACACTCACCTACTGGGAAATGTAGTTCTTGTCTACCACCCATCTTTCCCTAAATAACTCCTACTTAATTACTCCCTATTTTCTGATGCTGTGACCTTTCAATTTGATGTCTTTCCTCTGTGAAAATGTGTTCTTTACCATGGCTTTACCATGTTGTCTTCTCCTTCCTATGATCTAAGCTCCAATTGAAACACTAGCAATATCATGGACTCTAAAATACACTGACAAAGATCTTAGAATTTTGAACTTGCCCCCTCATAGTCCTTACACTGCACTCTAGTGTCACAGTAATTTCTTCAGCTTGTATTTAATAGCTATTTGATATGAATAGGCTTATTTTTTTAAGTTTTTATTTTAATTTCAGTTACTTAACATACAGTGTAATATTAGTTTCAGGTATACAATGTGCTGATTCAACACTTTCATACACCTGGTGTTCATCCCAACAAGTGCACTCCTTAATCCCCATCACCTATTTAACCCATCCCCCCAACAACCTCCCCTCAGGCATCCATCAGTATGTTCTCAATAGGTAAGAGTCTGTTTTTTTGGTTTGCACCTCTCTCTCTCTTTTTCCTTTGTTCATTTGTTTCTTAAATTGCACATATGAGTGAAACATATGGTATTTGTCTTGACTGACTTATTTCACCTAGTATAATACTCTCTAGCCCCATCCACGGCATTGCAAATGTCAAGATTTCATTCTTTTATGTGGTTGAGTAATATTCCATTATATATACCACATCTTTATCCATTCATCAGTTGGTGAACAACACTTGCGCTGTTTCCATAATTTGGCTATTGTAGATAATGCTGCTATAAAATCAGGAAACATGTGTCCCTTTGAATTAGTATTTTTGTATTCTGTGGGTAAATATCTAGTCGTAAGATTGCTGGTTAATAGGGTGGTTCTATTTTTAACTTTGTGAGGAAACTTCATACTGTTTTCCAAAGTGGATATACCAGTTTGCATTCCCTCTAACAGTGTAAGAGGGGTCCCCTTTATCCACATCCTTGCCAACACCTATTGTTTCTTGTGTTGTTGATTTTAGCCATTCTGATGGGTGTGAGGTGATAGCTCAATGTGCTTTTGGTTTGCATTTCCCTGATGATAAGTGATGCTGAGTATCTTTTCATCTGTCTGTTGCCCATCTGTACGTCTTCTTTGGAAAAATGTCTTTTCATGTCTTCTGCCCATTTTTTAACAGGATTATTCATTTTGAGGTGTGTTGAGTTTCATAAGTTCTTTATATATTTTGGATACTAACCATTTATCAGATAAGGCATATTTATCTTTAAATATTATGAGAGCAATTATAACTTTACAGGTACATTGATTCATTCATTCAGTAGTCATTGAAGTTCAGCCCTATGGTTAGAATCTGGCTAACCGCTGGAAAGGATACGAAATGTTGAATGGCAAATAATTGTTCTTTCCAAGAAGCTAAAAAGCCAGTAGGGAAACCAAAAAATATGAACACTGAACATTTATGTAATAATATATTTAATTCTCTCAAGATGATAGATATCAATTTAATTTGAATGCTTACTAGTGCCAGGCTCTGTGCCAAACACATGATATGTCCTATGTTTTTCAATTATTATAATAATCATTCAAAGCAGGTGTTATTCTAATTTTTTAAGTTAGGAAGCAGGGAAGTTAAGTGACTTGCCCACAATTACACAGAAGGTAAGTGGTAAAAATGGATTCAATCCCAAGCCTGTTTTATGACCAGGGATTTGCTTTTTACTCATATGCTATGGGTACTTGCCTTCTAATGCCCAAGAATCATTATATATCCCATTCTAAAACCAATTATGTTCACTTAAAATATATTCTGGAAAGGAATGTGGTGGAATAAACCAGGAAAAGGATGGCAGAATGCTTTCAACTTTTATGGTAACTACAATATATTTATTGTGGCTGACTGGAACTCTGTCTTAAGAGGAGTTATATGAGTTGAAATAACCTATAAAAGTATTCTGAGGCTGCACTTGAGCTCTGTGGGAAAGAGCACCATCTTTAATTTGTGATGTTTGCCCTAAAGTCAGAATAGAGAAGTTATGATTATAGTACCGAGTTAGTAGCTATCCTGTGCAAGGAAGTCTATAAGACAGCAGCCACATGATTGCCTAATAACAGTGAGGACTCAAATGAATTTTGCTATCTTATATCTGTCCTGACCAGCATCTTACATTTCTACAGCTTCACCACATTTGTATCCAGAAATCCGGGGTGGGGGCGGGGAGTAAAAGAAAACTGAGAAAGAATTATAGACCAAACCTGCTTTTTCTAAAACGGTAGCCCCCAGCTAGATGTGGCTTTTGAGCACTTAAAATCTGCTGAGAATGAGAAACTGACATTTTTATTTCACTTAACTTGAACTAATTTCAATTTAAGTTAAAATACTGGACACTATATTTGGTTACTGGAAATGTTTAAATATGTTTAGGATAAGTTGGGTATATGAGTCTACTTTTTAACCATTTTATAAAATCTAGAAACAAATCAAGTAATTTCAATGAATATTGAAATGTGCTATAAGTATAAAATACACACTGGATTTTGAATATGAATCCCACAAAAAAAAGAATATGAGCTATTTAACTGATAATTATTATACTGGTTATATGTTGAATCTTTTGGATATATTAGGTTAACTCAAATATATTCAAATCAATTTCACCTTTTTTTACTTTCTTAAAGCAGTTACTAGAAAACTTAAAATTGCATGTGAGACTCACATTTTTATTTCTATTAGACAACACTGGACACTACAGAAGATCACAAAGACAGGGAAGGGGAGGTGAGAGTAACTAGGTATTGAATTAACTGAGCATTCAGGTAGGTGGTTGTTCTAGATCAGTGTTTCTTGGCCTTTTTTTTTTCTTTTATAATTCCTTAAGGTGTCTTTTAGACTTTTTATGTTGTTGCTGTCACTCCCGCAAGAAATTTAAATCAAAAATATACTCTATACCTGCTTACGTACTATGGCTCTTTGGAGGAACACAAACCATTCAAATATGTAAGATGTTCTTGTCCAGCTTATATTTAACAGCTTTCCCCTTTGGGAGTGATATTTCTCCCATAGAAGATTCATGTTTTAAGGGAATTGGGAAGGGTTAAGTGACTAGAAGTCCTAGTGACAATAGAATGAATCTTTAGACAGTGTGAGGCAATGACAAATAAGGTATCATGAGTTAACTGAAAGAAAACTAAGTTGAAGAACAATGAGGCAGAGGTACCAAAATGAGGATCTGGTGCAGGCTATGAATTATTCGTAACCACAGTTATCCAACACATTTTTTGTCCGTACCTTCAGACTGTAGATTTTTCTAGACATGTGAAATGTTGGGGCAGCACCTAACACAATAATATGGATTGTGAGGTCAATTGGTGCCATTTTCTGTAAATAAAGATTTATGTGAATAATATTTATTTCCACACTAATCTATCTCATAAGGTGATTTCGTATAATTTATCTGTGCAAACCCCTGGATACTGTCAGAATGTAACTTTCTTAAACATATAGAGTATAAGCTTGAAACTTATAACATGTCCTGAAATGATAACATAATGTAGACAAAAAAAAGAGACTCTGTGTTGGGTCTTGGGGATAAAAACGGAGGTGATGAGTATTTTCCAGGTTTTTGCTATGACTGCCCAAGGGCACAGTTATTCTGACCAACTGAAAACACATTCAAGTTTTCTTGGTGCATCTATCCTTGTAGTGAAGATGGGTGTCACAGCTTCGTGATAATCAAAAGGCCTCATTTATCTAATTTATCCTGACTCAAGCAAATTTTCAATTTTAATTTGGTTTTATGAACAGCTCTTCCAAGCAGAAAAACTCTTCAGATGCCCAACTGTTTTAAGTTTTCCTGCATATTAGTAGTAATATTTTTCACTGAAAGTTTATTAGCATTCTAGATTTTATTTTATTTTTTTATTAACATATAATGTATTTGTTTCGGGGATACAGGTCTGTGATTCATCAGTCTTACACAATTCACAGCACTCATCATAGCACATACCCTCCCCAGTGTCCATCACCCAGCCACCCCATCCCTCCTACCCCCCTCCACTCCAGCATTCTAGATTTTAAATAAGTACACTATATGTACTTGGAATATAGTATGTTACATTAAATTCTTCCCACTTTCCACCTCTTCCTTTATTCCCTCTCTCCATAAGTAGCTTCACTATCTTCCCATATCACCTAAACCAAATGCTAAGAAGTCAGTCTGAGAATCCTTGGTTCATGCCTTATACCGGTCATTTTAGCCTATAAATTCTCCCATATAACATTTGTACATCTCCATGGCTACTATCTTAGTCCCTCATCAATTCTCCCAACTTCTATAAAGGTCTCTCTACCACTTATTGTCCCTTAAAATCAATTATTGTCTTAAACAGAACTGTTTCAACCCTGACTGAGATGCCTCAAATGGCTAAGCTAGAAAAGGGAATTGATTGGCTCAAGCAACTAAGAATAGCAAAGGTAGTTCTGGCTTCAGGTGCAACTGACTCCATATACTCAAGCCTATGATTAGATTTCTTTTCCCATCCCTCAGCATTGATTTTGTCCATGGGCTGGCCCCATTCTCACCTATTGCAGTCAGACTTCTTCCATATGGTGGGTATTGTAGACATGTAGATGTACTGGCCAAATCCCTTTCCAGAAAGGACTTGCTGCTAACTGTGGGAAATGCAATGAGCCAACAGCCTCCAGTTGTCAGTTCCTTTAGGATCTGCATCAGCTGCAGAGAGCCACCTCACCCAAGGTCACACCTTTTCATGGTAGCGTCCATCTGGTGACTGAGTGAAGCTGACCAGCCATCTGGAACCTATGCAGGACACTGCTGGGCTTTCCTCACTCCAGAGCTTCCTGACAGGTTGGCTGAAGCTTTGTCAAACCTGCATCTCAATCCACTCCTCCCTCTGCCCAACCATGTTTCTTCATTCCTTTTGCAGGGGTTGATCCCTAATAAGCACTTGCATTCCAAACTCCATCTCTGTCGGCCTCCAAGGAACTCACCCTGTAACTGTGATTTAAATGGCCTGAGTGACTGAGACTTCACAGCATCCCAGCTCCATTGGCCCAGAATTGGAGCTAAGCCTTCCCCCTAGCTCTGACTAGAATAATCCTAAGGATGGATTCTGATTGATGCTCCTTGGTTCACATTTCATTCCCTGGGCTAATTACTAGGGCCATGCAGTCAGGAGCTATGTTCGACCCTCACCAAGACCACATAGAATGAGAAAGGAAGAGTTATCTCAGAAGGAAAAGGAAGGAAAATGTTGTCCTCTTAAACTTCCATATATCCAACTCCTATCTCTTTCTATAATATAGATCTAAAGTGTTTTTTCCTTTGTTTAAACATCAACTTTCACCATTGCCTATAGCAGAAAACATTCAGAATAACACAAAACATTCTAAAGGACACAGATTCATCAAAACCCCCATCATTTTTATTTGGGCATAATACTTAGGAATGTTCTCTGCCTTGATTGGGGATTGCGTTTTGCATGAAAATATACCCAAAGGAATGCAGTTGCTACCTTTAGTTCAGCTGCTGCAGTGTATCCAGGCCAGCCTGCATCCAGGCAGTTGTTTCCCGTGGCTTTTCATTCATGGGTGCATCATGGCTGCCAAGGCTTTAGCCATTATAGCCTCATTTATGTCAGGACAAAATGGGGAGGAAGGAGCTTTCCCAAAACCACCACCTGTACCCATACTAACTCCACCAGGTTTCTACTAACAGTTTATAGGACAGAAATGAGTCACATGAAAACCCCTACCTGCAAGGGAGATGACTGAGAAAGTCAGGCTCTGTAGGAGTCATCAAGGGAAAGGGGGTTAGAATTTAAGCTAGATAAGAGGCAAAGTGAGAACATGAGGGGGTTAAGAATTGACAGTGAAACTGTTATAGATTACAGGTTCTGATGAGGCAAAGGAACGACCGGAGTCAGGGTTCCGGACAGAGGAAACTAGAATGATAGGAGGTGGTGAGCAGAGAGGAAAAAGCTCAAAATTGAGATTGTGAAGTTAGTTGAAGTTATTTGTAATGACACAGAAGTCAGGGGCTAAGTGGAAGAGTGAATGGAGGGCAGGAGACAAACCAGCATTGACAGTCCCAGCAAGTGCCTGCCACACAGCAGGCAGTAGATGAAAGAACGGTAAGCTGACTGACTTTCCAGTCAATATTCATCTGCAATTTCCGTGTCTCTCCTGAAACAGAGACCCTCTTGTCAAACAGCTTTCTCCTCTCTGATGTCTTGTAGGGGCCTATATATCAACATGTTCAAAGGTCAAACCATAATCCCTTAGTTTTGAGCACCCCATCCCTTTGTTATGTTCTCTGATTAGCTAAGTGTATTCACTTACCTCAGCCAGAGCCCTAGAAGGTGCCCTTGACTCTTCTTCTTTCTCATGTCCACATCTTACCAGTTACAAGGTTTAATCATGGTAACTTAGAATCACTTTTTTTATTGTTTCTTCTCTTCCTCCAATACCTTGGTCCGACATGCATCATTTCTTATGAGGACTTTTGTAGTAGTCTTTAAAAGAATCTCCCTATATAAAACTATGATTTTTCCTAACACTTTTTAAATTAAAATTTTCTCAAAAATCTCAAAAGTAACATGTTTAACCCCAATCTGTGAATGTAGTATCATCTCTTCCTCTTGCCAACACTGTGAATAAATTGTTATCCATCTCTCACATCTTTCACATGGTCAACAACACAATTAGTCATCTATAGGATTAGTTTTAACAACACAATTAGTCATCTATAGGATTTATTTTACAAAATGGGATTGATCCATACACCCTGTATGCTAATTTAGAGGTTCCTAAAAGCCAATATCTAACACATTAATGTATCTCAGTAATTTGTGGGTTATGCTTTGATTATTTTGTTACTCCTGCTTATTCTAGTAGTTATTTAGTTATAAGCACACACTTAATTCCCTGTTAGATTCTTAGCACCGTGAGGATAGAAGCCAGGGCTGTCCTGTTCACCGATATGTTCCTACCAAGTAGAGCAAAGTCTAGTGTCAGATGAAACTTTTTGAGTGAATGCGTGGATAGTTAAATAGCAGTAGCAAATAATGGGTCACTAAAGCAAGAGAGGAAATTTATTGAGAATGTGCTATGGGCTAGTGCTATGAGGACAAACTATGTGTATTATTTCTTTTACTACTCAAAAAGATGTAGGTGCTACTAGTACTCTATAGATGAGGCAATTAAAGCTTGGAGAAATTGTTATTTTCCAGAGGTCATGGCTACTAGGGAAAGGATCTAGGACTTTAATCATGATCTGATTCCATGCTCTTAATGACTACGGAGTTAACAAGTGAATTACTGTTTTAAAAGTATAAATTTAGGGCGCCTGGGTGGCTCAGTCATTAAGCGTCTGCCTTCGTCTGAGGTCATGATCCCAGGGTCCTGGAATCGAGGCCCGCATCAGGCTCCCAGGGAGCCTGCTTCTCCCTCTCCCACTCCTCCTACTTGTGTTCCCTCTCTCGCTGTGTCTCTCTCTGTCAAATAAATAAATAAAATCTTTAAAAAAAAATCAAAGTAAAAATTTATAAAGAATACAAAATAAAATATAAAAATATTTCAAAATTTACTTAAAATACACATTATTACTCACATATTATTAGTTTCATTTTTCTAGTTTTCAGCTTTTTTATTGAGATATAATTGACATATAATGTATTACTTTTAGCTGTACAACAACGATTTGGCTTTTATATATACTGCAAAATGATCACAAGTCTAGTTAACATCTGTCATCCTACAGTTACAATTTTTTTCTTGTGATGAGAACTCTTCTTGTAGCAACTTTCAAATATGCAATACAACATTATCAACTATACTCACTGTGCAGTACATTACATATATATACACATATGTAAAACAATTTCTTTACCCACTCATCCATAATGGACACTTACGCTGTTTCCATGTCTTGGCTATTGTAAATAATGAACATAGGGGTGCACATATCTTTTCAAGTTAGTGTTTTCATGTTCTTCAAATAAATATCCAGAAGCAGAATTGCTGGATCATATATGGTAGTTTTATTTTTAATTTTTTGAGGAACTTCCCCATGTTATTTTCCATTGTGGCTGTATGAATTTATATCCCCACCAATGGTGTACCAGTGTTCCCTTTTCTCCACATCCTCGCCATTACTTGTTAATTCTTGTCTTTTTGATAATAGCCATTCTGACAGGTTTAAAGTGGTATCTCACCGTGGTTTTGATTTACATTTCCCTGATGATCAGGGATGTCGAACATCTCTTCATGCACCTGTTGGCCTTCTGTATGTCTCCTTTGTAAAAATGCCTATTCAGATCCTCTGCCCATTTCTAAATCAGACTGGGTTTTTTTTGCTATTGAGTTGTATGAATTTTTCATATATTTTGGATATTAACCCCTTATCAGATATATGATTTGTAAATATTTTCCCCCATTTAATAGGTTGTCTTTTTCATGTTGTTAACGGTTTCCTTTTCTGTGCAGAAGCGTTTTAGTTTGATGTAGCCCCACATATTAATTTTTTTTAAAGATTTTATTTATTTGACAGAGAGAGACACAGCGAGAGAGGGAACACAAGCAGGGGGAGTGGGAGAGGGAGAAGCAGCCTTCCCGCGGAGCAGGGAGCCCAATGCGGGCCTCGATCCCAGGACCCTGGGATCATGACCTGAGCTGAAGGCAGACGCTTAATGACTGAGCCACCCAGGTGCCCCCCCACATATTAATTTTTATTTTTATTTCTCATTCCTGTAGCCTCTCTGTTCTCTGTTGTGGCCTGTAAGGAGTAACCTTTACTAATAACCTCTCCATACTTATAAAGATTGTAAATTAACATATGGATTGTTTCTTTTTTGAGAGAGAGCTTTAAGTAATCAGCCAACTTTTTAAAAATCTGGTCAACAGGTCAAACAGCTAGTGATAATATTTTTGCTACAGTAAACCCTATTTTTAAGACAAAGTTTATTCTATTAAGTGTATTTTGCTCTAAGGCTAAAGCAGCTATGACAGAGTATACAAAAGGTTTCTTAAAGATTACACAAATAAAAGCTCCTCTTTTTTTTCAATATGAATATGGAAGATATTTTGTTTTCTTGGCAGTTTTGAAGTAAGTATTAGAGAGTTTTGGATCTCCTGGCATCATTCCTTATAAACAATAAGTGATCCCTAACAGCTTCCTAATGAAATGGGGGTATGCAGGGCTGTGTGATGTTGTATCAGAGACATTTTTTTTTTCTGTGAATTGGTGTAGAAAAAAAAAGGCTGGAAAATGAGGAACTTGGGTGGGGGATTAGGAATTTTGAAAACAGGGATTAGATGGAAATTGTATTGTTTATCTATGTGATGTGTAATATAAATCTATGCAACAGAGTTAAAATGGCAGATTTGACTTCTAGCCTTTGAAAGTAAAATATCTGTTACAACAAGGTTGACCCTTGATCATGTCTGGGAACTTGGATTTTGGGGTATAGGGGTCCCACCATTCCTAGAATTGATAAAAGTGGCTCACTGTGCCTAAACTGTGTAAGCAACGTGGTTTATCCTAAATACCTGTTTTCCTTCCGGGAGTCTGGAATCTGAGTGCCAGGCAGAGCATGCCTATATGACCAGCTTCCAAAACCCTGGGCACTGAGTTTCGAACAAACTTCCTTGGATGACAACAGCCACCAAAGAGTTGTCACAACTCATTGCTGGGGGAATTTAGTGTAACCTGTGTGACTCCACTGAGAAAGGATTCTTTGAAACTTACACCTGGTTTCCCCTAGACTTTGCCCCTAGGCCTTTTCCCTTTGCTGATTGTGCTTTGTGCCATTTGTAGTAATCATAGCCATGAATGTGACTATATGTTGAGTCTTATGAGTTTTCCTAGCAAATCACCAAACCTATGGGTGATTTTGGATAACTTCAACACAGCACCTTACTCAGTATTACTAAAAATCTTCAGTGTATCACACATCTAATGAGTTTCCAGTATGCGTCCAAGTATTTTTTAAACATTGGGAATATAATCATGAATAAGGTACAACCTCTATTAGGAATCCTATAGCTCAGTGGCATGATTCTCACCCAAGATTGATTTTGTCTCCCAGGAGACATTTGGTAATGTCTGTAGACATTTTTGATTGTCACCACTGGGACAGTGTTACTGGTGTCAAGTGAGTAGAAGCCAGGTATATTGCTAAACATCCTACAATATAAACAGAACAGTTCCCCTCAAACCTCCAAAAATCATCCAGTCCAAAATGTCAATAGTGCCAAGGTTGAGAAACCCTAATGTAGTGGGAGAAACATACACATAAACACGTAATTTTAATAGAATGTGAAAACTGGTCATTGACCTCCTGCCTTCCAGGGATCTTGCCCACTCCCTAACTTTAGCCACTCATTCCCACAACCAGGGCCCCCCACCTACCACCTTTGTGCTTTCTTTTACTCCCTCATGGCCTTTGGTGAGGTTAAATTCCATAGTCAATTAACAGTAACCATTCCCTTTTATACCCCCTATTTCCCCTTATTCAGCTCCCTTTGTAGGCCCTTCTTGACCAATCTCAATACTAGTAACCTGAGTTTATGTTGACTCCAGATGCAGCTGACCTTGACTGGTTTCACTTTAAATTCGTAGTCACCAACCATCATGTGGGTCCTGCATGCTGTGCCACCATCACATTTCTGCAGAGCCTTCCTTCTCTCACCCATTTCATACCTTGCTCTCTCTCTTCAGATGCCCTACACCTGCTATCCTTTCTTTACTCTCAAGTTGCTTGTCCTGTTTCTAGTTTCACTGAGAAAATAAAGCAACCACAGGAGAACTTCCACAAGCTCTCACTGTCACACCCACTAACTTCTATGCAACTGGTGCATATTGCCTGCCTTCTTCTTGGGACAAAAGGTGAACTTCGTTTATCAATCAGCTCTAGCAATCCCTCTCACTTGCTCAAGGAAATCATAACTCCAGCATCCCCATCTCTTTTGTCCCACGTGGTTGTTTCCCTCTCTACTGAATCTTCACTACTGACATCAAAATACGTTTCTTTCCCCATCTTAAAAAACTTCCTCTCCTGATCCCACTTTTTCCTCTCGTCACTGTACCGTTTCTCTCTCCTCACATCAAAACTCCTTAGAATAAGTTGATTATTTTTACCACTTTAAATTTCCCTTCTATTCTTTCCTGAACCAGTTTAGGTGTTTACTATTTTTCCAAATCTGTTCTTACCATCCTGCACTGGTAAGTCATCTTTCAAAGTCAGGAGGTGGGGAACCCAGGGAACTCCCTGCACTCCAACATGTGCGGAAACCCTCAGCTTCTCTATTAACCTGATTCCCCTGCTTCTGATTCTCTCATGGACTGCATAGTCCCCTCTCGATGCTCTGAATCGTGACTTCACTTTACCTCCCCATGCTAATCACTTTGTTCTCTTAGTGGCTCTAAGCTCAATTCCAATGAAAAGTGAACCAATTGGCAAATTCATATTTTTAGGCCAGGCTGCAGCATATATTATCTACCAGGCTATAGGCTAAGTGATTTGGTTCAGGTATACACTGCCAGTCCAAACACTGGCCACACCAACAAATAGCCCATTATTGCTTCTCTGAGTTGGCAGTTGAGGGCAAGGAAACTTTACCAAAGAAAGAACACTGGGCATTGAAGACAACGGGATATAGCCAGTGTAGTGACACTCAGTAAATTTTCCATTATTCCCTCCCTCTCCAATGGCACGGGTCACATACTGTCTTGTAACATGGTAATCCGCGTGTATTACATGCGGCACCTCCTAAATTAAAGTACCTGTACTCAAATACTGTGTCTTAGCTTTCTCTGTTTTTCAGCCATTGACAGTGTGTCCTCAGCTTGTTAAGTCCACATTAGGGCAGTATAAAGGAAACATTTACACTTAGGAGGGCCTTGAATCTGAAGCATATTTTCCCAATTCTCACCATGCGTCATTCTATCCTAGTGACCAGCCATCCCTACTGCTGTTCCTGCTATCTCCTCCCAGGCTCCCCAGCTCTAAACTAGACTGTAAACGGGGTGGGAAGTACAGTGACTCTCTCGCATTTACTGCTGTGTCCCCAAAACCTTGCTCCACAACCTAGTCATCACAGGTGGTTGGCAAATGTCGACTGAATAAATGGCAGCTGATCATCGTTCCCAGTTCAGTCCCTTTGGCTCCATTATTATGGCTCCCTGGCAGGCCCTTTGTGATCCAGTATCTTCTGCAGTTTCATCTATCGATCATATGCTTTTCTCCCCTTCATCCCATACGCTGTCCCCAAATCCATGGTGGGAAGCCTGGCAAGGTACAGTGCACTGAAAAAGGTAGGCATGCAATACATTTTTAGCAGATTATCTTCTTGGAAATGTAACCCACCACCTTATAGGCCCAATGCTATTAATATGTCTCTCTGTTTTCCCTTAGCCCCCCATTACCATGCACAATAGAAAAGAAATAAGCCCTTTAGTAATAATGTAAATGTTACTACTAATAAAAATAAGTACTACAGTGAAGCCAAAGTACATGTCTTTTATAGGACTGGGAAATTTTAATATGGTTCCATGTTCAAGTGCTTATTGTTCAGAGAGGGATTTTTGGTCTATATGGTCTCCAAATTATTTTTTTCTTCTTTATCCATTAATACTCATATTTTGGCCATTTTACAGATTATTAGCATCTCTACTAGAGAAGGAGAAATATAAATAGAAAGGAACTAAAATTCAAATTTATAAACTGAGTTGTTTGTGCATAACTAATAGTTTAAAAAAAATAAAGATGAGGAAGAAAAAAAACTGTAGAAGGGGTAAGTATCTGAAGTCAGTGATAAGAATGAAGTGTGAAACCTATCCTATGGAATTCCTTTATGGTATTCTATACAAGATGAGTCAATTTTTTCCCTGGAAAATGGACACATATTCTCAGAATGGAGCGTATCACATGTGTAAGAAAGTCTGGATTGGGAGTGTTGATGTGATGGAAATAAGCCAGAAGAGTGAACTACACACATGTTTGAGTTGAAGCTACTCCTGGCTAGCTGTAAATTATGACACAGTCATTTATAAGAGAGTCCATAATTGCTGGAGAAATTTCTGTGTTAATCATCAGGAGACAGATTCAATAAAATAAAAAATTAAAAAAAAATCAGTACCAGTTTATATAATATTCTCCCTCCCTTCCCAAATCAATTATTGGCTCTTCTCTGTTGATGACTGAGAAGTGATAGCAATTTAATTAGCTATTTTTCCATTGAAGAAAATCACCTTGTTTTGATTCAAACACACCCATACAAGTTACCCAGGAGAGGTGTGGCTACAATATAGATTTCAAAGAATCACAAAGCCAACCCCTGGGTTCTAGTAAGATGACAATTTAAAACATAATTTTAGTTCTTATTTGAGATTAAATCCTGTTTCAATATAAAACACTTTTTTTCTTTTTTTCTTTTTATTTTGCTCTGCAGTTACTATATTAGACCAAAAAATCATGTCAAAGAAAGTCAGTAAAGATTTTCTCTAGAAGTGTTTTTAATAACTTTAAGGTGGCTAATATCTTCTGTCGACTTAATTATCTAGCTCTGTAAAATAGTCCTATGAATTTTAAAACCAGTTTTTGAGTGCCCACTCTTCACCAATAAAGTGGCAGTGATGTCAATGAAAATATTTCTATAACTCTTTCTAATCATATGATACATTTGACTTCATAAAACCATAGAATCTTTGTATGAAAATAATACTTTTATATAAACAAAGGTAAAAGACACCACAAACTGGAAGAAAATATTTTCAACATGTGTGGTAGAGGGTAAATATCACTTTAGAGAGAAAGCTCTTACAAATTGATTAAAAACAAAATAAAACAAAAAAAAACCACTAAGCATATGAAACTGTTCCCAACCTCACCAATAATTCCAACTTAAACAAGAAGAAATTAATTTTACTAAAAAGACAGGCCAAGATGAAGAATAATAATAACATCCAGTATTAGTGAACATAAGGGGAAATTAGCACAATCATACACTTTGGTGGAAGTTTAAATCACTACATTTCAGCAAGCTCTTTAGCAGTATTTCTCAAAGTTAAAGCACACCATTGCTTTGACACAGCAATTCACTTCTGTGAAGCTATCCTACGGTAATAAAGAAACATGAAACATACGAACATGGTCACCTTAACGGCGTCTGTCATTCCAAAAAATTTAGAAACAACCTAAAAATGTGTCAGTAGGAACTGCTTAAATAAATCACCATAAAATCTTACAACAGGCACATATCCATTTTGCAGTTTCAAGAAAGCCTTCAAGTATGGAAGGGCAGGAGAGTGAAGAAAGAGCAAAATTGCTTAACATGTTAACTTTAAAAATTAACTTTAAAATAAATTACAAAAATGTGTGAAGTCAACCCCACTCTCACAGGCTGGGGCTGTGAACAGCTTGGTATGTATCTTTTCAGAGACAGATCTGTGTATGTTTTGAAGCCATGGCCAGCTCTGCTCTTACTAAACCAAGTTATAGTTAAATATAAGTTTTTAAATCTCATAAGATGCAGAAGTAAACAGTGCCAAAATAATTACATGTCTCAGGTCTACAGTATCCAAAAGAACTGAAATCCCAGTGGAGGCATCAGGCATCCATATAGTTATGCTTGCTAAAGAGAAGAGTTTAATTTCTGCACTTCCTCCATGGAGTCTTAAATGTCTCAGACAACACAGGCAGTGCAGCTTCTCTAAGCCCTCATATTTTCTTTCAAACTTCCTGGTTTCACCTCATCTGTTACAGGTGATTTGCTTCCTTATTTTAGAGCAATAATGTTTTATTATTGTCATCATCTCTTCTTGCAGTGGCTCATTTTTATTCTTGGCAGCCCTACCCTTTCTCTTTCTCTCTCCCTCCCTCCCTCTCTCTCCCTCTCTCTCTCTCTCCTTCTCTAATCCGAATGTTTATTTAAATGATTTTAATTCGATAAATATTCCACAATGATTAGAACTGGAACAATTGCTGTAAAGAGCGTTTAGACTCCTGGCTGATTCCCATGTCCCATTTAAACCAGTCAGCCACTGGAATTAGTTCACTTTATTATTTTCTTTGAGCTGATCTGTCTTCTTTCACTGCCTTGTAGACTTTCCTTACTTCCCTCTTCCTCCTCCTCTTTGTTTGCTGCTTCCTCCTCCCTTCTCTTTCCCTTCCTACCATTCCTGCCCCTCCTCCCACCACCACCAGCCCTACTTCCTCTTTCCATAATGTTTCGGCCACAATATTTGCTAAAACAGAACTTGAGGGTTGCTCTGGGAACTAAAGCACGATGTATACCATGGTTCTCCTATGGGCTTTAGCAAGAAAAGATCAGGAGCACACTTGGTCCTCCCTCCTCCTGGCTACAGCCTACCCTGGGACAGGCAGGGAACACAGTCACTGGAGGGGGAAAACAAATCTTTTACTTGCAGAACATAGGCCTGTGTAGGTTGCCTTCTGCATACAGGCACCTCTTTGCTTTGATCATTATCTTCTATTAAATTTTTTGAGACATCCTGTTGCTCTCAGTTCTACCAACCCTATCTCATTATCTGTAACTTCTGTCCCCATGCACATTTCACCTCTTCAGTCATCTGCATCTAATTGTTACTCTAACCTTACTTCTGCTTTCATTCATTTCTTTGGCAATGTAATGGCAACATGCACAGTGAAGATACTCTTCAACTGGTCGAGAGATACTTCAAAGTTCTGTTTTAACATTCCTACTAACTGGGTAATTTTTTATTGCTTTCTAATAACATGAAGACATGAGACAGAATGTAAATAATGTGACAAGTGAACCTCAGCCCGTGAAAGCTAACAAAGATTTACTTGTTGGTTCTTAATATTTGGTAGTCAAAAGAGTCAGATCTGCTATTAAGACATTATACTTAAAATAAATAAATAAATAAATAAATAAATATTTTAAAAAAAGACATTATACTTGTAGGGGCACCCGGGTGGCTCAGTTGTTAAGCGTCTGCCTTCGGCTAAGGTCATGATCCCAGGGTCCTGGGATGGAGCCCCACATCGGGCTCCCTGCTCCGCGGGAAGCCTGCTTCTCCCTCTCCCACTCCCCCTGCTTGTGCTCCTGCTCTCGCTGTCTCTCTCTCTCTCTCTCTGTCAAATAAATAAAAAAATCTTTAAAAAAAGACATATATTTGTGAGTTTGCAAAAAGAGCATAGGAGGTGTTGTGAAGAGAGGTTATTTCAGCCCCTTAAAGTATGAAATCTATTAGGAGAAACACCACCGTCTTAACTGGTTTCTTTGTCTTGTGGCTCAGTCTCATCCACTCTCTCCTTCCCAGAAAGATCTTTCTAATAATCTAATCTCTTCTTCAGATTCTCAATCCCTTCATGTGACACCCACCTATCTGTTTAGACTTCCCTCCTACTATTTTCCCATCATGTATCTTACTTCTCAGTATTCCATGATATAATCCCCTTGTGGCTGATGCTATACCGTCTGCCTAGGACCCCTTCCCTACTCCTCTGCTTGTCTACTTTCTTCTGCCAGCTGTCTCCTGAGCTCTGGAGTCCCCACTCTGTGAAAAAGCCTGACTCCCAAGGCAAGAACAGGCATGCTTTTCTCTCCTCCTCTTGCCCTCCACTCCTCACAAGGCCCTCCATTATAGTTCTTATGCATGTTATTATACATGTCTACATGCTCTTGTCAAACTCTTGCTTAGTATATCCAGCTTCTCACTCTAGTGTACTTTTCAGCATTCAGAAACCACACCTTTTTATGTCTATGACCTCCACATCTAAAATGGTAGCTGGCATTTAGAAAGTACCTGTATCAGTGAGAGTTCTTGTTCGTGGGCCACTAAAACCAACTGTGGCTAAACTGATCAGAAAAGAGATGCGTAGATGAAAATATTGGGTGGATTACAGAATTAAGAGGAGGGAAGAATAGAGAAATAGGGTCAGAAGATAAGCAGGAACCAACTGCTTCAGGGCAGCAGAGCCAAAACTAAAACCATACCACAAGAAAGTCTAGATACCTTGCTAGCAATGGTACCTCCATCCCTATCAGATGCCACTGTGTGGTGCTACCACCACTGGACCTTTAGTACTTTCAAATTATTTCTAGTTCTTTGTTTCACTGCCTCCATATTCAAAATTCTAAGTAGAAGCATCCAGAGCCTAGTTCATTAATCTATACCTTGACTTATAGGTAGTGGTGATAGGCAGAGTATAAAGAAGTTGACTTCACATTTTACCAATCTATACAGTGGAGAATCCCCCCAGGAGGAAGGAAAATTACACCCTAAGCAGTCACAAAAAAATTACAAGTGCCCACAAGAGTTACCAAGTGTTATTATATTGTCACCATGAACTACAACAATGAACAGAAATCATTTAAGGTGCGTTTTATGATTTTGAACCCAGCTTTAAAGATAATGAAATGATTTTTATTACCTTTGCTTATTACAGAACTCTTCTATGGCTCATTTTTTTATTTGAAAATTATAGATAACTTAATTTTTGTCACTGTTGTAACAAATTACTCAAACTTAGCAACACAAAACAACACAAATTTATTATCTCAGAGTTCCTAGGTCAAAAGTACAGGTGGTCTTGGCTGGTTTCTGTGTTCCAGGTCCCACAAGGTGAAAATCAAAGGGTCAGCAGGCCTGCATTCCTTTCTAGAGGCTCCAGGAGAATAGCAGAATTCGGTTTCTTGTGGTTTATAGGACTAGGGTCCCATTTCTTTGCTGTCAGCTGAGAGCCACTCCCAACCTCAAGAGGTCTTATGTATTCCTTGCCTTGTGCCTCCACCCCCTTCCTCCATCTTCAAAGCCTATTCCTACAAAGCAGTTAGCACTGTTTTTTCTTTTTTGTTTTCTCTTCTCCATTAGTCGTAACAGTAATAACAGATAACATGTAGGGCCTCTTACTCTTTGTCAAGCACTGAGATCAGAGCTTTACTAATAAATCCCCAGTAATCTTACTTTACCACTTCTCAGTGGTGTGAGGGAACCTGCTCCTGTCAGTCTTATGGGCAGGGCCAGCTTCATAATTTGCAGGGCTTAGTGCAAAATGCAAAATGCAGACATGGCAGGGACAGGAGAGTCAATCTCCCCTTCCCACAGACCTATACCCTAACCCGTGGCAGATGAACAACCCCAGAAGAAACACGCAGTAACCTGATGAGGAGTGGGAGGGCCCCAACAGAGTTGCCACTGAAAATACGGTGGCAAATCATCCCAGGGCTAGGCAGACCCATGCTTTGCCCTGCCCTGAGATGCCACGTGGTGCCCACCTCAAGCCGCCATGTGGTCAGCTGGTCTCATCAAGGAATGTCCATAGTAGAAGTCAGTGTTGGTGTATGTTGCTACAGGTTGGACATTTGGTGGTGGAATTAGAAAAAATAGTCTTAATAAGGGGGAATTCTCCCACAGAACCTCCAACTCTATTACAATGACCACTTTGCTCTTGTGCCTATTGTTCTAGCACTGGGGTACTTGTTGACACTTTGTTGACTTTAATCAGCCAAGTTATTTGAGCTAATTTGGTTTTGAGTGTCTTTTCTGTGACAGCTACCCTAACAGAGATTAATAATTAATATGAAGGTTTTAAACTTTGTGCCCATTCCTATATATCCAACCATATGCCTCTACCACATACTTTTTGGCCTCTGACCACCCAGTCTTTCTCCTTACAAGCCACTGTGCAATGATCCATATACCCCTTGTATCCAAAATATATGACCAGGTGCACCACCCAAAGCTCTGCCTATCGATAGGAAGGCCAGGGTGGTTTCTCTCACCATTGTCTTTAAAAGCCACCCAGTATGGCTGTAGTGAATTTGCAGCCCATTTTGGGCATCAACATACCGAGCTGACATTCATACACCAAGCTTGGGCTTTGTTTTCCTCAATCACCTTATTGTAACTAAATTATAAGTGAAATTATGAGCTAAGCGGTTGCTCGTGCAATAATGGCAGGTGAAATGGGAGTCAGCTTGCTTTTGCCTTTTGTTCATCCTTGATCCTAGATGTACTATTTTTATTTTACAACATATTGTTGGATTGTTGCTGGGCCCACTCAATTGTGCATCCCAAAGAGTCTGACAGACCCCAGCTTGTGATGGGCAGTTCCAGATACATGGTCATGCACTCCTTTTCTACCATTGTCCAGTAGTGTTTTCAAAAGGCATATAATCCCCTGAATGATTTTGTTGTTCTTCAATTGTACTGTGCTACACCTAGGTGTGAATTTCAAATTTTCTAGGAATTTGTTGGATTTGTTGAGTGATATTGGTATCTTTCATCATTTCTGGAAAGTTCTAAACCATAGTATCTTATGCTTCAGTTTTTCTCTTAATTCAAACAAAACTCTCAACTATACGTATACATATACATACACATATGTATGTTCTACATTTTCTCTTCACTTTCCCTATACTTTGACCTATCTTTAATATTTTCCATCTCTCTCTTTGGGCTACTAAGATTATCTCTTCAGTTGTTCTTTTTTCTAATGTACTAATTCTTTTATTAGATGTGTATAATTTGTTATTCAACTAATCCATTGAGTTTTTCATTTTAATAATCATAGTTTTCAATTCTAGTTCTGTTTTATACTTTTTCAAATTTTCTCATATTTTATTTTACTTATTAAAATATATTCATACACTTTTATATTCTGTGTTCTGTAATTCCAAAATGTGAAGTTGGAATATCTGTTTCTGTTTCCTTTTTCACATAGGGTAGTTTATTTCCTTGTATTTAATGATTTTCTTTTAATTATATGCTGCTCTTATGCCTTAGGACATTATCTGTAGAAACATGTTATTGCCTGGTTTGAAGGAAGGTTATTCTAGAAAAAAATTGTCTTTTTCCTTTTGTGTGTCTGGGGGATTTTTGGCTATCCAGGTAGCATGTATTTGGGTCACAAAACTGAATTGTGTTTGCAAATATCAAAGGATAATTTTTAGTTTTTTCTACTAAATACCAAGTTTTGAGACTGGCAGTTTTCCTGATAGTTTCCTGAAGAGAAAGAGGAGGCAGATTTATTTTTGTCAATACATACTGTGAGTGTAAAATCCTTTGTGACCCCAGCTTTATGTGAGGGATCTCTTATTAGACTCACTTTAGATGCCTTCCAGAATGTTTTTTCCCTTCCTTAAATTTCACAATCTCACAAAAACCAGTCCTCAAGTTCTCATGGTATAGTTAACGCCCTCAAGAAACAAACAAAATCTGTTTCAAGTGTTATCTATGCCCTTCTCTTGGTACCTAGGTACACCACAGTTCTGGCCTGCATATTCCTTATTTCTTACCATTAATGAAAGCATTAAAGAGTATTTTTCTATATTTTACCCAGTATTTTATTCTCAGAACAGTCTAGAGGCCTAGTCTGCCATTGCTCCAGAAATCTCTTCTGGCCTTTTCCCACTCAACTTATTAGTGTCCCATTGTTAGAACCACTCGTAATCTAAATCTGGTATGAATTATTTGGCTACAAATAACAACAATAACAAAAATGACTAAAGAAATGGTACAAATAGTTGCTTTTTTCTCATGAAACAAGAAGTCTGGAAGTAGGCATTCCAAGTCAGCAGCTGTAAAACAGCAATGACGATGACAAAGATTCAAGCTCTTTCTACCTCTGCTTGGCCAAATTTAGTATTTTGACTTTTATCTTCACTGCTTATCAACATGGTTATGAGTTAGCTACTGCCCCTAGAGGAATTAGTCCATTTTACAAGCAAAATAAAAGGAAAAACCAAAAGGACCAAAGTTTGGGCCAACTAAGGTTTTTTTTCTTAATTAAGAAATTTTTATTAAGAAATAATAATTTCATTGGCAGAACTGAAATACATGTTGGGGCGCCTAGGTGGCTCAGTTGCTAAGCGCCTGCCTTTGGCTCAGGTCATGATCCCAGGGTCCTGGGATCGAGCCCCGCATCGGGCTCCCTGCTCCGCAGGAAGCCTGCTTCTCCCTCTCTCACTCCCCCTGCTTGTGTTCACCCTCTCACTGTGTCTCTCTCTGTCAAATAAATAAATAAATAAATATTTAAAAAAAAAACTGAAATACATGTTTACCTCAAACCAATCAATGGCAAAAATACATGAGAATACCATTTCTCACGTAGACCAATCACATTCCCTGAAGCTAGGATAAGACATTGCTCCACTTGAACTCAGGAGTTCTCCATTGCTACCTGAATAAATGGGGATTCTGTGAGCAGAAAATAAGGTGTTGAAGAATTAACATTGGGGAGGCATTAAATTATGTCTGTCAAAAACCTAACGCTTTCTCAGCATCTATCCTTTCCTGCCTAGAATGCCTTCTCTTCTCCCTTCATCTGTTTATGTAAGTCTTCGTGTCCTTAAATCCAAGCTTGGGTCTACCTTTTGTTAAGCCTTTGGCATCATCCTCTGCCCACAGGGCTTGCCCTCTTTCTGTGTATCAGTCGTTAATAACTATTATAGAGTGTGTCTTTCTTCTGAGTATGATCACTTGATGCATTATGTTATTCTTTCCATCTCCCAAACCAGAATGTAAGGTTTTTGAGAGTATGACTCCTATCTCATGTCACCTAGCCTAGCACTTGAATATATTATATATGTGATCAGTCAATGCTCATTGTTTACTAACGAACTCATTATCTCATTACTTATGTTCTTCATAACTCCTTCTGCTTAGTGACACATCTTTAACATTTACCCTAACCCTAATCCACTGACCCTCTTTTATAACTTAATTTTATTAATCTCTCTGTTTTTAAATTCTAATTAACTATTTTCACATAGAAAACCAGTTCTGTCTCACCCCTGACTATCCTGGTGATTTATTATAGACTACCATCTCCACTATTGGCTTATGCAATTCTGCACCACTCTAGTTATCCTCCTAGGTTTCTTTTTCCTGCCTGTTTTGCTGGTTTCTTTTCACCTTATTCAACTTTTCCTTTTACTCTTATCTCCTGAGAGTTCATATTTAAACCTCGTTTACTCCTCAACACTTTTCTTTGGGCCGATCCCTTTTGATTTAGATGAATCCCCAAATCAATGAAAGCAGTCCTGCTAATTTCTGTATTTGTATTTATTGCATTGTTGTCATTTCAAGCTCAAAGTTTCCAACACTAAATTTACCATCTTAGGTTCAAATATACTATTTATTCTAATATCCCTACTTCTTCCAATGGTGTCAGCACTTTTCTAGTCTTACAACATGAAATATTTGAAGCATTTCTAACAGTTCCTATCATGTTGATTCAAGCTTTGAAATGTCTCTAATATCTATTGCTTCACTTTTCCTCCTTCTTCAACATTCAGATATATTTACTTCAATTAACTAAATAACCTCGAACAATTCTGTCACAAATACCTCTTTTCTCCAATCTCTCCCAGATTAATCTTTTTAAAATTTAGCCTAAATGAAATCCTAATTCTGAACCAGAAAACTTCAGTGACTCTCCACTACCCAATTTAGTGAATTTTCTCCTGCTTCTCCCACAAAGGATTTCTGGAAATCACCTTTAAGGAAAAATAGAATCTTTTTTCTGATATTCAGAAGCCAAGAAAACATTTTCTCTGCTTTCAGTAAATTTGACTCCCTGATGAATATACAAAAGAACAGGTCACATATACTATGGGTTCTTTCAGCAACCATTCTTCTCATGTCTTTCTTGTAGTTTGTTAGGAGTTTTGCTATTTCTGCCACTGTGACAGTCTCTTGAGCTGCCCTTACTTTTTTTAAGTTATACAGCTTGTGAAATTTGAGGACAAAAAGAACTTGCTTGAAATCACTTAGCTGACTAGGGACTTGTACATCCTTACATGATTCTAGTTTTGTTTTTAAAATAGAGCAATTCCATCTCAATACCAGCCTTTGGAGGAACTTTGTGCAGGTGGCAGGCCACTTAACATGGTGGAGACTTCCTTTTAATTATGTTCAGGTTGAGTGGCTCCCACAAAGTAGGTAATCTGGACTGATTTCTTTTTCCCATTGTAAATTAATTTCATACTAATATTTTGTCTTTCTTTTGAAGATTTTTGATTGGAAGAAGCAGTTTTGATTTGTAAGAATCTGATTCATTTGATCTTAATGTATTCTCTTTCCCCACAGAGCAGAGATATTTTGAAAATGTTTTACTTTAATGGTTTTTTATCTAGACTAATTCCTTGTAAAAGAGCAAACTGTCTGCATGCTAAAACAAATGTGCATTTGAATGCACAATTGATTAACCAATTTTGAAATAATTAACTTTTTAGATTTTGCATGTGCATTTGTTGCTCATTTGACCATATAATAATTAATTAGCCTTAATTATAATGGATTGCACCTTCAAATCCTGCATGCATATTCTAATAGAATGACAGCATTTTTTACCACTTTTTTATATTTTAGTCAAACAGACAAGCACTCACAAGCAAAGGAAGAGAATTTTAAAAGTGGGGGACATTTTACATCTGCAGAAGTTGACATTTTGATTAATGAAGTGTTACAGTTGTTTTTAATGTATTTATTTGGTGGTGCATTCAGCAAAATTAATCCTGATAGATGAAATGTGTTTAAAGCACTGCTTACAGAATGAATGGTGTCCCCAAGCTAATAGAGTTATAAATGAACAGAAAAAAATGAAGAAGTCTTTAAAAATGAGTCAAGTGAAAATAAATGCCAGATTAAAAAACAATTTACTCTGTGTGTCTAGAGAGCCAAAGGGAACTCAAGTGCAAAGAATTTGACTTATGGACTAAGTGAACAGCTGAAATATTTAAATAACAGCCTAATGCTATTCAGTCATGAAGGTAAGAAGACTGCACAGGTTGGGCTTCTTACCTTCACCTGTGATATGTAGAGCTGAAAGGCAAAAACCAAGATTATGTCCTGAGGGGTGTATTAAGAGTCAAGCAGAGAAGTACAACCATGCCATTCATCAGTGATTTGGGGGGCAACGGTGTAGCTTGAGCATGAGGGAAGACAAGAATCAGAACTAGTGAGATGGTTCAGGCATCCAAAAAAGCAGTGGGGATGAGTATTACAAATTGAGGCCAGCTCCCTCCCAGGAACGTTTGCCCATCTCACTTTTTGATTTTGAAAGCAGAATAAGCCCACTTAAAATGGTAAGTGGGTGCCTGGGTGGCTCAGTTGCTTGAGTCTTGGCCTTCAGCTCAGGTCATGATCTCAAGGCCCTGGGATCGAGCCCCGCATGGGGCCCTCCAATATGCCCCCCTTCTGACTCTGTGTTCAGCAGGGAAACTGCTTCTCCCTCTCCCTCTATGTCTCCTCCCTGATTGTGCTCAGTCTCTCTCTCTCTCTCAAATAAATAAATAAAATCTTTTTTAAAAAAAAGAATAAAATAAAAGATAAGAACAGAAAAAAATAACTTATCTACAAAAATTCTCCATAGAAGAGAGTTCCTATTTTATGAATAATAACTTGAGTCTATATAGGCAATTCTCCAAAGATTTTTAAAATACATAAATAGCCAAGTTTTCACTCTTGGGAAAGATCAACTAGGTGTACATACTCTGTAGAGAATAGAGTAGGACTTCAGAGAGAGCCATTAGGTGCCAACTCTAGCTTTATCACTCATTAACTGTTGGTCCCTGAGCAAGTTTAAAAATCTCTCTGTGTCTTGGCTTTATCATCTGTCAACAAAGATGAATAATAATTTTTTTAAATCTTTAATGTCACAAGAATTGAACATGTATGAAGACAGTCATTTTGCTGGTGTTGTTCACTGATCTAGCCCATGTGCTTAAAATGTACTGAGCACTTAGTAGGTGCTCAATAAATATTTAATAAATGAATGGATATATAAGGCATTTTTCATAGTTCCTGGCACTTAACATTCAATAAGTAAATGGTAAACAATACGTAATTTGGTAGCACCTTTACACCTAGGTATATGGTGTAGCTAGAGCAGACTCACCCTTCAGCTGAAAGAAACTAAGAATCCTATGTTTTTGTCTATCCAGCATTTTCAAAATGAATTTGTCCACAGAAGTCTCTTGTCATGTCATGACATTCCTTCCTTTATTAAAATATTTTTGGAATATCTATATATGCCAAACACTATTTTTATGTTTAGAAAGTCATGAACCAGTCCCTGTCCTCCAGGAGTTTATACTATTTTGTGATGAAGGCAGAAAGTAAAGACTAAAGAAACATGTGATTTCAGGTAGTAATAAGAACCATGAAGAAAAATTAAGCAGGATATGGAGATAAACAATGACCATTGAGCCTGGAGTACCTATGGTACAGGAATCCACAGAATATAATTTGGGAAATTCTGCCTTAGATTTATATCCATGTGCGAGCCAGAATGAAAAAGACTTATAAAAGGAGAAGACTTAAGAAAATCATCAACACTTTATCTTCACTCCCATTAATGTGTGCTCCCTTGAAGATACTTAGTCCTTGAGCTTGAAGGCAAGTGCTATTGATGGAGATCACTCGCCAGATACGAGGGAAGGCAGTGTCATGGGAGGCATCCAAGAGACTCTGAATTAGAACCCCTCATATTGTACTTTGTAGATAGTACTCACTTAATGCACTCCTTAGGCAATTTTCGCTTCTTGTAGAATTGAAAAAAAAAATGTACTATTTACACATTTTGTTGAACTTAAAAATCTCAGCTGTTCAGGGCCACCTGGATGGCTCAGCCAGTTGAGCGTCCAACTCTTGGTTGCAGCTCAGGTCATGATCTCAGCGTTGTAGGATCAAGCCCTGCATCAGGCTCCATGCTCAGCGGACAGTCTGCTTGAGATTCTCTCTCTCTCTCTCTCCTTCTGCCCCTTCCCCCTCAAATATATAAATAAATCTTTTTAAAACCCCTTGACCAATTCTATGCGACTGGGATGATGAAATCATTCGCTAAAAGCCAGAACAAAGCCCATTCCATAGGGTTAGCTATGGACTTGTGGAGATAATGGATGGCCCCACTTTCTTTATAATTAGATTGGATGATGTACTTGGGGATGCCCTTATCTCTTGACAAGTTTTCTCCTAGTTGCCAGTGATTCCTTGTAATTAGGATATTGTTAAGGCTGGACCTCAAACAAAAAGTTTTCGTCTTAATGGTCTCATCCCTCACAGTCCTATGTATCCAGAAGCCACCTCTTGATGTACAATTGCAAACAAAGGCTTTAGCCAAGCATAAAACAGTCCTATTGGTAGGAGCCTCAAAGCTCACTATGGGACAGTCCCTGCCTGTAATGATGACTTCACATAAGGTCCAGAGTGTCTTAGAGACCAAAAGCCACCGATAGACTATGGGAAGCTGACTTAGTAAACACCAGGCAATGCTTATAGAGATGCCTGAAATATATGTAAAACCTGTCAAACTTTAAATCCAGCTACCCTTATGCCTGGACCTGATCATCATACTTCTATAGTATAGAACGTAACTGTTCAGAGGTTATTGATCTTGTTTATTCTAGTCGACCAGATTTAAGATGCCCCTATTGAAATTGCAAATGATTACCAATGGCAGTAGTTTCATGGAAAAAGGGGTAAGAAAAGCTGGGTATGCTATAGACCGTCTAACAGACTGTTGAGGCCAAAGCCCTGTCAGCAAATACATCTGCCCCAGAAGCTGAGTTAATAGCACCCACCTGTGCTTTGTAATTGGCAAAAGCCTTAAAAATTGATATTTATACTGACTCCAAATATGCCTTCCTAGTCCTATATGCCAATGGAGCAATTTAAAGAAAAAAGGATTATTATCAAGCCATAACTCCCCAGTCAAATATGGGCCTGAAATTATTACACAAATTCAAAGGATAGCTCTCCAAAACCAAATAGCCTTGATATCCTGACCACACTTCAAAGAGGCCCAGTATTAAATGACTGGCTCTTGGCTAGGACCCAATGGCTATCCAGCTCTAATTTGTGTTCATGGCTTCCCCTAGGCTGGATAGGCCACTGTACTCAGGGTTTTGCCTGGATGCACGGACGCATTATTAAAACCATTACTAACCCAGCCAAGTTTCTAAATTTAAAACAGTGGACGAGTTCTGTGTCTCATTGTTATGACCACCCAGCATCCATCTTTGTTCCCTCTTTGAGACTGGAGGATATTGTTTGCACATGGAAACTCCTAAGTACATGGTCAAAGCCCCAAATGACACTCAAAATAGCATTTCTCAATTAAATGCTAAAGTAATACAAATGTGTGAAGCAGTTTTACAAAACTTGCACTATCATAAAAACTATGCTGTGTATACATTCCAGATTACCACAAAAATATTTCTGGGTTTCCAATTGACATGAATACTCAAATTGATGCTTTAAATGATCTCTTTCCATTAATGATTGGTTAGGTTCGCTTTATTGGACTTCTCATTCTTATAGCCATACTAATCTTTGTTTTTTAAGATTTTATTTATTTATTTGAGAGAGAGAGAATGAGAAATAGAGAGCATGAGAGGGAAGAGGGTCAGAGGGAGAAGCAGACTCCCCGCTGAGCAGGAAGCCCGATGTGGGACTCGATCCCGGGACTCCAGGATCATGACCTGAGCCGAAGGCAGTCGCTTAACCAACTGAGCCACCCAGGCGCCCCGCCATACTAATCTTAATATGTTGCCTTTTTCAATATCTCTCTGCTTGGTGCTGAGACTCCATCCCTACAATGACTTCACATCAACAGAAGATCCTTACCACACACAGAGATACTTCCTACTGTTAGCGTTGGATTCAGCTGCCTCTCCTTTTGTAACTCCCCTACATGTTGGCCAACTGACTGATATTGACCCATAGGTAGGGACATCTCTATGCCTCTATTCAGCGGGAAGATGTTACAGAAGATGAGATCGTCAACCTTCAACAACCTTAAAGATTTAAGGGTCAAAATTGTTCAGGGGGGAAATGATGAGGGAGTAGAAAGCTAGCTGAAGACAAAGCATAAGCTGACACCCTGCCACCTCCCCCCTCCCCCCACTCCTGGGTGGGACACGTGTGACATTCTTCCAGGAATCTCCCAACTATCTTAACGATGTTAATACATTGCTAGAGGTGGAAAACAACCTTAACTTGACAATGGCAAGGCCTCTGGTATCTTGTAGGCATCTTGTAGGTCAGTCCTCTCTAGCATATGAAAGTTCTTTTGAAACTTCCCTTTTCCTTACTTCCCCCAACTCCAAAGTATATAATCCCCACTCCTCAAGACCCTGGTGCAGCAGCTCTTTCTGTCCACGGGTCCTGTCTCCTTGCTTTAATAAAACCACCATTTTGCACCAAAAAAAAAAAAAAAGTCTCAGCTGTTCAACTGATCCTACAAATTTCTCATTAGTAGATAAATGACTGGCATAAGAATTGACTGGCATAATTTTTCTTTCTTCTAGACAGAGAATTTGAGTTGCCATTTTCCATCTTGTTCCTCAATGCAGATGACTAAGCAGGCCAATCCATGCTTTTTATTCACTAATTCACAACATCTATTAGATACCTTACTGTATGTGCAGCCCTGTGTTAGGAGTTAGGTGTGCAAAAATGAATTTGACGTAGAGGAACTTACTAGCACATTGGTGCTAGTGAGATGGTTAGACAAATGGTTAGGTACTTTCCCTTGTGTTTCCCAGCTTCTGTCTTAAGAAATAAGTAAAAGCTTCTCAAAGAAGGGATGTAACTCATTTGTTTCTCACTTTCCAAAGCCATAGAGAACACAGTAAATAGGGATAGATGCCTAAGATGTACTTTGTCTTCACTCATGACGTTTTTTAAAGATTTAGGGTAATAATCAATACAACCATCTTTTGCCAATCAATAAAACTAAGATATCACAAACACAGAACTTCTCCCCATTCTTTTCATTAGGGAGGGTCTATCAGTAGCAAAACTTCTAAATACTCACCAACCTAAAAGTGGATACTCAGAACTGGTTAGGGCAGAGAAGGCAGTGGTTCTAATCCTCCACCTGAAGTCATATGACTCATCTGAAGCAGAAGTGGGAAGAAACAGCTAGGCCAGGAATCTGAAATTATGAGCAGCAAAGAAAGTCATAATGATTGCACTGATGAGTCATCTGCCATCTGCTTCTCATTCAGAAAAGATAAGTCAAGGTACAGATAACCAAGAGTAAAGCAATACCAAGAAAAAGCAAAACAGACTGTTTTTCTGGAATGATAGAAGGAAAGATAAAGTACATAAGAAGCTGTCACAAGGAGACCAATGTATTTAGAACTCCTCTGAGCAAGCTGGGCAGAAACAGACCTTGTGAAACCTAAAACCTGCAGGAACTGATAGAGAAAAGGAAAGGAGGTCTATACTTCAACCAGCCAGAGAACTGGAAGCCAAAAGACTCGGTAGGTGAGCTCCAGTTCACCAATTAATTCTTCCAACTCCACTGGTTGGCTCAACTTGCCATACCAGAGGCAGGAAAAGGCCCTCATGAAGACCCCATTCCAAGGAGGGAAGAGTAGCTGACAACACACAGAAGGTCTCTTTTTATGCCTCCACCAATTCTGCCCTCTCTAATGATGCACTGTGGCCACTTTTCCAGAACAAAGAACTATTCTATGGAAATGTTCTATGTTCAGTGGAACTCCTCATTCCATTGCTTTTCGTTTATACTGCTGTTTTAGAACTGATCACACTGTATGATGTGGCTTTGTATCTGTCTCACTAACAGATGGTAAACTCTTTGAGAGCAGGAGCAATAGCTTATTTATTTCTGTTCTTGGACCAGAATAGACATTGAAAATACCTTAGTAAATTGAAGTTAACTGGACTTCCCCCTTATATTTCACTTGTGGCCTGTCATCCTATATGAATATATTATAGGACTTTGGTTACAATTCCTGTAGAGAATCCTATGAAGTTCCATTGAGATTTTAGCTGCCCCACTCAAAAACTTAGCTAAAGGAGGGCAGTGGATTGTTATTCATTGATTCTATAAATTTTTATGGAGAATCTACTATGTGCTACATACAATACTCGGGCTTGGGATACATTAGTAAACTAAGATCCTTGGCCTTATGAAGCTTACATTCAAGTGGGAGGAAGAAAGAGAAAATAAATATAATAAGACATGCTAGTTTGTTAGATGATAAATGCCATGGAAAAGAGAAAAAGTAGAGTAAGAAATATCAGTAGTGCCAGGATATAAGGTTAGGTGTTAGTTTAAAACACTCCATAGACTAGTCAAAGTGTTCCTCATTGAGAAGGTAGGATTTGACCAGACTTGAAGGAGGTGGTGGAGTTAGCCAACTGGATATTTGAGAAAAAAATGTATCATACTTTCTTTTCCCAGCTGCATAGAGGACTTTAAGCCAGTGCTGCCTTGAGACTCAGAAGATGTGGTAAGTTTGCCAAATGGCCAAAACACTTGCTTTTGGTTCACACAGTAAATTCAGTGAGTAAGGTTTTAGTCATTTTGTTACTGTTGTGTGACATGGGAGACTGAGAACAAGAACACAGAAAGGAGAAGCACAGGATTCAAGAATGGGTGGGGCTGGGAAAGAGAGGGAGCTCTACTCTGAGATCAGGGAAGGTTCTAGAAATCTTGTGGGTAGTATGAAGCTAAAAAGTTTGCTATTTCCTTAATGTTTTTCCCTGTAATGAGTTTAAATTATCTAATTCTGGCATTTTAAGCTCAGAGCTTCTTTGCTGCCACTAAAGACTTCTTTTAACTGGCTTTTCTCCTTCATTCTATATTTCTGTGGCACCCAAAGGAGAGCAATCAAAACTTACTTTCTGGCCCAGAAAACGGAATTCTAGTTTTGTTGTTTTAATCCTTGCTCTATTCTAGTCTTATGTCATTATATCTCTCTGTTCCTTGGGGCTTTTTCAACATAACTAATCAAAACACAGTTGAAAATTTATTCATTCAATTAAATATGTTTATTAGGTGATTGAGGGGTTTCAGGTCTTGTCTATATATAAAGGACACAAAGATGAGGAAGATGTGATTCTATGACTAGTGAGAAGCCATCCTTAATAACTTGTTGGCATGTTACTAGACAAGAACATAATGACCTCAAGTCACAGGAAAACATGTTTGTCATACTCGAGAAATAATCCAGTCAAAAATAATACACATATTTTCAATGGATTCTAAAGAATGAAACTTAAAAATTAATTCATGGTCTTACCAACGATTAACTACTGTCATTGTCTTTCCCATAAAACTCTGAAACCCTAGCAATGTTCAGCCACTCCTCCTGGTTCTTGTTAATAAGTCTGTGTTTGACTGAAAGGGCTTAATCACCTGCATTTCCCATATTTTCACTTCACCACAAGAAAGGAAGAAGATAGAAGCTTCACAAAAGTCAATTAGGAAGAATTGGAAACAGTGAAATGAGGTGAAGCCCTGAGTCAGGGACTGAGGACAACCTATAAGCATACAGGGTAATGGTGGTCAGGTTGTCAGAGACCACAGACGTCTTGGAATGGCTTATTCCAAAGTGTGATATCTCCGCTGTTGACTCTACAGTGAGGTCTCCCCACTTTATGTTGGTGGTGTGAATCATGTAAGGTGGAACTCAGTTGTCAGAGAAATAAAAGTTTTTTCAGCCTTATAAGTCTTAAGTAAAGAATATCCCAAAATTCAAACAGCACAATATGTTGACCACATGCACGACGTTTGGCATCATACAGAATGTCTTTGCATAGATGAGGTCATTCCTGACTTGAAAAGGGATTTCTATTTTGCAGTAGGAATTGCAAGCAGGAGAAAAGAGGAGGAGAAAATAAGCCTATCCTTCCCAGACTGCTCTCTTTGCTTTACTCATTCAGGAGACTTATCATTCTCAGGAGGATTTGATGCCACTTCTGTTTTGTTGCTGGGCCTCTCCTGTTTTCATACCCAGATGAAGTATTCCTGGAATTTAAGGGGTCATTTTACCAGCCAGGCCACAAGTTCCACGTTGTTTCTTCTGCTCTGCTCTCACTCTTGAATAATACTTGTCCTTTGATACTAAATTCAGTGTCCCTGTCTAAGAGCCAGAGAAGAATACAGAGTCCTCTGCCCCTGCACATCTTCAAAAAAGGTAAGACAGTATGACAAACTGGCAAAGCAGTAAAATGACAGGCCCATTGTTTGAGGCCAATGCTGGGACTTCCCCTTTTGTATAAGCTGAGTCACATTTTTCCTGTTGTCAACTTGAAGCCTGTCCGTTGATGTACGATAGGGCTATCTTGCTGATGTATAAGGCCGGACAGACAGGTTCTTTGCATTTGTTTGCCTTACCTTGGACCCCTACTAATTAGAAGCTGTCCACTGGCCAAGAGAGATAAGACACGGTTTTTTAAAGCTCTGATATGGACAGGATGAACTAATTTCTGACAATTTTCTTCTATTAAAATACTATCCGAGGTTCCTGCCTTGTGCAATCTTACTGATTTTGACACAAATCTTATGGGATGTATATGTGCATTTTATTCTTGATATCTGTTCAGTTGACATATGCTTTAAACCACAGATATCTTTGATTGGCTGGCAAATTGTGAAAACAGGAAGTCAAAGGATGGAATCAACTGTGAAACAACCAAAACAAGCGAAGCTTTCTGCTTATGTGCCAAGATGGGAATGCTGTTATGAGAAACAAACAAACCCAAATGAAATGATAGTATCAATATAATTCCAACAGGAAGAGTGAACATCCAGACTGCTCTAATTGTCATCTTTTCAGGGCCTTATAACCACCAAAACCAACTGTAGATCTTAATCCACAATATCGTTGGTAGGCATGATAAAATCTCCAAAATTAAGAGAGGAGTATGATGACATTTGTTGGCTAGGAAATATTTTGAGATAATATTTTTTTTGTCTGACAATCACCATCTGCATTGAGCTTGAAAGAAAAAAAAAACTTGCTGTACTCATTTAATACCTTCATTTATTCAGCAAATAGCTGTTAAGTGCTCACTCTTAGACAGGTTCTATTGTGAACAATTAGGGTTGTGAAGGTCATAGCATATTCCCTCTTTGCCTAAAAGCCTTTGCACATTACACCAAGACTTCTCATATAATTCCCAAGGTTGCCAAGCATCAGTTCTCCTGCAATATCATTCTTCCATGGTGAATTCTCAAAACGAAGGTTATTTATCAGCAGTGTAAAGAATGAAAAATATCCTCAAATCAGTTGATATGAGGAACACAGGCAAATATTAGAATAAAATGAAGGCGGACTTTTTATACAGATACCATAATTACTACTTCGCTAGTATGTAATGAATTTATGAGATTTACTACTTTAAAAATTTTAGAAATGTAAACAGATGTAAAAAGCACTGGGATAATTTTTGAGGCAGGAACACTGTTGGCAGTAGAAGAGGGAAAGGGTAGAGACTGGATAAAGGACATGGTAAATCCTGTTCATCCATCTTTTGAGAATTTCTGTATGAAATATGCTATATAAACGATGTCATGTGCCATCTCTTCAGATAACAGAAAGTATGATCAATATCTCTCAAGGTATAACTCTGTCAGAAAATAATTTAAAATATTACAATGAGACATTTTAATGTCATCTTGTTGGAGGGAGAATAAAGAATTAATCATGAGGACTTAGCACAATTGATTATTAGTTAGAAGATTAAGTCACCTTCAAACATCATTTTAAGAGACTGTTTTAGGAGGGATACTTTGGGGGCAGTTGGATATTCATTGTGGTTAGTCAAATATCAAATTCTAGGAATTGAAAATCAAAGTTGGAAGGAAATAAATCTACTCTAACCTTCCCATCTTACTGATAAAGAAACTGAGGCACAAACAAATTAAGTGACTTCTGCAGGTCACGACACTTATCCAGGGAAGAAGCCACGGCAAATGCAGGTGACCTAAATACCAGAGCTTCTTTCACACCGCTGTGCTGATGGAGATAAACCACATTCTGGAATTATCCAGTTATCTTCTATTCCATATTGTGAAATGATTCCATTTGGGGGCAGAGTCAATCACTAATTGAAAAGGCACTACACTGACTTTAAAAAACTCATAAATCTACCTTCAGAGGTGTTAACTCATCATAGTTCTGTCACATCCATGGAGCATTCCAGAGCTGCTTACCAACCCTGCATTAACAAAACAGTCCTTTTTATAGTTTAATAGATAGATGAAAAGTGAAGAAAAACTCTAAGCATAAAGGCCCTCCCAAAGAGAAATCCAGAGAAAATAGCAGTAATAATGCAAAATATTCAATGATATAATTTCCAAGACTTACATTTAACTGCATAGTCAAATAACACTATTATTCATTTCACAGCTATAGATCAATTTGCTCATGTGTGAAACCTATGAAATAACAACCATTTTCTCTTCAGATGAGTGATCCTCGTTTGAGTTACCCATACAATTTGATAAAAATACATTATTCCAGATGGACTCCAGTTGTTGAGCAGATGGAAATGTTTAAGTTAAAAACTAAAAACTATTATCATAAATTAGGTGGTCAGAGAGAAATGTATGAGAATATAACTGTAACCCAAATAATTTGTAAGTTTCCTGAATTTTTAAAAAATTCTTTCAGGAGAAAGAATTTTAGAAAAGAAAAAAATTATACATTTGTAGGATTTGACATATGTTTAAGTTAAAAAAGTGTCTACTTTTACAGTCAAATATTTATCCCTAAGTTGTAGCTCTGCAAAATATCGTTGTAACACAGTCAGTTTCCATTTTCACACAGTGAGTCAACTCATCTACAAACCAAGCTCAGGTGTTTCTACTCTTCTTCAGTTGACTGTAGAATACCTGTCCCCACCCCACCATAGACAAAGGTGTAAGTTAAGGGTGACTGTCTAGTGACATGGGGTCTGGGCTACCCAAGCAGCTTACTTGTGCTCTGTTATTACCTGTGACATTTCTGGATATACAGTTCTAATGACAGACTGCTGCCGGGCTCATCCATAATTACGGCTTGGCCAGTCCAACAGAAATTAGCTCATCATGCGCAGCTCAATTGGCATCCCATGGTCAGGATTTGCACCTCCAGTAGGACCCAATACCACTTACAGGAGCTATTTTTCAAAAAACATGTCATTTTCCATTGCAGATGGCATGAGCTTACTGAAGATGGCATGGCATTGCTTGCCCAAAGGCCTGCCTTGAGTTTCCCCTCCTAGAGACTGCTACAAACTCCAAACCATACCTTTTCCCAGCACTGACACTTCCAACACCATAGAGTCTGATGGCTCCAATAGTCCAAGGACCTACACCCTCCTGCAGCTTAAACCTGTTGCAGAGCCCCTTCCAGCACAGATGCCCACTCAAAGCTGACCGCCTTCTATGTAACCAAGCCTGTGGCCTAAGGAAGCATTCCTAGCTGTAGAAGGTATTGCCTCTAGAACTTGAGGAGCCCTACCAGGTGCAATTATTCCTTTCTTGCTGTGGCAATGTAAGATGCAGCAACTTGATTTTGGCATAGGAGGACATACTTCACCATGTTCCTGACCACTGGGTAACTGCAAATTTCACAGGCATGCATGTCTTAGGGATTGCCAAATCTTACTATAGAGGAGTGGACTATCTCTGTAAAATTTAAACATTCAGGGAGGTCTACAGAGACAAAATCCTCTGGCGATATCTATCGAGATGACTCCATCCCATATTTCAAGATCCCGGGTTTTCCCAATCATGGCCTGGAAGAGACAGGCCTTGGCTGAGCATCCAAATATCTCTGGAGCTTCTAGAACTGTATCAGGTTCTGATTCTGCTCTTCAGCTGTTCACTACTCCATGGCAGGAGATAAGGACCTCTTTATAGGATAACAAGGAGGCTCCCTGGCTCTCACTCTTAGCATTTGTGTGTTAATGGCCCTCAGTTTCTCATTATTCTACTGCAGTGCATCAGTATTTATCTTAGTAATTGCTAGCCAATTCTGCTGTCCTTGCACACCCATCCCCATCTCTCTCAAACGGGGTATCATCACACCTGCAAGGGTGCTCTCCATTGAGACGTTTCTGCAAGTTACCAGTGGTAAAATGTCCAGCAACTGGACTGCCATCTGGTGCCAGGGACTTTCTGGGCCCTACAGATGAGGTCCTCTTGCCTGCTGGACAGTGAGTGAACCAAGCCCCAAACCCATCTTACCACCTGATTTATCGGAACACTTTTGGTATCAACCATATCAATTCAGGTCAAGCCAGAAGCAGACACTGAGGCAGGATTATACATGCAAAATGTTGACTGGGAGCAACTCCTGTGAATGATAGAGGGGGCCAGGAGAATCTTCAGACCACAGTGAGGAACTGACACCTGTAAAAAGAGAAATAGAAAATTTGTCATCCTGGCTCAGATGATCTCTAAGTCTGTAACTCTCCCATATCTGTATCTTTTGCTCACAAAGGTGTTAGAAGAACTGATGGTAGATGTACATGGAAAGGCCTAGCTCAGGATCCATACAGTGAAGGTCCTTAACAATTTAATTATTTTGTTCATTGCAAAAAAAAAAAAGCAACAAATAAAAAAGGCAATAATAAGCAGAGCCCCTGAGTGTCTTTTAAAGAAATACAGTGTTCCTGATTCCACATGCAGACAGGTAGACTCGGAGGCTGCCTCTCTGCATTCATAATCCCTATTCCTTATGAAAAACATTGTTAAGCACTTTATATTTTAAATAGCACCAGAAAGAAAACAGGATGCACTTATCTCTTACAGACATGACCTTAAAAGGTATTCTGTTTTATAATCATTATTACTAACTAAAATGCACTTCTCCTATTGTTTAATCAGAAAGAAGAAAAACATCCTACTGGCTTGTAACATGTATTAAGTGCAGATTTATGCCGGGTACTACTTTAGCCACTTCACAGATTATTTTCTTATCCTTACAACAGCATTCTGGAATAGGAATTTTTATCCACTTTCTAAGTGAAAATCGAGGCTTATAGAAGTTAAGTAACTTGTCTATAATAACTCAGTTAATTATCAGAAATGATCAATAATAGACTCCAGAGCCTTGTATATTTCATTAAAATAATTTATCTGCAAAATAGACCTTATGTAAGAATTACAGAAAATTATTAGCTTAAATAATTTTATTTCCAAGACCAAAAAGAATATTTTCCTACATTATATATTTAGAAATCTATACTGGTTTCCATCCCTACTCCAGTTAACACATTGTTTTAAGTAGTTAGTTGTTCACAGATCTATTTCTCTCAATTAAATTATAAACTCTTTGAGGACAGCTATCATGTCTGATTCATTTCATCCCTAACCAACTAAAATAAGGCCTGAATAACGTATCTACTTAATTTACATATGTTGAGCCAAAAAGGAAATTTCAAACAACTCAGTTCATTTTTCTGCTATTTCTCCCATTACTCTGATATAACACATTAGAATATTAGGAAAACATGTCCTCTTTTTATTCTGGGGGACCCATATCCTAATGGAAAGGCCTTCTCAAAAGCCTTAAAATTCGTCTATTCGTTGAGAACCCAAAGTCATTTCGCTTTCTTCTTAGCTAAAAGATGTATATGGGTCATGGGAATCCACAGAGTTCCCATCGCTGGAATTCATCCTCTGAGTTCTCCACTCTGTGGACAGATGACCAGTCAAAAGCATAAAAGGAGCACATGGGATGTGGGGAACAGATTATGAAAGGCAACTTCAGAAAATGAGGCCTTGGCCGTGGCTTTCTGCATTCACCTCATGGTGAAGAGCCACAGACTTTAGAAATAGAGCAGTCTGCGTCTGAATCCTTTCTGTGACACGGAGCTGTGTGACCTTGGACAAGTTGCTAAACCTCTCTAACCACAGTTTCCTTGTGTGTAAAACAGAGATAATAATAGTGCTGCCATGAGAATGAAAAGGGAGAGCAAATGTAAAGCACTTAGCACATGGCCAGCACATGATAAACACTCATTAAATAGGAATTTATACTCATTATTACTTTCACTTTGCATGCAACTAGCTGCTTCATGTGTCTGAACCGAATGGTAACAACATTTGGAACTCATGATTTTAATAGGTCTTTGCATTTCCACAGCACCTTTCATTTCAGAGGACCCAAAGCCCTGGAAAATATTAATTCTTGTCTACTTTATTTATGCAAGTAAAGGCAGGAGCACATACAATGGCGTTATTAAAAAGAACTATAGGATAGAAAGCTAACTCCACATGCACAAAGTAAAACCAAGAAAACCCTTAGCAGTAGCTACGTCTCTCAACTTCTGGGATTCCTCTTTAATTGGATCAGGTTATCTGTTTCCAGTGGCTAAGTATTATTTATTGGCAGTGTAAGTCAATGCTGCTGATATATTACTCTTTCGGGGAGTGTTTGTTTTTTGAAAACTGCTCTCAAATTTTCTAAATGTGAATTTAAAAGTCTGTCAGTCTATGTGCCGATAACACAAAACAGATTGTAAATGTAACGGGATGCAATCAAGTCAAACAAATCCAACAAGAGTGCCAGAAGGCTTAATATTAGGACTGCTCCTGTTCACAGGCTCTTGCTAATGACGGAACAATTGTTTGTGCTGATTTGTAGCTGGCATTGATATGCAGACAGTAACACTTTCATCTAAAAATCCAGCTCCCAATTTTTTTTAATCCTGTCAATGAATTTGCTGTGTCTGCAAAGAGCAACTCCAAAGAACCTTTCTAAATCATAAGAAATGGGAATATGCAAGCATAGTCTTTAATTCTAAATCCAGGGTTTCTGTTGAAATATACGATGATTTTTCTCTTTGTCATTGTCTTGTGATCTACTGGGATGCCTGCATCTGAACAACTTGTATGAATTAACCACTAAACACAGCTTTAAAATATTGGAATTGGTCAACGTGGAAGGGAGGTGGGCACTCAACTGCAGGAGGATATTGCAAGATTCCAAACTCATCTAACATTTGCTTCAGAAAATAAAAAAATGTAAATGTGCTCTGACTGCAGTTCACATTTACTGTGGGGACGAGGGTTTTTTTTTTTTTTTTTTCTTTTTTTTTTTTTTTTTTTATCAAACAGCACCTGCCTCTCTATTCAGAGATGTCTGCGTGTGAGGATAAGTGCAAACAACAAAGGCTTCGACTGTGGCAGCGGCTGCATCATTTTCTTGGAACTTGCCATTATGTTTCAGGTCAGAGATTGAGGTTTGGTGCAGGGAACAGAGCTTTTAATATCAGGTGAATGGATTTTTATATAAGAGGTTGGGAAGCTTTGCGTCTTAGAAAGAAAAATGGTGCTTTAAAAATAGTCACATTTCTTTTGTACTGTAATTATCAGTGCATGACGAATCATTTTTTTATTCTGTTCTGTGTGGGCCAAAGGAAATATCCCCTACCCATCTCTGTGGGCTGGCCATTTTAAGGAGTCAAAATGTTCCCATTTTAATCAGTTCCTTGAGAATATGTAATTTACCTGGAAGATTGATCCCAAAACATCACTTTTAAGGGAGGACAAACAAATGGTGCAAATTCATTAGTTTGTCCAGGAAATTACTGTCACGTGCGTTCATTGTTGAAGCAGGTAATATTGAGTAAATTGGTGATTTGTCCACAATTCCTGCTGCAAAAAAGGCTCACATTGTATAAGGGATCAAATGTTAGAAATAAGAATAATCAGCCTTGTTAAAAATAGAAAGAACGATTAAAAAAAATAGGAGGGAGTAGAACAATAGCCTGAGTTGAGCCCAGCTCTGACCTTGACAGTAAGAGTCCAGGCAAATCATTTCATGTCTGAGCTTCCGTTTCCCCATCTATAAAGTGGAAATAGTGAAATGTTCCTTTCCAGGGCTCTTGTAAGCAGGAAATGGGGACATGTTTGTGAAAGCTTTGCAAATGGTAAAACATTTTAAGAGCATCAAGAAGGAAAAAAGAAGAGGAATGATAATAGCGATAATAGTAACGATTATATAACAATCCTAATATTTACTAAATATAATAATGACTATTATTATTAATATTAAAAATAGTGAAACTTGCCCAGAAGTGCTGAAAATTGGTAGATGGTACAGCTCAGACTATGTTCTTATTCTCTGAATTGTAGGAAAAGAGACATACAGGCCCTATAATCCCATATAAAAAGAAGTGACACCTATTCTGACTGAAGTAGACTTTAGACACATTAATACATATTCTGTGAAAGAAACTCTGCAGGCTTTAAATTAAAGTCGCATCTTTCTGAGAGCGTTTTTCAAAAGCGAAGCATAGGCTGATAGAGGATCCTATTTTTCAAAGAGCTTGCAGGGTTTCAAATGACCTTTACCCATAGAACATGGGGGTCACGTTAACATGCCAAAGTCATGTTTCCCCCTCACTAGAACTGTTGCCCACATGTTTTATAACCTTACATGAAGTCTCCAGGCAACGGCAAGCATTCATTACCATACCTCTGCTTCAAAATTCACAGCTTTCCATTGTTATAGGAACTCAAGATTTTTAAGTAGTAAAAAAGTTCCAGGAATTATGGATAGAAAACTACTGCATATTTTTGTTTCTGAAACCAAAACCCCAAGAAAATAAATACACTTTTAACACTAGATGCAAAAGGTATGCAGCTTCCCATACTTGCTCTCAGGGTGATAAGTTGTGTGGTGGGAAGGTAAGGCAGCTGGTGGTCACTGTGAAAAGTCTGTGAGCACTATGGTTCCTCTAGTCAAGAGACAAGAGAAAGAAGAAACTAGCATTTATAGGTCGCCAATTTTTTCCACTTCTTTGGTGGTTGTATACTGTGTCCACTTAGATAAGCTGGAACTACATTTCCCGGAATCCCCTTCCCTTCATAGCCCTGGGCTAGCGCTGGGCACAGGAGATTTGGGAGGTGAAGTAAAGCAGCAGCCATTGTGCTCAGAAGATCATGGTTGCTCAAGGCAGAGAGGGACAGACAAAAAAGTTTCCAGTTTGTCCTCCTCTCCCTGATCTATGCCCAGCTCCCTACCTGACTGCCTGCCCTGCTGACAAATAGTAAAATCAAGCTACCGTCTGACCCATTATGGTGAACTGACAGAGGCATTGACCACAAAGAACCAACAATCTTCCAGACTTCTAACTCAATCCCCATTTCTGATTCTATGCTAGCAGCTAGATGTGGCTCGTTTCCCTCATGATCTAACTTGTTTACCCACTCAAGAGCAGATTTAAGTCTGGTTCATACAACAACACAAGTCATTTGAAGATATTTGTATGAAGAGACGGCATGGGCTCCAAAGTCGTACAAATATATGTAGTCATCCTAAGTCCTTTTCAAGCTATGTGACCTTACTCCTCTTAAGCCTCCATTCTATCTTCAGGAAAAATAGTAAGAAATCCCGCCTTTATCCTGCATGAAGAAAACAAAAGTTCTCCTGTGAGTATTCTTAATCATAAGCTAGTCTTCATGTACATTGGGGATTCATGTACTCTACCTTTGTAAACCATAAAAATCTCAAGCTGAGCATTTAGTTTAGCAGCCTGTGGTTTTAAGTGCCTTCAAGGCATCTGGAAAGAGCAAATACAGAAACTTTCCAAAGGAAAGCACCTTAAACCCAGGACACAAAGTTCTCCCAAGAAAATTCCAAGAAACATGAGCTCAGAAAAAAAAAGAAAAATCACAAAACATCTAAGGAATTAAGCTGTCATTAGCAAGAGTCGGCAGAAAAAATGAACAGCATCTGACCTGCAAAGATGGCAAATAATGAATTTTAAAACAAATATTTATAGATTTCCTACTTTGTGCCAAACTATTTTTGGTGCTCAGGCACATCAATGAGTAAAACTGAATTTCTGCCATTTTGGTGATATTTAATATTTGCATTTAAAATGTAAAGAATGTCTGAAAGTTTTTTTTTAAAGAAATACAAGGGGATGTCCAAATTTCCAGGCAGTTTTGATAAACAAATAGAACCTGAAGAAATAAACAAATAATAATGATTAGAATTAGAAACTTGGTGGACAGGATAGGCCACAGAATAATGACTAAAGGAGAACTTGAGTTTTATCCAGAATGCAGTACAATGAGACAAAGGGATAGAGATTTTGAACAAGCAATGACAGAACATGAAGAATAGAGAAGCTCTAACATATATCCAGTCAGTGTTTCAGAAGGAGAAAATGAAGGAAAGGTGCATTATTCCGGGAAATAATGGCTCAGATTTTTCCAGAGTGAAACGCAGAAATCCTCACACTCAAGAAGCCCAACAAATCACACCAGGATTTGTTCTTTTAATTTTACTTTGGAGACAAATAAAATGTAATGCCAGCATATTTTATAACATTTGGTTCAGGTAGCAAGCTTTTTTTTTTTTTTAAGATTTTATTTATTTGACAGAGAGATAGAGAGAGCCAGAGAGCACAGCAGGGGGAGCAGCAGGCAGAGGGAGAGGGAGCAGCAGGCTCCCCACCGAGCAGGGAGCCCGATGCGGGGCTCGATCCCAGCACGCTGGGATCCTGACCTGAGCCGAAGGCAGACGCTTAACCAACTGAGCTACCCAGGCACCCTTTGGTTCAGGTACCAAATACATATTAAAAGATGTAATGAAATTTCTATTTCTATTAAGTCATCAAAAACAGTGAGGTAGGGCGCCTGGGTGGCTCAGTTGGTTAAGCGACTGCCTTCAGCTCAGGTCATGATCCTGGAGTCCAGGGATCGAGTCCCACATCGGGCTCCCTGCTCGGCAGGGAGTCTGCTTCTCCCTCTGACCCTCCCCCTCTAATGCTCTTTGTCCGTCTCATTGTTTCTCTCTCAAACAAATAAATAAAGTCTTAAAAATTAAAAAAAAAAAAAAAAAAAAAAGTGAGGTAAGTGAGGCACCCAGCATGCAAAATTAGAGGGAAAATTTAAGGATGTGCAAGTGCAGGGTTGATCCTTGAGGAAATATGGCAGTGGGTATCTTCTTAAATTTTGTGCCCTGGATGCCTCACTTGCCCTACCCAAGTCCTGGCCCTTACAGACAAAAATCTGTTTTTTTACCTTCTATTTGGAGTTATCTAATTGAATATTTAAAACAATAAGTTGAGTTCTTTTCATGAAATTTATATATTGTTTTTTTAATCTGCTATGTTGTGAGCTAATTTACTTTCAATATCATGCACCCATTTAAAATGTATAGTCCATTGCATTTGACAGTATAACGATTTCCACAACCAAGATACAGAACATTTCCATCATCCCAAAAAGTTCTATCCTATTCCTTTGCCTTTATCCACACCTATTCCTGGTCCTAGAACGCCACTGATCTGCTTTCTATTATTATAGTTTAGATTTGACTTTTCACAATTTTATATAAATGGAATGATACAGTATTTACCTTTTGTTTTTCAATCACAAAAAAATATCTAAGGCAGCACTTCTTTAACATGTTGCTTTACAGATATGGGTTATCTTGATTTGCAATAAGTAAAAAAATTAAATTGGATATATTTGTCTCTGCAATTTTTTTTCTTTTTATAGTGGTTTTGGAAGTGCTAGAGATTTCAGTGTGCTATATATAAATTGTGATTAAATTGATGGAATCTTATACAGGACATCTTGGAGCAAATTAGAGAATTACTGTCATTTTTACACCCTTAATTAACTTATATTTAACTTCAGTGTTCATTTTGGTTTTTGTCTTCATCAAAAGTCCCATCATGAGTATAAATTTAAAAGGTACTTAAGAATAAAAGGACTATTTAATGCTATGGTAATCAAAATCAACACAACAGCTACAGGTATCCAACCGGGCGACCTAAGCACAAATATAATCCTTTTATATCTAATGATTGGTGTGCATGGCCACTCAATACACCCTACAAGACCCTCAAAGCATTCAGTTCTGGAAGAAAAAATAATCACATCATTGAGAGATTTTTAAAACAAAAATTAGAGAGCAACTTAATTGTTTATGCATCTCTATTTTTTAATAGAGATGTATTACATTTGAAAATCTTTTATAAACTTACCAAGTAAATAAAGAATTTTTCAAACATGCCAGAAACCAAAACAGATGTCATTACCATTTTTAATGATGACTCCCCTATGGCACTTTCATAAACCTTTGAGGATTGTCAAATCACAGCGTGGGAAGGAAAAATGAACATTTACAGCACACTCGTGGGTCACTAATTATTGCACGTCAGCAAATAAATTTGTCTCTTTTGCCAGTCACCCTCTTTGAAGTCTCTGCATTATTTTCCAGCATTTATCAGACTTCTCCTTCTTCCTTATAATTTTCTCATTTCCTACTTCATGCCAACGTCATATTATTGCTTCTCCAACCTGTCTGGCTGGTCCATCTCCACTTCTCTATGAGTTCCTCTCCCTTCTCAATGGACACAACAGAACTAATCCCTCCGCTTTTCTCCCTCTCCCACTTCATACTTGCCTTTCTTAATCTACTGTGCTGATCCTGGGCTTATTTCCCCAGCTCCACTTCAGTTGTAGGCTGCATTTCCCTGGGTCTCCTACCAGCTTGTTTCATTTAGTTAGACCAAGTGGGGGCACTGAAGGGAGTAAGGAGGCACTGAGAATGATAGCATGAAGGACAAGAGCAGCCAGGGTATTGCTCTCCCTCCCTCTCTCTGCCTTGGATATGATCTCAGATGTCTTGACTGCAGCTGGATGGTTCAAAATGGCTTCATTTACACATCTGACAATGGGTTTTGGCTGTTAGCTGGGTTCTCCTCCATGTGACTTCTCATCTTTCAGTAGACTAGACTGGGCTTCTTCACAACATTGTGGTCTGAAGGTTTCAAGAGAACAAGACTGGAACTACAAAACCTCTTAAGGTCTAGAGTTTCCAGAATTCCAGAAGTCACATCTACCACATTCCATTGGTCAAAGCAAGTCACAAGGCCCAGCCCTTATTCAAAGGGATAGAAAAATAGACTTTGCTTCTTGGTGAAAAGAACAGCAATATACCATTGCAAGCAGCCTGGACACAAGGAAGTAGTCACTGGAAGCCATTATTGTAACAATGTTCTTCACTCAGTCCTGAGCTCCAGAACCACCACCTCCATCCTAGCCACGGTTTAGGACCCTAGCCACATGCTGCTCCCAATCTCTGCATTGTCCACTGTCTCCTCAGCTCCTTCATCACCTCTTTATCTCTTCATCACCTCTTAATCTGTTCTTTGCAATAGATTGCTCCTGGTTTCCCTGTTCTTTGTTTGACCAGAAATGTACATCTACTTTCTTTCTTTCACATCGATAGTGAATAACTAAAATCTGAATCCAAACTTAATCTCTCACCCTAAGTCCAATCCTAAATTTCCATATTTCCACCTAGGTTTCCCTTTTATCCCCTAAACCTAGCATATCCAAGACTTAAGTTATAATCCTCTCCTCTAGATAATGACTCTTGTCCTTGTCTTAACACTCCAAACTGGAGGTCAAACAAGTACAGCCAGTGGGCCAAAACCACCACCACCAGTTTTACTGGAACACAGCCATGCTTGTTTACTTTTGTACTGTCTCCCGCTGCTGCTTTCATGTACTACAGAATGGAATGGGGTTGCAACAGAAACCATGTGACCTGCAAAGGTAAAAATATTTACTATCCAGCTTTTGAAAAAATACAGAAAATTCAGAAAACTTGCCAACCTCTTTTCTAAACCTCTGATCCCTTTTACTTTTTCATGTACAATTGATTTAAATTTTCATGTAAACTAATCATTGCAAAATGCCATCTTAATTCAGTCACCTGCTAACAATTCTATAGTGACTTCTAATTATGTATCTGATAACTACAAACTCTATATTCCTCCACCAAATTACTTTAATTTACCCAACAAAATTTCATTTGCAGTTTTTCCAAACCATCTTCTCCAATCTAGTGCATTTTCTCTTATCAGATTTCAGAATCTAGGAACATAGGAACTGTCTTATGCTCTAGAAATATAGGAATTAAGTCTTATGCTTATTCTTGTGCTCTGGAACCAAGCACAATGTCTGGCATATGGCAACCAGCGAGTGTGTGTTAAATTAATGCTCCCCCTGAATACTGATTTTATTTATACTTTTTTAAAAAGATTTATTTATTTATTAGAAGGGGGAGGGGCAGAGGGAGAGAGTCTTTTATAGTAGGCTCCACTCTCAGCAGGGCTTGATCTCAAGATCCTGAGATCATGACCTGAGCCGAAACCAAGAGTCGGACGCTCAACAAACTGCATCACCCAGGCACCCCTTATTTCTACATTTGTTACTTTATTTATATACTTCTTCTACTTAAAACACCCTCTCCATTCTTCTCAATCTATCCAAACTATTTTCTCTAGTCCTAGCTTCTCTCCAAACTGTCTTAATCTTAATGATCTGTTCTTTTATTCAAATTCTGTGACACTAAAAATACATACCATCCATCCACCCACTGCCTCCTTGCATAAGTGGATATGGGATTAGTCACAATATTGATTGTTGAGACAATAAGAACGTGCCATATGTTTAAATATGCACTTTTTGTAACATCTTTTCACATACATCACAGTTATCCTTTGAGATATTTCTTATTAGCTTTGATTTGGGATTGGTCCAAAATTATAAGGCTAGTAACTATTAAGAGCCAAAATGATGATTCAGCTTCTAAATATATAAGCTTGAAGTCCAAGATCTAAATTTATAATGCTTTCCAGGAAATGTCAGATGAGTTGTGTATTATAAGATTTGATTCTATTTTTTTTTTGTAAATTGAGAGTTAAAATAATTCAAATAGAAAAAGATGAAAGAGTTGTGGAAAAGAAATAGAAAACACTTATTCACTGGTTATTATTCAGAAGAGAAAAGTTCACTTAAACAATCTAAAAATTACAACCTACCCTTTCAACATTTGTGAAGAAAATTCTGAAGATGATACAGACATCCCTGGAAGCCAACTCTTAAACTATGTGGTTTCAGGTCTTACATTTTGGTCTTTAATCCACTTTGAGGTGTTTGTCTGTTTTCATTTGTTTTTGTTTTGCATATCGTTCAGGAAAGTGGTCCAGTTTCCAGTTTCATTCTTTTGCATTTAGCTGCCCAGTTTTCATAGCACCATTTATTGAAGGTTGTCTTTTCCCCACTGGATATCCCTGCCTCCTTTGTCATAGATTCATTGATCATATACGTGTGGGTTTACTTCTGGACTCTCTATCCTGTTCCATTAATTCTTGCATCTCTTTTTTTGTGCCAGTACCATACTGTTTTGATTACTATAGCTTTGCAGTATAATTTGAAATCTGGGATTCCTTTAGCTTTGTTCGTCTTTCTCCAGATTGCTTTGGCATTCAGGGTCTTTTATTCCATAAAAACTTTAGAATTACTTGCTCTAGTTCTATAAAAAATATTATTATTATTTTAGTAGGGATAGCAACCCTGATCTTTTAAAAATCAATGTAAGTGGTATTTTTCTGTATCTGTCTCCTCAGTCAAGAGAAACAAAAGCAAAAGTAAACAATTGGTACTACAGCAAACTAAACACATTTTCCACATTGAAAAAAACCATCAATAAAATAAAAAGGCAACTGAATGGGGGATGATATTTGCAAATGACATACCTGATAAGGGGCTAATATCCAAAATACAGAAAGAACTCATACAACTCAACACCAATAAAACAAACAATCTGATTAAAAAGTGGGCAGAGGATCTGAATAGACATTTTTCCAAAGAAAAATACAGATGACAAATAGATACATGAAAAGATGCTCAATATCGCTAATCATTAGAGAAATGAAAAATAAAAACCACAACAATATAGCACCTGACAATAATCAAAACGGCTAGTATCAAAAAGACAAGAAATTACAAGTGTTGGTGAGGATGTAGAGAAAAAGGAACACTCACGCATTGTTGGTAGGAATGCAAACTAGAGAAGCCACTGTAGAAAACAGTATGGGGGTTCCTCAAAAAATTAAAAACAGAAATACCATATGACCCAGTAATTCCTCTTCTGGGTATTTAGCTGAAGAAAATTAAGCACTAATTCAAAAAGATATATGCATCTCTATGTTTATTGCAGCATTATTTACAATAGCCAAGATATGGAAGCAACCGATGCATTCATCAATGAATGAATGAAGATGTGATATTTATATATACATATATAATATGTATATGATGGAATATTAGTCAGTCATAAAAAAGGATGAGATCTTGCCATTTGCAACAACATGGGTTGACCCAGAGGGTATTATGCTAAATGAAATACATCAGAGAAAGAAAAATACCATATGATTTCACTTACATGTAGAATCTAAAAAATAAAAAAATGCAGAAGGAGACCCACAAATATAGCAAACAAACTGGTGATTGCCAGAAGTGGGGATGAAGGGGTGGAGGGATGGGTAAAATGGGTGAAAGGGAGTAGAAGGTACAGACTTCCAGTTATGGAATGAATAAGTCATAGAATGAAAGGTACAGCATAGAAAATATATTCAATGGTATTGTAATAACATTGTACAGTGACAGGTGGTAGCTACTCTCATGGTGAGTGTAGCATATTTTATGGAGTTGTCAAAACACTATGTTGTACACCTGAAACTAATGTAACATTGTATGTTAACTATACTTCAACAACAGCAAAAAAGGAAGTTGGCAAATGATACAAATAAAAAAAATTTTAGAGTTTTCCAGCACATCACTGGGTATATACATACATTATAAAAGAAGAGGAAAAGAGAAACAGAAGGCAATAATAATCACAATATTAATTAATAATAATTGATAAAGACACATTAATTTAGTATTTACTCTGTTCTAAGCCACGTGTTCTAAGCACCTAACATTTTTTCAGTAGTGTGCTAAAGCCAGCTAGTACCAGCTTGCAAAAGCTAATTATGCACATCTCTTCCCAGCTCTGAATTCAGTGACCTCACATTGGCACCTTGAAATCAGACAGTGGGAGTATCTACACCGTGGAAATCAGTAGATACTACAAATCAGGATTTCTTACCCAGAGAGCCAGTCATCAAACCTTAACACATCACAGGTCTTAAGCCAGACTTTTACAAGGCAGAATAGTCACTATGGTTTCTTAATGCATTATTCTGTATTATTTCATCAATAGGAAACCTATGCTTAAGCAGAGGAAAGGAAAGGAAAAGTATTAGATTGCAAAAGTAAGGAAAGACTTGACTACAGTACAATTAGTCTGTGACAGCAGAAAGCTGTGGAAGCCCTTGCTTACATTACCTTCCTTCCACCAGAGGAACTTCTGGGAAAAGTCGGTAGCATATTCTTCCACTGACCATGCTATCTCCATCATTCCTGACCGTGGCACAAAAGAGAATTGTGAACAGTTCAATCACTTCACCTTAGCTCTTTGAGAGTCACTGACTATTTCTAATCAGACAACACTCTTCCAATCAATAAGTAGGTACTTCCTAAACCCAGACAATCAGCTATTAAATTATAACCTTGGGCAAGTTCAAAGGGATACTGCAGTGCTGATGCAGTAGGCAAAAGGATAGGCCAAGGGGGAGAGAGCCAGAATAAGAAAAGAAATTAAGAATGACACCTCAGGTAGGGTGAGTTCTGTAGGAGCTGAGTTTCCACTTTATTAATAGGGTTCCCTTGGTGATTTGAAATGATAACACTGTGCCTGTGTTTGCCACTCCTCCTTCCTTCCTTAATAATTCTCGGTATATCCCAGAGAGTAATGTGGGGCAGTGCACAAAAGGAAAATTATGACAAGCTTCTTCTGTCATAGCTCCACAAAAGGATAAAATGTCTATACTTCAAGGGCTCCAAAGCAAAAGTTAATTTTTAATCCAAGCTTATGCTTCCCTTAAGGGGAGAGCAGTCCAGTGAATTAGATAATTTTCAAAATTTGCTAGCAGAAATACAAATCCAAAAATTTGAAGGAAGAAAATGAACACAATAACAAATCATAAGTTATCTGTCATAAACAACAACTGCTGGGTCTTGAAAGTGGAAGAGGGAGGTGTACAGCTTAATTAGGAAGTGTCCTCCCAGAATACCAATGGCCTCCCAGATGCTCTACATAGTCTGCCACGGGCCATTGTTTTCCTCCATAAATTTAAATTAGCATCTGCAGCCACTCTCCTAGAAATAAAGATTGAGCTCTATGCTTCATTTTGAACGCCCACTGGTCTTGAACTAAAATTAAATCATGAATGGAGTATTAAAGGTTGATAATCTTCATGCAACATCACTTCAGCAATGAAACTAAAACCCTTTGAACAAAATTCTGCTAAATACCCAAAAGTGTCATGGTTAGGTTCCAGCTTAATAAAATTGTCTAGCATTTGTAATTTTAAATGTCTTTGGGCAGTTTTTTTCAAGAGGATATTATAATCTATACAAGATTGAGCATGAAGTGATTAAACAATACAACCTTGAGCTGATGGGGGGATGGGGGAGGGTGATAGAATTCCATGGGAAGTGTCATGGTCCTGCCCAAACTGGGGGAGAGGGAGAAATTCTTTTTTCTCTTTCCCTTCTAACATCAAACAAGAAGTAACTCCTCTGTCCCAAAGGGGTTCTTAAAGCCTCCATCCCAAAGAAAACACTGATTGCACTGAGAAAACATTGATTGCTCTCAGTAGCCAGTTAAATCAGAACCAGAAGCACACATACTAGGGAGCCATCCAAAGTGATGCCCTCAGTTAACAAATTCTTTGTTATGCTTATGACATCTAGAAGCATCTGTAGGTACATTTGTTATGTGGCAGAAGGGCATAGTTGGAAGGAGGTAATCTTGTTATTATTACACAATCACAAAACTGTCAAACCCCAGAAATGGTGCAGACCATCTTTTCTATTTCGGTCTGTAGATATTGTCCCTATTGCCACACCAATGGCTCCTTGTAGTGCTTGGTTCCCAAAGAAGGCTATACATCCTGCAAACTCTTCAACTAAGATGAGCACTTAAAATGTGATACTTTTGATATGTTATTATGGTTTTGTGGGGGGTTGGAGAGAAAAAATGAGATCTTTAAAAAAAAAATCCCAGACTAGAGAAGAGGAACTACCTAGAGGGATCAAAGAGAACTGAACAGAAAAAGATTCTACTTCATTTTTATGTTTCCTTCCCATTTAAAGATTTAGCCAACTCAGTAATGTTCCTGGAGCAAGCATCTCAGCTCAGGGTAGACTTTGAGCTAAGAACAATAGCTCAGACAGTGTTCACGTGACAAGTACGTGCCAAACTTCTACATAGTCCTGAGAATATAAGCCTACCCCAGATGGCCCAGATGTTTATGTGAGTAATTCCAGCATCTTCCAGAAGCCCTACCAGGTATCAAATAGATTGGCTTTATATCTAATATCCTAGAAGTATATTGTATCATATACTGAGGCCCTAATGTCTTGCTCACTGAATGTTCAGAAACATATGAAAAGTACCTACTATGGTCTCAAAGACTGAAGAAAGCTTTGGGATGCTCTAATAGTTCTGGGCTTCAAGGAAATAGATCAGCCCATTCTGCCAGAAAGAGGACACAGGCAGATCTTTTTGTGAGTATGCTAAAAATTATTAGGGAAGGAAAATAACACCAAGAAGGAAGGTTACAGTCAGACTCCACAAATGGTTGTGGCATCAATAAATCAGTAAACAGTTTGAGGTACCCATGTGATTTATAACTAATAATCCTAAACATCTATGGTAGATACAGATAGGTATAAATGATACAGACATGATAGAGAATGTATAGAGATAGAGGTAGGGATGGAGAGAGTTATATACATATACTCCAAGCCTGATACAGGTAGAACTGAGACAAAAGTGTGACTACTATTACCAATCAATGAGTTAAGAAACAACATGACAAGTCCACTACTACTTCTACTTCAGTTTCAAGTGCAGGGTAAAAGAAAGAAGTATTCATGCATCAATACATGAATACATCATACAATACTGATGTATTTCCATCAGTGATATCATCTTTGATTTTCCTTCCAAAATAGCACTAGAGTGATCATTCTAATCTTAAAACAGTCCCATAGGGCTTTGTGAACTTTAAAATCATTTCCTATGTGTTACTTAATCTCAAAATAACCCTGTGAGGAAATCAGGCTATCAGGGCAGACATAGAGGCATGAAGAAGGAAAAGGAGTGTCGGGAAAGAAAGAAAAGAAGGGGAGAGAAGGAGCGAGGAGAAGAGGGATAAAGGGACAAGGGAAAGCTGCCTACTCAGCTCTTCCTGCCATCAGATATCACTCTTCCTCCCAATAACAGTTCCTACCATCACCACCTCCTAACAAGCATTCCAAGGATTTAGATCCACACAGTTCTTCTTTAGACTCTCCAATAATAATTGCTGTATAAATTCTAAGTAGTAATATCATTATCACCAATTTTAGCTATCACATTTTTCATAAACTCAAATATGAAGTTGGGGAACTTCAGAAAAAGCAACAGTGGGAGCAAGTAAAAAGTCAAGAAAGTGAGTTAAGAAAGAAAACAACAAGCACCTCACTTTCCTTATAGGTCTCATAATCTTTCTTCACGAGGCAATCTAAGCAGGCAGTAAGCTTACATTAAAAATGGGGCGTGTAAAGAGTGAGTTCTTGGAGACCAGCCTAGGAAAGGAAAATCCCTCCCATTTTGTCCTCAGTTCAACTCCCAAGATTCCCAGCCTCACCGTGTGAGTCACACTGCAATTGCCTAGGATAGGCATCTGCACGGATGCCTTCTGCTTTAGCAGGGATTTCAAGCTTCTGCCTGCCTATAATAAGGGGGAAAATCAGTGCAACAATGTGACCGGATGCTGAAAAGCTGGCAGCCCGGGAAAACAGTAGTGCATTTGGCTAATTTTCTATTTCAGGGCTTTTTACTGTTAAGAAAATTGGCCTCCATGGATTAAGAGAAATTCAACATTTGCATCCCTTTCTTCAATTTGATCTCTTTGTTTCCATTTTAATATGTCGTGGGAAGTTTCCTGTGAATATGTAAACAAGCTTTGTGTTTATTTTAATCACTTTTTCCTCCTGTTTCCAGGCTCTAGACAATGCAGGCCCTCACTCAAATTCTGCTGTTTCAAGTAGAACACAACCAAGTTGTAACCCAAGTCTCTCCTTGTGTAAGAGGAAGTGGTACTGGGATAGAGGAAAGGATGGCATTTCCTAAAGCAGCTGAGACTCTTACTAACTGGCTAAAGAACCAACTCTTCAATAAAGAATTAGTCAAATGAGCTAGTTTAAGAAAGAAATCTTTGGGCTGACATAATTTACAGCTTTGGAACATGAATAGCCACCCACGATTCTCTCCCTTTCCTGTTAATCTTGAATATTGTACCTCTACTTTGCTTCTCAGGGAATCACCTTAAATGCATTGTCATATTCAGGGTCCCTAAGCTCCCCATCTGGTTTATTAACCCACTGTAATCTTCCTTTGGTCCTTACTACCTTATCAGTAAGGTAGTACCACTTACAAAGATGGTGGTCAAAACGACTGACTTATTGATAAATACAGTGAATGTTTCTCAGTACTTATTTTACTGGATTTCTCTATGGCATTTAAAGATGATGACCACCTTCTCCTCTGAGACATTTCTCTTGTATTCTATGATACCATGCTCTCCTTATTCTCTTCTATCTAGATCAGTTCTGTCTTCTCTGAATTCTCCTCCCCCATGCTCTTAAAAATAGGTGTTCTTTGTGTTCTCCCCCTCCTCTTTAACAATCTCATTCCTTCTTATGTTTTCAATATCTCCTCTACATAATTTTCACATCTGTATCTCTAGCCTAGACTTTTCTTCCTTTTATTTTCACCTGCCTATCTCAGTTGTCGTCAGCTGTGGTTATTAAGGACAATTCCAACTCAGCTCCTGCTGCCACACTCCCACCTCAAGTGCCTGCTGTTGTGTGTCTTTCCATGTTTTGCCCCCAGGGTCTTCTATAATGCCATAGGAGCTGGCTTGTCCACTTAAACCAGGGAAACCCACAATGAAGGAGTCAGTAGATAAATGCTCCAAAGTCCTGTCTCTCACATAGGCTAATTCTTGGAGGCATTCGTTGTTCTTCTCAAAAGTCCCCTTGTTGCCTGGAGCACTGACCTCAGTGAAGTACCCTTACACTGGATTTTTCTCCTTCACTGTCTCACTCTCCTTACTTGGTCACTCATGGTTTGTGGGGTCATTTCCCAAGTAAACTACCCGTACCCAAGTTCTTATTGCAGGTACTACTTTCGGGGAAACCCAAAGGCATTGGGTACCAGAAATGGTCCTGGAAAGCAGACTTTCAAAATGAGATTCTATAGTTGGATTGTCTCTATTTAGGTGATACCAATAATCCAATTACTGGTGGTAAACAGGTTATGGTGGTAAGAGTTAGCATAATGTAGCATTCAATTACTAGGATTCTCACCCATAATGGATGTGATGAAGTATAGGAGAAAGGAAAAGCATTGTACTGAATGATATGGAGCAATGGTAATTATGGTTATGGAGTTGAGTGGCTTTTCTTAAATGCCTTAAAAACTGTGAAAAAGTAAAATATGGAATAGAAATAAAATACCAGGCTGAGGTCAGCTATCAATTCAGTGCACACTGTGAAGATCAGAAAGCTTCCATAGAAAGTTTCTTTTTTTTTTTAAGACTTTTTATTTGTTTGACAGAGAGAGACACAGCGAGAGAGAGAACACAAGCAGGGGGAGTGGGAGAGTGAGAGGCAGGCTTCCCACTGAGCAGGGAGCCCGATGCGGGGCTTGATCCCAGGACCCCGGGATCATGACCTGAGCTGAAGGCAGACACTTAACAACTGAGCCACCCAGGCGCCCCCATAGAAAGTTTCAAAAAGACTTTCAACTCCTATAATCAGAGGGCAATCTATGCTGAAAGGCCAAATATTTAAACCTTATGGAAAGACAGAATGTGTAGTATTGAGAGGTCTCCTAAACTGAAGACATAACCAGTAGAATCCTGAAACTTGATATGAGGACATTAGGTGGGTTCATTTAAGAAGATTGAAACTCCAAGTTCTCCTGGATCCTCCAAATTGGCAGTTTCCTCCCCCTCCTAGAGGAAAGGAGTCTCCCTTACCTGAAGATCTTGCAAATGCCTAGTAAGATGATGTCTCCTCAAAATCCACGACTGCCTCCCCTTATAGCTTACAAACCAATAATGAAGGTATGGCTCAATATTAATTTAGCAGGGAAATACAGTTCTTGCTCTAGAGGGAAATAGCTTTTTTTTTTTTTTTTACAGAAAATGTAGTGCTGGTTTATATGTATTGTCAGGAATTGGAAGAGTATGTATGGGAGTGGTTTTTAAGGATTAAAATGGGGAGGCAGTATATAAACTTGGATAGGGGAGATTTATTGACATTGAAGTATACTCTTCCATGACTCAGGATTTAATGTCTCAGCAAGAACACCTGGCAAGCCAGAGCTGAGAGGCCTCCATGAAGCTTAGTCACAACTTTGGCCTATAGTAATAAAGGTAGAGACACTGTAACTGCCTTGGCAAAGTATTGGAGAAGAATTTGGAAAGTCTCAGGGAAGTATGAAAAAAAACTCATCCTAACCATGTTTTGCAGGATACTTCCTTTACTAAGAAAATAAGGAATAAATTTTTGATGAGATTCCATTATATATTTGAGAATTTCAGTGATAACTCTTCTTAGTAGGCCAGGGTAGATAGTAGGAAATTATGCCATGGTGGAACTCATTTCCAATGAATCAATGGGGATTGGTAGAATTCAAAAAAATCAGAGAAAAGGTTATAGCATTTAGAGGCAAGGTAGAACTGATGACAATAATGGGCATCAAATCCAGAATGGCAATCTGAGAACCTTGACCATGGTGTTCCTAGGAATGAGAGAGATGGGCACTTGACTACAGACAAAAATCAAGAACTGGAAAATGGAAGTCTGATGTCAGCCTCCACTGTAGAAAATCACAATTATTCAACCAATTTTAATATTGGATCTTGTTCTCAGACAAAGAGCCAATCATTGAAGGGGGGAATGGTCCTCCTTAAAGAAAAATCCGTGAAGATTTCCTTAGGGAAAGTATATGTATTATATATACTACTGCAACAAGCATATACAACAAACATCCCCTAATTCATTACCAAAAAGACCTGTGGCCATTTACCACAGTAAATTGTACACTGGGAGAAGATGAGCACTCTGACCTTTCAAGGATTATAAGATACACTTCTAGGCTGAAACATGAGTGGAACACCCTCATGCCCTACTACGTTAGTTAGAGTGGGGCTTTGAAGGTCAGATACATCCTGACCAAGAACTTTCTCACAATGTGTACATAGACCTGATTTTGTTGTTATTTTCCTTGTCCCTGAGTATATAAATGGTATGGATATACTCAGCAGCTAACAAATGCTCATATGGTTCCCTGAATTGTTCAATATAAGCCACTATTATATGAAAGGCCAAGGATAAGACTTTGAAGCAACAGTCAAGATGGTAAATCAGAAGCAATACTACAATCCACATGAAAATACAATGTTAATGTTTCAATCAAGACATAAAAGACACAAGTATCATGGTCCTTATATTGCTGTCTAGTTAATATCACTGTAAATGGTAATTGATTACCATGAACTTGCTAAAAGAAAGCCATAGTTATGTGTCTATGTGAGATGTGGTATCTTTACTGGAACTGATCAACACTCCTTCTTAATCAAATGGTAGCATGTGGTATGTAGCTATTAATCTGTTGAATATATTCTTTTCAATCCCTATCAATTAATGAGGATCAAAGCAATTCACATTCATGTAGAAAAGATACCAGTACTCAAGCCAGGTGTTGATTGTGCAGCTCTAATCAATCATAGAATGGAAATAATATACCGTGATTCAGGCCTCAACAGATCTAGAGGACACAAGTTAATCATATGAATATATGGCCATGATCTCTCTATCACTTATCCCTATGGTACCAGTGACTCTCCCTCAACATACTTTTGTCCCAAGTCTTCCTCCTCACAGAGGAAGAAAAATCTTGGTCCTATACACAGCTCAATAAATTGATGTGAGACAGAAAATCCTGCCACTACACTGCAGCTCCACTCATGATTTTTTCCTAGGGGAAAATAATGAGGGAAAATGCTGTTTGGCAGGGCTTTGACCAGTATATTTAGTCGGCCACATTTTTTTGGAGGGAGAAGTGGGCTGAGGTAAGGGTATATAGAGACTCCTATGCAACAGATTACTATTACCAAGAGGTAAGAGAAGGATTGGCCCCTTACCATCACTGCCAATAATACAATTGCAAAATTTGTGCTCTTTCCCTGCAGTCTTAGTCTCTGTTGGATTAGAGGTTCTAACTCTGAAAGGGGTGGCAATATCAGGGGATTCTTCCATCAGCAAACATTGCAAGTATTCCATTGAACCTGAAGCTATAGTTCCTCATGCCAATGGACCAACTGGCAAATAAAAGATACTCTACTGATGGAAACATTCAAATGTGATTCTCTTGTGGAGCTAGAGTTGCCACAGAATAGAGATAAAGTGGACTATATCTACAACTTGGAGCATTGGCCATAGTGTATTATGCTTCCATGCCTGGGGACAACAGCTAACCAGCAACTGGAGCAATTACAGCTTCATGAGGGCAAAGTAACCAAAGACTCAGACCCCCTCAACCTGACAAGGCAAGCAACTTAGACCTGCTTAAGTGTTGGCTGAGGGTTATAAAAATCTAGCATTAGTGGTGTAAAAGGAAGATGATAAAATCAATTACAGTCTGAGGACCAATTGAAACAACAAAGACTATAGCTTATACTACCAATTAACATGAGCATCTTCCTGCCTTCTGTCCCATGGCCTTCCCTAACACAAAAGTTCCCCATGGCTAAGAGAACTGCAGTGCAGTTCACACCTCTGCAGGCTTCCTTCAACAACACTCATCCAATCAATTCCTGCATCCCGTTGACTCTACTTCCCAGGAATTGTTAATATATCATTTGAACAGTGTCTCTTTTTCTGGTTCCCCTGACTGCAACCTTACTCCTTCCAAACATTCTTCTCTAATGCCAAGATAGGATTTTAAAAAAGTAAGTTATGTCTCTGCTCTTCTTTCAACCTTTCAATGGCTCCATATTACCTATAGGTTAAGGACTAAGTTCTTTAACATGGTATATAAGGTCCTGAATAGCCTTTCTCTGCCTATGTCTCCAGTCTCATTTCCTGTCGTTTTTCATCGCTCTCTAAATATCAAGTACCTTAAACTTCCAAATACTCTGTACTAGGTATTTTAATATTCATTCTCCTTTCCAGAAACCATAGTCTAAGTTCTCCCCCCTTTTAGAGTAGATGCTTGCAATTAAGCCATAGTGATTGTCCCAGAAATGGGCATTACCCAATCATAGCCAGTGATTCGTGATGAAATTTATTTTTTCAGGAATCTTGAGAAAGAAATCCTCAAGCTTTTCTATTAAACACAAGTCCAGAATTGTGTAACCTCTGGATCTACTGGCAGCCATCTGGGGACTACAGGGGATAGCCCTACGAATAAAGCCAACACAGAGGAAGCAAAGTGAATGATGGAGAGAAAAAAATTGGATACTGATTACCTCATCTGAAACCCATGTGCAGCCAAACCAGAAGCCAGGTCTACCCGAGGCTGTTCATGTATGTGATCCAATACCTTTCATTTTTTTAAAAAAATTTTATTTATTTATTTGACAGAGAGAGAGACAGCGAGAGCAGGAACACAAGCAGGGGGAGCAGGAGAGGGAGAAGCAGGCTTCCCGCTGAGCAGGGAGCCCGATGTGGGACTCGATTCCAGGACCCTGGGATCATGACCTGAGCCGAAGGCAGACGCTTAACAACTGAGCCACCCAGGTGCCCCAATACCTTTCATTTTTAATTTAACCTAATTTGATTCAGATTTTCTTTTATTGACCACCAGATGCGTCCAAACTGATACACACATAGTGCTTCACGCCTCCATATACTTGTGCATGCAATTCCCTCAATATCAAATGCACTATTTAAATATTTTGGCTAAATGTTATCTTCTCTTAGAAGTCTTCCCTAATGACCCAGAATCATCATCTCCTTCATTGTGTTCTCTCTGCATAAGAATATGCTACTGTTGAATTTATCACCATATATCATATGCATAGGTAATATATAGGTCTCTCCCACTGGACTATTAATTCTATTAGTTTCTTGAAAGAGGATGTGTCTTCATTTTTTTTAACTAGCCCAATGACAGGTACATAGTAAGCACTTGCAGTTATATATTGCTGCATAACAAAACTTCCCCAAACTTAGTGACTTAAAGCAAAAAAAAAAAAAATTATAATTTCTCTTGATTCTGTGGTTTTATTGGATGGTTCTTCTGCTCCATATAGTGTTATCTGGGGTACTAGGGCAACTGAATGATACAAAATGGCTTCACTCACATGACTGTTAGTTGACATGCAGGAGCTCAGCTGGGATTGTTAGCCAGGGCACTTGGTTCTCCTTCACATGGGCCTCTCCATGGGGCTACTTGGGCTTCTGCACAGCATGGTGGCTGGGTTCCAAACAACAAAGGCAGTAGCTAAAGATCTTTTAAGGCCCAGCCTCAGAAGTTACACAGCATCACTTCTGCCAATATTGTTGGATGAACTTCCCACAGGCCAGCCAAGATTCAAGAGGAAGAGAAACAGACTCCAGCTCTCAGTAGATGACTACCAAGATTATTGCAAAAGAGCATGTAAGATGGGAAATATTGTTGCCCCATCTTTGAAAATGAAATGAGACAATCTACTGCAGCACTCAATCATTTCTGAATGCATGAATGAATGAATGAGAAAATGAATGAATGAAGCATTGTCACCTTTATTCCTGTCACTCTTCCCATTTTACCACTTTTTTGTCTATGGTTTCATGCTGTTACTATCCTTTGTTGGATAACTCACCTTTTTTTTAATAAAACCTACTAAAATTTTAAGCTATTAGGATCAAGATTTAGGTTAGTTCATATAACTTTTCTCTAATATTCTCTGGGTAGAAAAAGCAATCCCTCTTTTAAGCCTGTATTTCAGGACTGCATGTGTGTGTGTGGGTGTGGGTGTGGGTGTGGGTGTGTATGTGGGTGTGTATTTGCTTATTACATATCTCCAACAGTCCTAGAGTGCTTTAATATTCTGGCTCAAATTTTAAATTTCTGAGTTTCAAGGCCCATGTCTAATTTCATCACTTTATATAATACACAGTACAATGACATTTAATAAATGTGAGGAAGATCATGAGTTGACTTGTAGTAAGATTGCTGAGTCCTTAATAGCCAGATAAAGAAGTTTGTTACCGTGTTTCCAAGTCCATAAAGAAACTACAAAACTCCATGAAGAATGCAGAAATGTGGGGCACCTGGGTGGCTCAGTTGGTTAAGCTTCTGCCTTCGACTCAGGTCATGACCTCCGGGTCCTGGGATAGAGCCCAGGGTCAGGCTTCCTGCTCAGCTGGGAGCCTGCTTCTCTCTCTCTGACTCTCTCTCTCTCTCTTTCTCTCTCTCCCTCTGCCCCTCCCCCATTCTCTTTCTCTCTATCTTAAGTAAATAAATAAAGTCTTTTTTTAAAAGTGTAGAAATGACTGCTAAACATAGATTAGCATTGTATTTTTTTCATGTATAATAAAACAGACACACAGTGAAAACACTCAGTTTTTGAGGAGACATGAATATTGTTAAAGTCCCTACATTCCTTCCATCCACTGAATTTCTTTTAAGACCAGATGGCCCTGGTCAGAGGACTTTTAGTTCAATTAGTCATTTCCTGAGGACAGATCTCTATGGTATGTCCTTTTGAGTATAGTTCCTCTTCCTTTTCTTATTTATTGGAGTTTGATCTAACTTCTCTTTTGAGTGGAGTATTCTAAGATCTCACAACATATTTTTGCTGTATATCTTCATAAATTGCCATGTTTGTGTACTTACCATAGTCTCATCTTACTCTAGCTTCTACCTTTATCTTTCTATTCCTTTTGTTTCTCCTAGTTTTTGCCTCAGAAATCAAGCCCTAAGTATAATAATAAATTCTCTGTTCCAAATGTTCTTGAATCAAAATCATTAGCAACTGTGTGAACCATCACTTGCCTTGGATCTACCAAACCAGGCTCCATTCCTGTGGCCAAATCTGTGGATTCATCTGCTTGCAGATTGGCATATATATCTTCACAATATCTGTGATTAGGTTCTATGAATCAATGAAATTCTAATTAACCCGTGATGTAGCTAAAAATTTGCTAATTGTTGGACAAAATTGCCACAAGCCAGCCAAGATTCAAGGGAAAGAAAAACAGATTCTACCTCTTGATGGGATGAATGGCAAGATTATATTGCAAAAGAATATGTAAGATGGGAAAGAGTTGAGTTTTAAGTAGCAGGTGTATTTGAGTTTTAAGTAACTGAAAACTCTGAAATTAGAGAAAGAGCAGCTTTTATAGTAGCTTGGTGAGATGGTTCTCATGACAATAGCCATCTGTCTACCATGTGTCTTCGTCCAGGAAGCATGTTTCAAGTGCAAGCTGGAATTTATTTTCTGAGTACTGAAAATGGCACATCTTTCTTTCATTTGCCCTAGTAGGTGAGCTCATATTGTCAGGGAAATAGTACTAGTTCCCTTCTTCAGAAATTTTTAAAAGCTTCTCACAGAACATAAGGAACAAGGGCTTATATTCTGTCTTAAGCCCCTCTTCTATGGGGGTGGTATGTGTAATCTGTGTTTCTTAATCCTTGTTCCCACTTGAGACACCAGACAAGGTAATAATAGTTGATGCTGAACATGGACTTCTTTTTTGTTGTTATGTTAATCACCATACATTACATCATTAGTTTTGGATGTAGTGTTCCATGTTTCATTGTTTGTGCATAACACCTAGTGCTCCACACAGAATGTGCCCTCTTTAATAACCATCACCAGGCTAACCCATCCCCCCATCCCCTCCCCTCTAGAACCCTCAGTTTGTTTTTCAGAGTCCATCATCTCTCATGGTGCATCTCCCCCTCCGATTTCCCCCCCTTCATTCTTCCCTTCCTGCTATCTTCTTCTTTTTTTTTTTCTTAACATATATTGCATTATTTGTTTCAGAAGTACAGATCTGTGATTCAACTGTCTTGCACAATTCACAGCACTCGCCATAGCACATACCCTCCCCAATGTCTATCACCCAGCCACCCCATCCCTCCCACTCCCCCACCACTCCAGCAACCCTCAGTTTTTTTCCTGAAATTAAGAATTCCTCATATCAGTGAGGTCATATGATACATGTCTTTCTCTGATTGACATTTCACTCAGCATAACACCCTCCAGTTCCATCCACGTCGTTGCAAATGGCAAGATCTCATTCCTTTTGATGGCTGTATAATATTCCATTGTATATATATACCACTTCTTCTTTATCCATTCATCTGTCAATGGACATCTTGGCTCTTTCTACAGTTTGGCTATTGTGGACATTACTGCTATAAACATTGGGGTGCATGTACCCCTTCGAATCCCTACATTTGTATCTTTGTGGTAAATACCCAGTAATGCAATTGCTGGATCATATGGTAGCTCTATTTTCAACTGTTTGAGGAACCTCCATACTATTTTCCAGAGTGGTTGCACCAGCTTGCATTCCCACCAACAGTGTAGAAGGGTTCCCCTTTCTCCGCATCCCCGCCAACATCTGTCGTTTCCTGACTTGTTAATTTTAGCCATTCTGACTGGTGTGAGGAGGTATCTCATTGAGGTTTTGATTTGGATTTCCCTGATGCCAAGCGATGTTGAGCACTTTTTCACGTTTCTGTTGGCCATTTGGATGTCTTCTTTGGAAAAATGTCTGTTCATGTCTTCTGCCCATTTCTTGATTGGATCATTTGTTCTTTGGGTGTTGAGTTTGCTAAGTTCTTTATAGATTTTGGATACTAGCCCTTTATCTGATGTGTCATTTGCAAATATTTTCTCCCATTCTGTCGGTTGTCTTTTGGTTTTGTTGACTGCTTCTTTTGCTGTGCAAAAGCTTTTTATCTTGATGAAATCCCAATAGTTCATTTTTGCTCTTGCTTCCCTTGCCTTTGGTGATGTTTCTAGGAAGAAATTGCTGCGGCTGAGGTCGAAGAGGTTGCTGCCTGTGTTCTCCTTTAGGATTTTGATGGACTCTGGTCTCACGTTTAGGTCTTCCAACCATTTGGAGTCTATTTTTGTGTGTGGAGTAAGGAAATGGTCCAGTTTCATTCTTCTGCATGTGGCTGTCCAGTTTTCCCAACATCATTTGTCGAAGAGACTGTCTTTTTTCCATTGGACATTCTTTCCTGCTTTGTCAAAGATGAGTTGACCATAGAGTTGAGGGTCCATTTCTGGGATCTCTATTCTGTTCCATTGATCGATGTGTCTGTTTTTGTGCCAGTACCATAGTGTCTTGATGATGACAGCTTTGTAATAGAGCTGGAAGTCTGGAATTGGGATGCCGCCAGCTTTGCTTTTCTTTTTCAACATTCCTCTGGCTATTCGGGGTCTTTTCTGGTTCCATACAAATTTTAGGATTATTTGTTCCATTTCTTTGAAAAAAGTTGATGGTATTTTGATAGGAATTGCATGGAATGTGTAGATTGCTCTAGGTAGCATTGACATCTTCACAATGTTTGTTCTTCCAATCCATGAGCATGGACTGTTTTTCCATTTCTTTGTGTCTTCCTCAATTTCTTTCATGAGTATTTTATAGTTTTCTGAGTACAGATCCTTTGCCTCTTTGGTTAGATTTATTCCTAGGTATCTTATGGTTTTGGGTGCAATTGTAAATGGGATCAACTCCTTAATTTGCCTCTCTTCTGTCTTGTTGTTGGTGTATAGGAATGCCACTGATTTCTGTTGAACATGGACTTCTTCATGCTGCCTGAAATCTAGCCAGAGGCTGACTCCACTTCCTTCTCTTCATCTGTTGGCCATTGGAAAAATGATATACTACCTGATTCTAACTAGCTAATGGATAAAAGGAAAGAAGGGACAAAGACATAAACTTGAAAAATCTAAAAAAAAAAAAAATTGAAGTACACCAGGAAATTAATCAAAGTCACCAATGCCAGGGAATAAATCCTGTGCCACCTTACCATCAGGGTGCCAACAAAGCATTGATTCCCATTCCTAGGAGCACGAGGGGGAAATTGGTGCTGGCTCCAGTAAGTCTGGGTAGTAGCGGCAAGTGAAGAAGTGTCTGGGGAGACCAGAATGGCTAAGAGACATTTGGAACTTTTTCTGGGAAATTTTAAAAAATTAAAGTAACGAATCTCCTCATTAAATTATAAGTAGTTGGAAAATTTGCTTTCAGCAAATCCATAAATATGAAAATTGTCTCACTGATCCAAAGGGAGATATCAAGTCAAATGCCAGGAGTGAGATATATAATTGCTTTGGCATTAGCCAAGAGTGAGAGAGAGCAAGCTTTGTACTTTTAAATAAACACCCTTCCACAGGCCCAAATGGACACAGCATCTGCAGTCCCCAAAATATCTATTCCTGATAGAGAACAGTGTATTACATGTCTTTCATAAACACACAGAGAAGAGTTTTACAAACACTCAGAATAAAAAAGAATGTATTCCAAAATGCATTTGTAAATCAGTTGATTGTAACTGGGACATTTTTCCCCCACTAAATCCATTTAAGTTCAGCTTCGCAGGTGAATCTGAGAAATTCCATTTAAAAATCATGCAGTTGACGACTGCCAGGGACCTAATCAATACGGACATTAGTAAGATGTTGGAACAAGAGTTCAGAATGACAATTTTAAAGATACTAGCTGGGCTTGAAAAAAGCATTGAAGATATTAGAGAAACCCTCTCTGGAGAAATAAAAGAACTAAAATCTAACCAAGTCAAAATCAAAAAGGCTATTAATAAGATGCAATCAAAAATGGAGGCTCTAACTGCTAGGATAAATGAGGCAGAAGAGAGAATTGGTGATATAGAAGACCAAAGGATGGAAAATAAAGAAGCTGAGAAAAAGAAAGATAAACAACTACTGGATCACGAGGGCAGAATTCGAGAGATAAGCAATACCATAAGATGAAACAACATTAGAATAATTGGGATCCCAGAAGAAGAAGAAAGAGAGAGAGGGGCAGAAGGTATATTGGAGCAAATGATAGCAGAGAACTTCCCTAATTTGGGGAAGGAAACAGGCATCAAAATCCAGGAGGCACAGAGAACCCCCCTCAAAATCAATAAAAATAGGTCAACACCCCGACATCTAATAGTAAAATTTACGAGTCTCAGAGACAAAGAGAACATCCTGAAAGCAGCTTGAGACAAGAGATCTATCACCTGCAATGGTAGAAACATTAGATTGGCAACAGACTTATCCACAGAGACCTGGCAGACCAGAAAGAGCTGGCATGATATATTCAGAGCACTAAATGAGAAAAATATGCAGCCAAAAATACTACATCCAGCTAGGCTGTCATTGAAAATAGAAGGAGAGATAAAAAGCTTCCAGGACAGACAAAAACTAAAGGAATTTGCAAATACGAAACCAGCCCTACAAAAAATATTGAAAGGGGTCCTACAGGAAATACAATTGGCACTAAACTGATATCTTTCAATAGTTACCCTGAATGTAAATGGGCTAAATGCCCCAGTCAAAAGATACAGGCTATCAGATTGGATAAAAAAAAAAAAAAGACCCATCGATATGCTGTCTGCAACAGACTCATTTTTAGACCCAAAGACATCTCCAGCTTGAAAGTGAGGGGGTGGAAAACCATTTACCATGCTAATGGGCACCAAAAGAAAGCTGGGGTGGCAATCCTTATATCAGACAAATTAGATCTTAAACCAAAGACTATAATAAGAGATGAGGAAGGACACTATAACCTACTTAAAGGGTCTATCCAACAAGAAGTTCTAACAGTTGTAAATATCTATGCCCCTAACATGGGAGCAGCCAATTATATAAGGCAATTAATAACAAAAGCAAAGAAACACATCGACAACAATACAATAATAGTGGGGGAATTTAACACCCCCTCACTGAAATGGACAGATCATCTAAGTAAAAGATCAACAAGGGAATAAAGACTTTAAATGACACACTGGACCAGACGGACTTCACAGATATATTCAGAACCTTCCATCCCAAAGCAACAGAACACACATTCTTCTCTAGTGCCCATGGAACATTCTCTAGAATAGATCACATCCTAGGTCACAAATCAAGTTTCAAACAGTACCAAAAGACTGAGATCATTTCCTGCATATTTTCAGACCACAGTTCTTTGAAACTAGAACTTAATCACAAGAGGAAAGTTGGAAAGAACTCAAATACATGGAGGCTAAAGAGCATCCTACAAAGAATAAATGGGTCAAACAGGAAATTGAAGAAGAATTTTAAAAATTCATGGAAACCAACAATGAAAATGAAAACGCAACTGTTCAAAATCTTTGGGATGCAGCAAAGGCAGTCCTAAGAGGAAAGTATATAGCAATACAAGGCTTTCTGAAGAAACAAGAAAGGTCTCAAATACAAAACCTAACCCTACACCTGGATTAGGAGCTGGAGAAAGAACAGCAAATAAAGCCTAAACCCAGCAGGAGAAGAGAAAGAATAAAGATCAGAGCAGAAATCAATGAAATAGAAACCAAAAGAACAGTAGAACAGATCAACGAAACTAGGAGCTGGTTCTTTGAAAGAATTAATAAGATTGATAAACCCCTGGCTAGACTTATCAAAAAGAAAAGAGAAAGGACCCAAATAAATAAAATCATGAATGAAAGAGGAAAGATCACAACCAACACCAAGGAAATACAATTATAAGAACATATTTAGAGCAACTATATGCCAGCAAATTAGATAATCTGGAAGAAATGGATGCATTCTTAGAGATGTATAAACTACCAAACTGAACCAGGAAGAAATAGAAAACCTGAGCAGACCCATAACCACTAAGGAAATTGAAGCAGTAATCAAAAATCTACCAACAAGCAAAAGCCCAGGGCCAGATGGCTTCCCAGGGGAATTCTACCAAACATTTCAAGAAGAATTAATACCCATTCTTCTGAAACAGTTCCAAAAAAAAAAAAAAAATAGAAATGGAAGGAAAACTTCCAAACTCGTTTTATGAGGCCACCACTACCTTGAACCCAAAACCAGACAAAGACCCCATCCAAAAAGGAGAATTACAGACCAATATCCTTGATGAACATGGATACAAAAATTCTCACCAAAATACTAGCCAATAGGATCCAAAAGTACATTAAAAGGATTATTCACCACGGCCAAGTGGGATTTATCCTGGGCTGCAAGGTTGGTTCAACATCCACAAATCAATCAATGTGATACAATACATTAATAAAAGAAAGAACATGAATCATATGATCCTCTCAATAGATGCAGAAAAAGCATTTGACAAAGTACGGCATCCTTCCTTGATCAAAACTCTTCAGAGTATAGGGATAGAGGGTACATACCTCAATCTCATAAAAGCCATCTAGGAAGAACTCACAGTGAATATCACTCTCAGTGGGGAAAAAGTGAGAACTTTCCCCCTAAGGTCAGGAACATAGCAGGAATGCCACTATCACCACTGCTATTCAACATAGTATTAGAAGTCCTAGCCACAGCAATCAGACAACAAAAAGAAATCAAAGGCATCCGAATCGGAAAAGAAGTCAAACTCTCACTGTTTGCAGATGATATGATACTTTATGTGGAAAACCCAAAGACTCCACCCCCAAACTGCTAGAACTCATATAGGAATTCAGTAAAGTAGCAGGACATAAAATCAATGCACAGAAATCAGTGGCATTCCTATACACCAACAACAAGACAGAAGAAAGAGAAATTAAGGAGTCGATCCCATTTACGATTGCACCCAAAACCATAAGATACCTAGGAATAAATCTAATCAAACAGGCAAAGGATCTGTACTCAGAAAACTATAAAATACTCTTGAAAGAAATTGAGGAAGACACAGAAATGGGAAAACGGTCCATGCTTATGGATTGGAAGAACAAACATTGTGAAGGTGTCAATGCTACCTAGAGCAATCTATACATTCAATGCAATTCCTATCAAAATACCATCAACTTTTTTCAAAGAAATGGAACAAATAATCCTAAAATTTGTGTGGAATCAGAAAAGACCCCAAATAGCCAGAGGGATATTGAAAAAGAAAAGCAAAACTGGTGGCATCACAATTCTGGACTTCAAATTCTATTACAAAGCTGTCATCATCAAGACAGTATGGTACTGGCACAAAAACAGACACATCGATCAATGGAACAGAATAGAGATCCCAGAAATGGACCCTTAACTATGGTCAACTAATCTTTGACAAAGCAGGAAAGAATGTCCAGTAGAAAAAAGACAGTCTCTTCGACAAATGGTGTTGGAAAAATTGGACAGCCACATGCAGAAGAATGAAACTGGACCATTTCCTTACACCTCATACAAAAATAGACTCCAAATGGTTGAAAGACCTAAATGTGAGACCGGAGTCCATCAAAATCCTAAAGGAGAACACAGGCAGCAACCTTTTCGACCTCAATTGCAGCAACTTCTGCCTAGAAAGATCGTGAAAGGCAAGGGAAGCAAGGGCAAAACTGAACTATTGGGATTTCATCAAGATAAAAAGCTTTTGCACAGCAAAGGAAACAGTCAACAAAACCAAAAGACAACCGAGAGAATGGGAGAAGATATTTTCAAATGACATATCAGATAAAGGGCTAGTATCCAAAATCTATAAAGAACTTATCAAACTCAACACTAAAAGAACAAATGATCCAATGAAGAAATGGGCAAAAGACATGAACAGACCTATTTCCAAAGAAGATATCCAAATGGCCAACAGACACATGAAAAAGTGCTCAATATTGCTCGGCATCAGGGAAATCCAAATCAAAACCTCAATGAGATACCACCTCACACCAGTCAGAATGGCTAAAATTAATAAGTCAGGAAACGACAGATGTTGGCAAGGATGCGGAGAAAGGGGAAGCCTCCTACACTGTTGGTGGGAATGCAAGCTGGTGCAACCACTCTGGAAAACAGTATGGAGGTTCCTCAAACAGTTGAAAATAGAGCTACCCTACGACCCAGCAATTCCACTACTGGGTATTTACCCCAAAGATACAAATGTAGTGATCCGAAGGGGTACATGCACCCCAATGTTTATAGTAGCAATATCCACAATAGCCAAACTATGGAAAGAGCCAAAGTGTCCATCGACACATGAATGGATAAAGATGTGGTATGTATATATATACACAATGGAATATTATTTAGCAAAAGGAATGAAATCTTGCCACTTGCAATGACGTTGTTGGAACTGGAGGGTATTATGCTGAGCGAAATAAGTCAATCGGAGAAAGACATGTATCATATGACCTCACTGATATGAGGAATTCTTAATCTCAGGAAACAAACTGAGGGTTGCTGGAGTGGTGGGGGGTGGGAGGGATGGGGTGGCTGGGTGATAGACATTGGGGAGGGTATGTGCTATGGTGAGTGCTATGAATTGTGTAAGACTGTTGAATCACAGACCTGTACCTCTGAAACAAATAATACATTATATGTTAAAAAAAAGAAGAAGAAGAAGAAGATAGCAGGAGGGGAAGAATGAAGGGGGGGAATCAGAGGAGGAGACAAACCATGAGAGACTATGGACTCTGAGAAATAAACTGAGGGTTCTAGTGGGGGGGGTGGGGGATGGGTTAGCCCGGTGATGGGTATTAAAGAGGGCATGTCCTGAATGGAGTACTGGGTGTTACATGCAAACAATGAATCATGGAACACTATATCCAAAACTAATGATGTAATGTATGGTGATTAACATAACATAATACAATTTAAAAAAAGACAAAAAAATTTTAAAAATCATGCAGTTGAAAATCTAGACCATCCAAATGTTGAGTACTACATTTCAAGTTGCTGGAGTCCTAAGCCACTGAGAACTCCAAAGGTAGGAGCCAGAGGAAAAAGAGTTTTCATGGTATCCCAGGAAGATGGTTCCCATGCCAAAAACATATATATATGTGTGTCATTTATAAGTCAAGAATCATCAAGGTGTGCAACAGAGAATACATGTTATCCAAACCCATAACTGACACATATCAACCTAAGTTTATGAAATTTTGTTTATAATTTTTTTCAAAAGTTAATGCTATTTTATATAAAACTGCTTCACATTTAGAGTTTTCATTCACTTTTTCTATCTCAGTCCTAATTTTCCTTTCTAAAACTAAAATATGAAGCCTTTAACACAGTAGCCATTTTCCCCAATGTTCCAGGGACCCCACTGATAAGACCCATAGTATAGTATATGTCACCCTTTAAACATAAACCATCGACCTTTGTCTACCTTTTCCTAACAAAGGTTTTTACAGCTTTCTCCTTTATCACCTTTCCCTTGAAAAACAATTCCTGACAGCTTGAAACCACAGTTTATTTGAATTTAGTGAACTGCTTAGTGCTTGTATTAGGGTGCATCCCTGGCCTTTGCCACAAACCACAAATTCACATTTTGATGCTCTTCAACAATAAATCCTCTCAACAAAACTGTGGCATTGCCTTACATGTCTACTTCATACATAAGTTCCCCTATAGAATTTGTGTTATGATGGACATGAGGTATAAGATTCTGGAATCTTCTGTAACATCTAGAAGACCAAAAAAGGGTTATATTTGGCATTCTTCTAATATTATCCTCTCTTCCTCTCTCTATCCAAGTCTTTTCCCTAGAAACTTACTCAGCCGTATATTCTTCCTGAGTTAGACTTTTACACTTCATTTTTTATGCAAGATGTGTTAGTAAGATAAGGCTTTGGCTGACTTACATGCTGGCCTAACTATAATTACCTGCTCTGTATGTTGCACCCTTCCAAAAAAAAGTAGGAGGAATTTTTCTGGAGATCCCAGTGATTTTTTTTTTTGACTCCAGTAATTTTTGTATAACTTGTCATTCCAAGGTGTTAGTGGCCATTTCCATTCTCCAGATTGTCTGGAGAAATTATGTATTAAGGCCAAACCTAGCTCAAGGTAAGCCCTAAGTCTTCAGTCCTGAGCAATTCTCAAGAGGCCTTATCTCTCTTCTCAATTTGAAGTATTCTTCATCTATTAGCCAACACTGAGAAAGGGACGGCCAGAAGCACAACCTCGTGAAATTCAGCCCAAGTCTTCCAACTTTTTAAGTATCATTTCCTGCTAGCCTTACATTTAATAGAGGGTCACTGTGGTGTAGTACATTATTTATCAAGTACAATATCCTGAAATTCATCTTTCCAGAGATGTCTGAAACATTCAGGAGTTAGGTCATCAGTTCAAAATTTATCCCACCGTTAGGTCAACTCCAATTGACAATTTAGTTCATGTATCATACTCTTTGCCAAAAAGTCAATTATCAATTATCCACTTAGTTATTGACCATATTTGGGTCTAGTCTTAATAACATTTAAAAAATATTTTATCAATAACAGTTGAATGAAAATGATTAATCATAAATACAGAGTTAGTTTAGTGATTTTTTATACTTAAAAGGAGAGCATTAGTTAGTTATAAATATCCATTATCAGAGATGATAGAACATAAACTATAGATAGCCATCTTGTCAAATCATATTGGCAAGAAGAAACAATGTGATAAATCAATTTAACTGTAAATAAAATTCCTGTTGGGTCTCACCAGCAATCCTCTTAGAATGGAGAATACAGCAGTTTTGTGATATTGGGGAAATTCCAACTTAAGGCAAAGGTAGTTTTGGATAGCTATTGGCATCTCATTGACTGGGTAAAAATCAATAAATCATTCAAACATATTTATGCCTCAGTTTCTACTTCTGTGAAAGAGAATGAATCGCATTTGTGTTTGAAGCTCTTAAGACCAAGAGAGGCAATATATCATAATGATTATGTGCATAACCCTGGAAACATACTGAATGAGTTTGCAGCCCATTCTGACACAATCAATAAATAACCTTACACAAGTAACTCCAGCTTTCTGTGCCTCCATTTTTGCATTTGTAAACAAGGAGAATAATAATATGCCAACTGTGGGGGATATTGTAAAGACTAAATGAATGGACGGATGTCAAATACCTAGAACAGTATCTGATACAGAGCAATAATTCAATAAATGTTAGGTCTGTAGCCATAGCCATCAAAGCAAGACTATATATTTTTTTAAGTTTTTATTTAAATTCCAGTTAGTTAACATACAGTGTAATATTAGTTTCTGGTGTACAATATACTGATTCAACACTTCCATACATTACCTGTGTTCATTACAACAAGTGCACACTCCTTAATCCCCATCACATAGTTAACCCATCTCCTGCCCACCTCCCTTTGGTAACCATCAGTTTGTTATCTATGGTTAAGACTCTGTCTCTTGGTTTACATCCATCTCTAAAGCAAAACTATATTTTTAAAGCAATCAGAAGATACAGCTAATGAAGCTATGACTGGCCTTCTTGACAGTTTGTTATCATACTTTTCCAAGTGCTTTGCAATGATTTCTGTTATATATCTGAATATTATGTTTAGGATAATATTAGATTGAAGCACCATGAGAGCAAAAGAAATCATTTTGAACTGAGAATCGGGATATAGTGCCTGTCTCTGCAATGAACCAATTGTAAACCTAGGTGATTTGGGTTCTGTGTTTCCTCATCTGAAAACTGAGGGCTGTAAATTCATTATCTCTAAGGTCTCTCCAGATCTTTCATTCTCTCTACTAAGATGCATTTGATCAGATTATCTTGAAATAACTGGAATGCCATTTTATAATAGCCATTTTTCAACAGGTATGTTTGCAGAGGTATAAGCTCATTTTGCTTCCTTTAAACTTTAAATCCAAGGTTTGTGTTAACTAAAATAGACAGAAATCTCATGAATGTTGAAGCAGAAATGTACCAAAAAGCATTTCTCTACCAAAGAGTCAAGGTTAGGTAACTATGCTTTAAATGAACTTAATTTTAATAAAAGTAAACTTCTAGGTTAGGGCAACTCAGAAAATGAAGACTTCAGTTAAGATCTACATAGAATAGAGAGAGCTGGGGAATTGACAGAAAGCAAGTATAAGTCTTCAAGGAGAATTTAAATTACACTTTAGAAAATATTTGTAAAACAAAATGTTTGTCTTTGCAGGGAGCACATAGTCTTTAAAGGGAGGTGCTAAAGAGTCAGAAAGATGAGTAATACCATACCAATGACAAAAATAGTATTATCTCAAGGAAACAGATGAGTCCCTATAGGGAAGGAGGAAAGTTGGTTAAGAAAAAAAATAAAAGTAAACCAAAAAAAAAAATCCCCAAAACTGTTGAAAAACAAGAAAGGGACTTTCTAAATAAATAAAGGGGAGAGATATGCAGATGGCAGTGGGGGGGGCAGAGACGTAAAAGGAACATATAGAGAGAAATTATTTCAAAAGTAGATTGATATGACAATCAAAAAGACATCTTCCATATTTCAAAAAGACAGTGAGGATAAGTCTGAGAACCTTCAAAAATGTCAATGTCATGAAAGATTTTTAAAAAATAAAAGACTGAGAAACTGTTCTAGATTAAAGTAGACTAAAGAAAATAGATGATCTTTGATAGAATCCCAATTTTTTTAAGAAAAGTTGTAAGGCATTGGGATGACAGGAGAAATTTAGATATGGACTATGTATAGACAGTAGTATTGTGTCAATGGTAAATTTTCTGAGAGTGATAATAATATTGTGGTTGAGTAGGAGAATGTCTTATTATTAGGATATATGCGCTAAAGTATTGAGGGGTAAGTAACATGATAACATGCATCTTACTCTCAACTGACTCAGGAGAAAAATGTAATATAAAGAAAAGGAGACACAGTAAATGCGGCAAAATATTGACAAATAGTAAATGTAGATTAAGAATCTACAAGTCTTCATTGTTTTATTCTTGTAATTTAATTGCAGTTTTGATATTTTTTAAAATTAAAAGTTTCTCAAAATTAAAAAAGACATTATTCACACATAAACTTCGAGTAAATAAGTTGTCATGCTGTTTCCAAAAAAATGAATTTTCAGCCAACCACCCTTGTCCATCACCCTCCTTCCCTAGCTTCATCAAAGAGAGAATGTGTGAAACCAAATCAGTACTAGTTGCTGATTAGCTCTTCACATAAAAACACCAGGTTCTTTGGAGCTTAGGTTCTTCTTATAATTAGAGCCACAAGAGTTCTCTACCACCAGTTACTTTGTGGTATCTATTAGGTAACATCAAGAGACAGAAAATGGGAACCTCTAAATGAAAATTCAGCTTATGGTGGAAAAAAAAAAAAAACAGGTAGCCCAAGAGAATTTATTTTCCTAGACTAAGGTAGCAGTGTAATGGTCCAGGGGACAAACGGCAGGGATAATTTGACAAAGATTGCCATACGTCTCATATATCTTGGGAAGATGTGGATGGCAGAGAATAATCTTATTTTGGTAGGCTACCTCTAGAAAGAGAACTATATTGAGCATTTTTTTAATAATCAAAAGATTAACTTCTCTAAAAATGTAAAAGATGAAAAGCTTTAAAAGGAACTCTCCCAAAAAGGTGGAATTTTTGCTAATAAAGAAGCATTCTACCATTTAAAATTATAATGAACAATTCTGGTAAAGATGAAAAAAATGATACATATATTACTAATTTCAGCAAAAGTTGGTACATTTTTGGTAAATAATTTGGCCAAGTTTCAAGAGTTGAAAAAATTTTCTTTTTCTTTAATCACTTTTCACAATTTATTTTAACAAGACAGAGAAAAAGAGGAGTAAGGGAGACAGAGGAAAGGAAGGAAGGAAGGAAGGAAGGAAGGGAGGAAGGAAGGAAGGAAGGAAGGAAGGAAGGAAGGAAGGAAGGAAGGAAGGAAGGAAGGGAGGAAGGGAGGAAGGGAGGAAGGGAGGAAGGAGAAGTCAACTATATATAATATAGTCATTTCAGATACTTAGAAGAAAAGGAGGGGGGAAGAAAAATCTCAAGAAAAATAAAATGTTTATATAATGCACATCAACATTAAATACATAAAACATTTTGTAAATCATAAGACTATACAAGAAAAAAAGAAAATGCTAATATACAGTGCTAAGTGCAGTATATAGAATTAAAAATTATATCTGCATTATGACTCAACCATGTAAAGTCATGAAGCACAAGGAAAAGTTAATTTGTTAGACTAAAATCAGGATGGGAATCAGACTTCTTTTAATTTAATTCTTTTAGTTGCTCTCTAAATAGGATATGGCATGCATGTAGCCAAGTCTATCATAGTGAATGTATCTTTTGGGGTATCAATAAATAAAAATTCTCTCTTCACCTCTGCTACAAACTGTGTGAAATTTATGTTAAATCCCCACTACTCCTCAGCCTATTCTGCTATCAAACCATCTTTTCAAGACATGAAAACAATATTTACAAGATTAAAAAAACTCTTTATGCCAATTTGGTGAGAGCATTTACTTTAGATTCTCACATTTACAGTGTGATTTTAGAACCAGCAACAATTCCATTTCTATTTGTCCTTTAGAGGAAGCTTGGTTTAAAAGAGAAACCATATACTACCGATCAAATGAGGGCTCTAGACTTAGATAAATCTGGGTTTAAATCCCTTTGTCCATACTAGATGAATATCCCCGGGTAAATTTCTTTTTTTTAAGATTTTATTTATTTATTTGAGAGAGAGAGAGATAGCGAGAGAGAGAGAGAGAGCACAAGCGGGGGATGCGGAAACAAAGTAGGCTTCCCACTGAACAGGACCCTGAGATCATGACCTGAGCTGAAGGCAGACACTTAACCAACTGAGTTGCCCAGGCACCCCCTGGGTAAATTTCTTAATATCTCTCTGTACCTCCACTTTCTCATCTCTAAAGTGGCACAAAAATTATATATACTTTATAGTGCTATCAAATAAGTTGATGAATATGAAGTTTTAGCACAATGCCTGGCATGGAGTGATACTAGGTGAGCATCAGGTATTGCTGTTGGTTCTCTTTAATCTGCCATTTTTATATAGCATGTAATTGAGTCTAGGGGTGGTCAGAATAAAGCACATCTTTAATACTGTAGGGCTTTGTTCTATAATTAGAATCATTTCCATTATAGCCAGAATATTCATGGCAATACTCCTTGAAGACATCTTCAGTGCCCTAGTTCCATCACCATATAAGATGTTATGTTAAGTAATATAATAATAGGGGTGTGGGAGATTTTTCAGGAAAAACTTTGCAAACTTATATCCAGATACATTATTTCTTGAGTCCCACAGAATATATGTGCTTGAGGGGAAACTGAAGAGTAAATTTTGGTCCTTCTGAAACCAATGCAGGAAGGAATTCACTTCTCAGTGCCTCCTACTGTATTCCCCAAACCAACCCTCAGGGTTTGGACTATCCAGGAAGATATTCAGATACTGTAGATAATCTGCACTTTTTTGTTTTTCAAAAAAAGTCAATTGTGTAATAATGGAATTCATCCAAACTGTGTTGAGGGGGCTAGTCTAATACCTAATCCAGCTATTATCAGGAAGGCACGAAGGAAAGCACTAAGAAAACCTCTTTGGAATAAGCAGAGAAAATCTGACGCTAATAAAGAAGACATGAATGCAGACTGCATCCTGTTATTATTCACCAAGCAATTTGGAGCACTTATAATGAACAAGGCTGTATACCAGCACAGTGGAGAAACAGGTGGCACTATCTTTGCTCACAAGTAGCTTACACTTCTGTGATCAAAAGATATCCATGAATAAATACATTATGAATTAGTAAATGCACACAAAACGCAGTTCTGATAGCATGATTGTGTAAATCCTAAGGAGTTTCTCCAGCAAGTAGTATTCTTTTGGTTCTTGTTAGTTCCACCAATAACAGGTCTTGAACTTTCAACACTTAATTAACCGAAAAAAAAGGCTGGGGCAATCACTGTTGCAACAGCATGACTGCTATTTTTTTTTACTCTCAAAGCCACCAACTGATAGTTGGAAAGCTGAACCTCCTAAAAATGTGTTGAGAGAGTTTCCAGGCTCAGCAAAGTTCACCCTCTTGCTGTCAGGTACAATTAGACATTTGATGTAGCTCCCACGGTAATTATAAAGTATCGCATTGAATTAATAAATGCTGCAGTTGCCCTTGCAATGAGGAAAGACGGTACCGAATAATTCAGCTAGCTCTCTCTGGTTGGCACTTGGCAATGTTAGTTATTTAGCACGTCAACCTGACCTGGGTTATGTTGCAAAAGACCACATGGGGCAGCTGTGGAAGCAAATCAGCAATCCTAGCATAAGGGTCACACAAAGCATTCTGTGCACGTTTATTAAGTTCAGATACCATATGCTGTAAGCTGGGTTTCTCCTGTGGACTAAAAGTAAACATGTTTTGCCACTTGTTTAATTGGTGAAATATTTTATTTTGGAGGCACATTTCACTGAAAGTATTCTGCAGAAGTATTACTAAATTTGAGAAACATGAACAATATACTGATGGAGTGAAAAGGGTCTATTCTTGGAAAAGGTCTTTCAATATATATAATCTATGTCCAAAGTGCATTTAAAAGCAACTCTGCCTGAGCATATCAAAAGTGACTTCTAGGGTGCCTGGGTGGCTCAGTTGGTTAAGCATCTGCCTTCGGCTCAGGTCCAGGGTCCTGGGATCGAGCCCCACATCAGGCTCCCTGCTCTGCAGGAAGCCTGCTTCTCCCTCTCCCATTCCCCCTGCTTGTGTTCCCTCTCTAGCTGTCTCTCTCTGTCAAATAAATAAATAAAATCTTTTTTAAAAAGTGACTTCTAAGTAAATTTGGTGATTTGTTTTATTATAATAATAGAAATGACAGTAAAATATTTCATCTTTTCTCCTCCTAGAAGATCTTGATAAATATTTCTTCAATAAATAAATAACCTGGGGAAATAGAATTCATTTGGCATTTATACCTAATATTAATTTCCTGGTGATTTCCACTGGTATTTTAGGATAAGTTTTGAGATCCCAGTAACCTAATTTCTTGCTATTCAAAGCATGGCCCACAGACTAACATCATCAACCTAGCAGCTTGTGAGAACTACAAAATCAGAATTGTCACATTCAAGTCTGAGAAAACCTGACTTAAAACAAGTGAAGTCCTTTTAAAATTAACATCAAAAGCCTGCCTTAAAAGGAAACACAAGGGAAGTGATCTCATAAATGGTGACAGAACCAGAGGTGATGTTTAGAAGGTCAAAAATATTACTTGCATATATGATATGGCTGTACCCAAGTAATTATAAAACTTTGTATAAGTTTCTTAACCTGTCTTAGAATTATATTAAAAAAGAAGAAGAAAAGGCCAAGAGAGAAGTCTTCTAACCCTAATGTGAGTTTTCTCATGTCTTCAAGTGCCTTGGTTTTATTTCCTACAAATTAACAGGGCTATCTCTTTCACCCTAGGTCACTCCTATTTTGGCCTTTGCCTATGTCTCCTGCCCCGCTCTGTCCGCTACTCTGCCCAGTTTCCTGAGACATGTGCTATATGCATTCTAAATATACTTTTAGCCCATGCATTGTAAAAACAGCATGTATTGCCAAAAGCCCTTGTTATTTCAGATAGATCAGAAAAGAATTTACTCATATGTATGATACCTACTCTCACTCAATTAATGGGGCACAATAAAATAAATATCTAATCCTTATAATATTCCCTCTTCAACACATATTCACTCCTATTACACTTCATACTATTAGACCAGATGTCCGTTTTTTCTCTTCTGCACAATTTTTTTTCATCTTTTCATTTTTATTATTTATTTATTTATTTTTATTATATTCAGTTAGCCACTGTATAGTATATCATTAGTTTCTGACATAGAGTTCAATGATTCATTAGTTGCATATAACACCCAGTGCTCATCACAACGCGTGCCCTCCTTAATACCCGTCACCTGGCTACCCCGTCCCTCCAACCCCTCCCCTCTGAAACCCTCAGATTGTTTCCCGGGGTCCAGAGTCTCTCATGGTTCGTCTCCCCTCTGATTTCTCCCCCTTCAGTTTTCCCTCCCTTCCCCTGTGGTCCTCTGTGCTATTCCTTATGATCCACATATGAGAGAAACCATATGACAATTTCCTTTCTCCACATGACTTATTTCACTTAAGCAGAATTCCCTCCAGTTCCATCCATGTCGATGCAGATGGTAGGTATTCACAAATTTTTGAAGAAATCTTCCAAAAGACCTCTTTCAATTTTTTTAGCTTTGTATTTTTATTGTTCTATGAGCTTCGTAAGAGTCTTTCAGTACATTTAAAGGGGATCCCATTATTTTCCCTTTTATTACTTTATGGTCTTTCTCCTATGGCATCTTTGTTTTTCCTGACTGGCCTGCTCATCCTGCTTGCACTCTACATGGGAAATTTCCCCCCAAATCTACAGACAAAACTTTGGAAGGAAATAGGTTAATTGGCTTGGTTTTCGGGCAGAACCTTTTGTACCAATCATCTTATAGGTTATTGGCATTTTTATGGGTGGGCTTTAATTAGCCAGGTACCCACTTTGGTCATATTAGGGTCTGACTTTGCACAAAGAATGCATAAAGAGCCTGGCGCTGCTTTCCTGAGCAGGCAGTTCATAGGAACATTGACCATGGTTGGCACCTAATCTGATTGTTCTGAACAGTTCATGACTAAATCCTCAGACCTTTGAATTAACCAATTACTCCCTATTAAAATGCAGACACTCCCTGCACACATGAAACTACTCATCAATTGCTTAAACTTTAATACACATGAGACGTTTCCAATGTAATCTAGCTGCAGGGGTTCAACATTGGAAGAGAAGTCCTGAGATCTATGGACACTTGATAGAGCAGAGGTGCTAAAAAGAAGTCAAGGAAGACTTAAAGGAGAGATTAAAGAGCCATGAAGGATAATTTTTCCTATTTTTGCCCAGAGTGGGCCTTTGGCTTAAGAGTAGAGCTATAGACGAGATTTTTCTAGATATGTCAGATCCCTTGGAAGATCGTATAAAGGCATAATATGGTGATTAAGATTGTGTGACAGTAGAGGAGGCAGAAGATGGGCCAAGAAGATACGTGAGGAATGTCAACAAGGGGTGGAGCCTAGACAAACAGGAAGAGAGTAGAAATTTTGAGAAGTATAAAAAGTATAAGGCCCTAAAAAGTTATCCACTATGTAAACTTCTTCGGTGAACTCAAATACTTAAAATCAGCATCTGCATAATAGATACATGTAGATAGCCATTATTTACTTCTAGAACTTAATGATCTGTATGCATCCAGAGACTTCCAGAGTTTTTGAAATTGTATCCCCTTTATAATTTTTTGAGGAATTGCCAATCTGAAATGTACATCATCTCAAATATCAGGGCTTTTGGTATACTACGCAGATGATCCAGAACATTGGGTGCAGAAAGGAACATGAAAATTACCCAAGTGGCAAAAGTCAAATAAAGTAGCCTCTTATATCAACGAATTTCAAAATCTCGACAAAGCATATTCATTTCTCATGCAAGAGAAAATCTCATTCATTCTCACCAGTTTATATAAAAGATTTTTAAAAATAGTCTTTCTAGTGTTAATTAGACGGAACTTTTTTTTAAAGATTTTATTTATTTGATACAGAAAGAGAGAGAGAGAGAGCACAAGCAGGGGGAGCAGCAGGCAGAAGGAAAAGCAGGCTCCCCAGTGAGCAAGGATTGATTTGGGGCTCAATCCCAGGACCCTGGGATCATGACGTGAGCTGAAGGCAGACACTTAATGACTGAGCTATCCAGTCGCCCCCGGACCTAACTTTTTAATTTCAGTCAAAGACTACATAATCAGGAAATTAACGACTTTAATTTTAATGTTCTCTCTACAATATTTGTTTATTTTTATCCACTCCACTTTATAAAACTATAACAGTAGTGTATCATAGTGCTCAAAACTATAAAAACAAATTCAATGAAAAGGATTTCAAATATAAATCTTGTACTCATTACAAAAAGAGCCAAGAATGTGATTTCTGTATGGTAGATCACGAGGAAAAAGTTTGGGGACACCAGGAAAGAATTCATATGCCAGAATTTGGCCAAGTATGCATTTTGGTGAAGGCACTACAGAAAGAAGAGATCTCCTTTAGTCATTTGAAAAGGTCCCTAACTCACATAAACCCTTCAATAGCTTCTTATTGCAACTAGAATAAATTCTAAATTCCTTCCCTTGGTCTCAAGTCTGCTTACTTTTCTGACCTCATCTCTTTACACTTCTCCACACCACAGGCTTGTCCTACTGGCCTCTTTCTGCTCCTTGAATGTGTAAATCTCTGCCTTGGCTCAGGATTTTGACTTTTGCTATTCTCTCTGGCCATAGTGCCCACCCCCACCCCCAACACCTCAGATCTTCTTATGACTGTTTTTTTTCACATCCTCCAGTTCTTGGTTCAAATGAAAACTCAGAGAGGCTTTTTCGTTTCTAACTATGTGTGGTAGGCAGAATTCTAAGATGCCCCTCAAGGTTCCTGGCCCTGGTATATATGCATACCTTCTCCCAGTTAGTCAAACATTAATCCAGCGCCTGCTGTGAAAGGATTTTGGAGATGAAAGCAAGGTCCCCAATCTGTTGACTTTAAATTGGGAAGATTAACGGGATAGACCTGACCTAATCACATGAGCCTTTTAAAAATAGATAATTTTCCCTGGCTGTTAGCAGAAATCAGAGATTCAAAGCATGAGAAGGGTTTCACATGCTGATGTTGATGTGAAGATGGATGAAGTCAAAGAATGTGGGAGGCAAGCATAGCCCCGGCTGACAGCCTGCAGGGAAACAAGGACCATAGTCTTACAACTGCAAAGAACTGAATTCTGCCAATAACAGCACAGAGTTGGGGAGTGTATTTTTCCACAGAACCTTTGGATGGGAACAAATCCTAGTCAACACCTTGATTTCAGCCTTCTGAGACCCTGAGCAGAATGGAGTCACACTGTGCCAGATTTCCGACCTACAGAGTCATAAGATAATTAATGGGTGATGTTTAAAATGGCTATGTTTATGGTAATTTGTCGCATAGCAACAGAAAACTCACCTGCCATTCTAATTTTAAAAAATAATCTAAAAAGTCACACCAGTCATTATGTATATATGAACCTTTTATTCTTCCTTCCCAATATATAAAACTATAAAGTTAATATTATTTATGTGCTTCATTACTTGTAAAATATCTTCCTTCTAATATTAGACTGTAAGTTCAATGGGTGAATGTAAAAAGTTCTCACACTTAATATTGGTTGAACAAACAAATAAACGCCTAAAATTAAACAAAGGTTTTTCAACAAGATTTTTTACCAAATCTTTTTTATCTAAACTTTTATCAAATATTTGATTAAATTTTTATCAAATGTTTACATCAAAACATCAGCCTAAAAATCTGTGGGTTATTTTTGTTATATCTTCTACTTGTCAAGATTGCTGTACCTGTCTTTTAACTTTTTTATTTTTATTTCTATTTTTTTTTAGAGAGAGAGAGTGCGCGTGTGCTACAGAGGGGCAGAGGGAGTAAGAATTCTAAGCAGGCTCCATGGATGGCAGAGCCTGAGGCAGGGCTGGATCTCACAACCCTGAGATCATGACCCGAGCTGAAATCAAGAGTCCCATGCCTAATCCACTGAGCCACCCAGGCGCCCTGCTGTAGCTATCTTTTAAAGACCTAAGATCTTTCCATAATATGAATTTCAATTTGTATTTAAGATTAAACAACTTGGAAAATGCATAAAAGTTAAAACAAAGTTCTTAAAGGAGTCAGCTGAGTACTTGGTTCACTCCCAACGCAGCTTTTAAAAAAAATGTTAGTCTTCAACAATGAATCATGGAACACTACATCAAAAACTAATGATGTAATGTATGGTGATTAACATAACAATAAAAAATTTAAAGAGAAAAAATGTTAGTCTTCATTAATGTGGAATGTCGGAACAAATATGCTAACAAATCATTCCACAGGCCAACTATAGAAATCGTCAAGAAACATATCCTCTTACTTAAGGCAATCTTTTTATGATAATTTTCTTTATTAACAGCCTAAGCCAGACATTTTTGTTGGCCCCTCCAAGTCCATTTTCCATCCCTCTCCATCTTACTTTCTGCTATAGGAGGCTGGCCTCTAATTAACTCCATCAACAGACTCCTATATTCCCTTACTTCTGGTGAGTTTATCCAGTACTCTCCAAGAAAAATGATATGATATAGGTGGTATATGATATAATATAATATGATATTGTATTATAATGCAGAAATATATGTTTTAATTTTAATAATTTTCTAAATATTTTATATTTTCTAGCGGTACATTTTAAAATTTAAAAACAGGTGAAATTAGTATTAAAATCATATATTATTTATTTGTTACATATAATAAATATATATTTAATAATGTAAGTTAATATTTAATAATATATACATTGAATATATATCTAAAATATTGCCCTTCCTATTTTTATGTAAAATTATTAATGTGATGTTTTACATTCTTTTTAATACTAAGGTTTCAAAATTTGGTGCATGTTTTACACTTATAGCCACATTTCAAGTGCTCAGTAGCCATCTGCGACCAGGCTACCACAAAAACAGTGCAGTTCAGCCCAATGGGATCCCTGGCAATGGATCAGAAAGAAGGTGAAGAGTAAATTTGGGATATTTCTTCCCTGACTCCTTCCCTGTGAGGTCATCTCAGATTGTTTTTGTCCTTTACCCAAGGTCATAGCTCCTCTAAAGGTGGCTTACTTAATACATTGCTCCCCTTTTGGGTTCTAGTAACCATTCCCTCATCTTGCCCCTTCAAGCTTAAGGGTTATGTAAGTGCTCTCCTTTGTGATTTCCATTAAGTCTTCTGCAAACATCTATAATATCTCTTTATTAAAACCTTCTCAAAGGCCCTTCTCAAAGGGCATATTTGAGTATGTCCTCTGTTTCCAGCTGGGATCCTCACTGACTCACAGTTCCTTTATTGAGATTTCTCTAATGGAGTTAAGGACTATATTTCCTGAATATTATTTCAGGAATGATCAATTCTGAATATCTACCTATCAAATAATAGGGTGGTATGCCTAAAAGGTAAACTAATAAGTAGAAAAATTAATTGGAATTTGCTAAATTAAAAGTTGTTTAATGTAATTATAAAAGTCCCTAAGAGAGATATACCTTCTGTTCAATTTTAAAAAATAACATCATGGAAAAGTTGCTGGGTTTTTAAAAGTTGCAACAATCTAAAAAACGTTAAATGCCAGTATTTTCCCAGGTTCCAGGACTTCTGTACACAATATTCTAGCATGAATAAAAATTCTGGAGGTCCTGACAGGTCTTACATTTTATGGATCAAAATACCATTTTTCAAAAAGAATGTAAGAAACAAATAAAATTAAAAGTTCCATTATGTAATATAGATATTGACTTTGTTAGCTTTATGTTTGATTTCTAAGGTTTATCTTGATTGAGAAGGGCTGTTAAACCACTTTAGGAAGGGAAATGTACATAATTATCTTTCTAAGTGGTAAATAATATATAGATCTGGATTTAAAAATTCTTTGGCACATGTTTTTAATAAGAAACCTTACTCTACTCCTTTATGGAAGAAAAGAAGGCTACCAAATTATGTAGTACAATCCCTCATGTAAGCTGTTTGGGGACAATTTCTGAACACTCTTTTGGACCTACGGAAATGAATGTCTCCTTTGTCATAAACTGTGATAATAATTTTGAATTTTTATGAAAGAAAGAAACTTTAATTATTTATCCTTCTCTAGGGAATTCCAGGCCTTTTAATGAAATACTTGCTTTTGTAGATGTTCTTCCTATCTAGGGTAGCTGTCCACAGGACAGATGGAAAAATCTATGCTGAAATGAAAAAGTACTTGGGGTTCATAAATTGACCTTAACCTAATGTGATGAGAATATCTTCTACTCTAAAAAGTAAAGTGCCTGTCTTTTTTCAGAGATCAATAGGGTAGTAACAACACTTTTGCAAAACATATTTGAATGAGATTGCATGAGGCATAGTAGAAACAAAAGCACTTACAAAATCGGTTTTCAAAGTTAAATACCATTTGTCTCACTGATGCCAGCCAATGCCCTCTATGTTTTGAAATAGTTGGCAGATGTCCTGAGGGCCATGACATTATGGGTGCAGTCAATTTCTTTTGGCTAAACTCACATTTATGTATTGGTTAAAATAGAAGGGGAGTGGGAAGGTTACTCTTAAGCTGTGGTCTTCACTGATGCATATGTGGATTCATCTTAAGAAACTCAGATTTTAAGGACAATCACTTGTAAAACCACAAAAGGGTTACCCCAAACCTCGGCCACTTAGAATTGGCCACAGAAGCCTGGTTTTGAATAACAAACTCTGTCAAACAGTAAGTTAGTCTCTATGTTTATCCTCTTCTGCTTCTGCTCAAAGGGAAACAGTTTAACATGTTAAGATACGAACTTGTTGAGTAAATAGTCTCAAGGAGAGTATTTCCTTTTTTTTTTTTCCTTTTGAGAATGGGTCTAATGAATTACCCAAAATATTGCCAATATTGTTGGCACAAATATCTCTTAGTCAATCATTAAGCAAAATGTCACCCACAAAATTCAGTGATCTAGGTTTTTAGGTCATTCTTCCTCAGTAAAATGTTGACAATCATTGACAAAAAAGAACACTGAAGGAAATCTTGTAGCTCAGAAGCATTTGGGGATGGAAAGGTAAGTAACAAACCAAAATATATGTAAAGGTTAGCATCCTGATGCAGGAGGACTACAGTGGGAAGCCAAGGCAGGTATTATATCATCAGAGCTTTCCAGATTTTTCTAATGATAATGAAGTCATGAGATTTCACAAACAGAAAGTAATAATGTGGTGGCAACACTGAATGGGGAAAAAAATGCTACTTACTTTTTTATTTTTAATTGGCTATATCCCCGATGCTGTATTATACATCTCCATGACTATTCATTTTATAACTAGAAGCTTATACCTCTTAAACCCCTGCACTTGTTTTATGCTACTTAATTTTAAAGTAAAAAATTATATCAATAGCATTTATTCAAAAATCATACAAAAATCCACCAACAAAACCTGGCTTGCTTTTCTCAAAATTATTTTTCCTAAAAATCTTCCATCAGACATATTACTGACATCATGTTACACAATTATTCCTCATAGTGGTATGACACTGAGAGTTTCCTTTTGTAAATACCCAACTCATTTTTGCTTTGCGATTGCAAAGTAGATCATTGCAGAGTAGATAATAGTATAATAATTGCAAAGTAGCTAATAGTAATTTACCCAAGTCCAGATATATAACAGGTTGTCAAGAAATTTGATACTGTTGATTGGTAGTTCCTTTTTAAATTTATATTTATATCAAATAAGACTTCAGGTTCTAGAAATCTGTTTATACAAAGTAATTCTTGAGTCTCTTGGAAAGAAAGGTTTATACTCACTAATAATGTTAATATCAGAGTGTAAAGTGCATTCTTTCCACTGGAATGAAAACACCCAAAGAGAGATTTTTAAATGTCCGTTGCAGGCAAACTGCTTAACCATTCAAAAACCCACGAAAAAAATCAATGTGTGAAAAGTTTCACCTCTTTACTTTTAAGTTGCATAGATGTGAAGTCCCACTTGTTTGCTCTTTTGAGTGAGAGAAGCGTTTAGAGCCACTTGTCTGGAAGAGAAACATACTGCTCTGCTGCCCCTCGGGCCTCCCTCTGTCAGCTGCTTCCCACCGTGAAGTGAACATAGCTACCTTGAAGAAAAATTTGCATTAGGTCATAATTTTCCCCTTTTATGTTTTTCTTGCATTCTGAGGAAGTGGAATAGGTTCTCAGCTGAAAAATAGACCCTTTTTTCTTCACAGCAAATACATATTAGAGGTAGAGGACACATAATTTTTTTTTTAAATGAGGGAAAGAGTTTAACAGCATAGTTTAGGGGCTTGCTTTATTTATTTTTTTCTTTTCCCCAGATTGGCTTTTGTTTTCCTCCAAAGCATTATCAGATAAATTTTTTTCTTAAATCTTTTTTAGACTTGAGGATTTGAAGCGAATCAGGAGACTAAGTTTAGTATTTCCTTTCCTTTTTCTTATCTGCTTTCTTACCTCTTGCTGCTTCAGAAAGGAAACATCCCTTGTTACTCTGTTACATATCCCTACTTTTCATAAAGCCCATGCAGTTTTCTATGGACAGTGTTGACAAATCTACACATAAAGTTTCTTAGGCCACTTGTATATAGTTACCTGTAATGCTTGTTTAAGAATGTAGACTCCAGGACCACACTCCAGCCTGAGTAGATGAGAATCTCTGGGAGTAGAATCAGAAATTGTCTTTTTAAATAAACTTCCCAGGAAATTCTTATGCATTCTAAAGCCTGCAGCCATTGCCATGGAGGGCGATCCCTCCATATTATGAGAATAAAGGACAAGTTGGGTTTTGTTTAGTTTTTGGTCATCTAATCTGCTACACACACACACATACCACATACACACACCACATACACCATTGCTTATTTGGAAATAACAATCCACTGAATTTGATGGATGTATATATAGTTAGGTTACATGCTAAACTGATGTAATAAAGAGCCACCAAAATACCATGCTTCAGATAAAACAGAGTTTATTTATTTCTCATATGTGGTCCAGGGTAAGTAGGTGGCTCCAATCCAGGAGGTCACTTGGGGATCCAAGTTCGTTTTACCTTGTTGCTCTCCCTCCTCTAAAGTGTAGGCTTCAACGCTGTCTTTATACCATCATGTTCACAATCTGGCCCATAGTGGGATGAGGAGATGAAATAAAGGGCAAGAAAATCCCTTTAAAAATGTGATATACAAGTTGTATACTTTACTTTTACCTATTGGCTAAAACTAAAAGATTTAAAAAAAAAACAGGTTAGTTTATATGATACGCCAGAAGACAGCAAGACACTGCTAATTTCATAATAAAATTCCCAACATTTCTTCTTAATGAATATATGCACATGGGATATAATCAATGCTAACAAATAATTCTATATCTTTCTATAAATAATTATAGCATTTAATGGGCCTGTTCTCTTCCATCTTTTCATAGAAAAGAAAAAGGAGTCCTACCAACTGTCTTCTCAAATTTTTAATTCACAACCAGTGAATGAACCAGAAATTTAGTCATTTCATCTGTGAAGTGCTAACTGGCTTGGTAAAGGTATAAAAGTATTCATGGATAGAATGCTATGCAAAGTAAAGGAAGATTAAATAGCAGACTTTAAAGAAGAGTAAACAAAATGATGTGTATTCAATATTCATCTACCGTGTCCCCAGTAATGATCCCTGAACCCCAGTTACCTTTGGTCTCGCTACAAATATTGAGTACAAATATAGGTACAATCAGTAAGCTGACTGATTTTTCTTCTTTATTACTTTTGGGGAATGACATGGAAAAGGCTTTAGCGGTGTTCCTTCAAGAAGAGTTGCTCAATCAAACCTTAGTCTTCAAAAATCGCAACCCTGATCACATCCCTCTCCTGATAAAATCCATTTCATGACATCCCATTGCTCTTGAATTAAAGACCCTTTCAGTTGGGAAGAAAATAAACCCAACATAAAATAGACTGCCTGCCCCCCCCCAAATGTGGGAGGGCAGGGGATTAACTCACATAATAAAAAATTTCAAGGATAGATTAGATTCAGCTAGATGTGAAGCGGCTCAAACGCTATCACCAGGACTAAGTCTTACTATCATTCTGCTCTCATTTTCTCTATTTTTGCCCTATTGTCAGGTAGGCTCTTCATTTATGATAGCTGCTAGAAGCTCCAAGCTTGTCGTCTATATTTGCAGCAATCTCAACAGAAATAAAATGCCTCTTGCCTCGCCCCAGAACTGCCTCATTGGTTTTAATTTAACTGGCCTGCATATTAACCTGCGGTTCAGATGTCCAAAAGCAGTCACTGAAGTCAGAGGGTTATAATGTCTGATTGGCCAGGTCCATGTCAGTGTTGACCTTCTCAGTCTGAAAGAGAACTTAGATTCACCTAGTCACATGTAATGAGAGTTGGGTGGGTGGGAAGGGAAGAGTAGTTCCCCTGAGAAAATCAGGTAGGGAACCTATGAGAAATGGATTCTAGATAGGCCAAAACACAGATAGCTATTACAGTTCACCTCCCGGCTACACAACATCCACATATATTTTTCTTATACCTAAATTTTTTTAAATTCCCCAGACCTACATTAGGCAATAATATCAGATGGAATCAAAAACATATGTACTGGCACCACTCAAGTTTTGTCCAGTTACTGCATTCAGCCTGAGTCCAGACTCTCCTTAATGCACTTTCCTCATGGTTCAGAAACCTACTGTAAAATGATACATTTAACCATCTTACACATTTATGAGGAGGAAACAAAATAACTACCATAAAAACTTCTACTTGGAAAAAGGGAAATTGGAGGAGGGGCAGTATGCAATATACTGTCTGCATACATAACTATCCTGTTGGACAGTAGAGGGATCCCTTGTCTTGACTTCAAAGTGAGTTTCTTGGGGGTCCCTTCTTTCTGCTTTTGGATCTGTCTTCTGGGATGTTTTCCCTTGCAATCTGTCCTATATAGCCACAGCTGAGAAAGGCACTGGGGAATATCTACTTACTGATTATCATAACTGACTAATAGTGCTGTTTCTGTTAGTGTGGCTTTAAGATACCCACTAAGTATTGCCTTGGGGGTTGAGCAATCATAGTCCTGAGTTTATGGGTGTTTGAGTTTCTCTGGTAACCCAAGTTCCTTAAAAGCTTAGTAAACTTTACAATCTATTTGTTTCCAGTAAATTCAGTGAGTTAGCAACAAAAGCCAGAGTTAGTATGGAGGCCTAATCCTTGACTAGATTCCAATCAGGTTGTTTCTGTCTTCTAACTATTGACCTTGATGTTCTGTCAACAGGAGTGGGTAGGGCTTCTGTTTTCAATCTTATTTTCTAATTTCATTCTACCCTCCCCAACTTTGCTAGCACTAAATTTAGATTGGAGGAGAGGACCTGACTTTTCAAACCATAAACAGTTAAAATGCTTCTGACTCTTGGCTGTTTTGGATTTCAGGGTAAGGGCTAATGGGCTACTCTGACTGTATTTACTGCTTCCAGGCAAGCCAGCTTTAACTGTAGTTTGTCCCTTTTATGAAGGACCTCACTAAACCTCACATGAAGGAACAATATATTCCTGTTTTTTTTTTCCTCAAACATGCTTTCCAACCTCCAGTCTCATAGGCCCGGGCTCTGAGTCCCAAGATACCACAGATAGCAAGTTAATCAATTGCTGTGTTCATTTTCCGCTAAAGAAAGAGGGGTCATCATTGCATCTTTCCAACCTAGTTAATATGCTAACTCCACATTTTAGAGTCTGTTCCTACCACACTTCAATTCTTGTACCATGTTTAAAAAAAGTAAATCAAGACTCTTCCAGATCTGAGTGACTACAGTATATCTCAAACAGGATTGCTTGGTAAGAGAAATTTACTGTTTCACAAAAATGAAAATCATTTATTTCAACTGGACCCATCTCTTCATCTCTCAGCTCAGCTTTTTTCTGCATTGGCTACACTGTAGGAGAGACATTTCCTTTGAGAGAATTGAATTTTTCCCTTCTGGTTGCCATTGCTTTAAGTTTAGATCCCACAGAACTACCAATCCTCACAGAACGTTCCACCACAACATCTACAAAAGGCTCTGTTAGCCCTATTGGAACTGATTGGCCTGGCTTGCATTGTATGTTTCCCTTTCTTAGCAGTTCCTGTAGGGAGATGAGAAGGTTATTCTCTGATTGGCCAAGGCTGGTTTAACAAGTGCTCACCCTTGAAGCTCAGGGTAGACTAGCTCTCCCTGAGCTTCATGGTTTAAAGATTGGTTGCCCAAGGATAGATCATACTGTCATTCATTGCCTGACAGAAGCAGGAAGAGGTGAAACCTGAGCAGGTAAAAACAATAGATAATTATAAGGACGAATACTGAACATGACCCACAAAGCCTTGCGTGTTGGGCCCCTGCTTACCTTACCACTCTCATTTAATACATTCTCCTATTTATTAGGCTCCAGCCACATGGGCCTTATGCCATGTGTCTTTCTGCTTTTGGACATTCCCATGTGCAATTTCCTCTGCCTGAAACAAGACTCCTCTCCTCATGCCTCATTTGATTGATTCATTTCTATTTATTTTTCAAAAGTCAGCTTAATTATCACTTCCTCAAGGAAAAAAGTTGACAAGGAAAGCTTAACTAAGTTTTTCCCTTTTCATCTTCCCCACAGCCTCCAAACTTCTCCTTTGTAGTGCTTGTCATGATTGCAAGTAAGTATTTAATTGTGCAATTACTTTTAGCTCTATGTCTGTAAATTTAAAAATATTAGGGGCGCCTGGGTGGCTCAGTCGGTTGGGCATCTGCCTTCCACTCAGGTCATGATCTCAGGGTCCTGGGATCCAGCCCCATGTCTGGCTCTCTGTTCAGCAGGAAGTCTGCTTCTCCCTCTCCCTCTGCCCTTCCTCCCACCTCCACCCCTGGCTCATGCATGTGAACACACACTCTCTCTCTAATAAATGAATTTTTAAACACTTAAAAAAATTTTTTAAAGATTTTATTTATTTATTTATTTAATTGACAGAGAGTGAGAGACAGTGAGAGAGGGAACACAAGCAGGGGGAGTGGGAAAGGGAGAAGCAGACCTCCCACCAAGCAGGGAGCCTGATGTGGGGCTGGATCCCAGGACCCGAGCCGAAGGCAGTCACCCAACCAGCTGAGCCACCCAAATTTTTTTTTAAATATTCATTGAATGACTAAATGGGTGCATGAACACATGAGCAAGCTGAAGGAATATGTGATGCTGGAGATAATGATTTTTTTTTCTCCCATTAGTCTCTGTATTTCTGGATCCATTTTTCCTCCAACTCTCTCTCCCTTATACACCAAGACCAATTTTTCCCTATGTTAGTTGTTCACTATTTTCTAACAGAGAATATATTTTAGTTGCCTAACAGCACATGACTATGAAAGAAAAAATTCAGAACAAAAATAATTCTAATGAGATATTTCTGCAAGACACCTCATGTTACTCAGTGCAAAAGGCTCACACCCTGAAACTGACAAGCCTGGGTTCTAATGCTAGTTGAGCCATTTACTAGCTCTTTGATTGTAGAAATTTATTTTCTCTGAACCTTTCCTTATCTATAAACTAAAATTAATGATATCTACCTTTTAGGATTCTTATAAGAATATAAAAATAATATACACTTTGTACCCAGCACTCAGTAGACAATCATTATTTGATATGTATTCTTATGATTATTCTTGGATCACAGACCTGACACTCTAGTAGGAAGCATGGATTAAGAATCATAGCCATCCCTGCCCATCACCCAGAGGAGATTCTCTTGCCACCATAGGGTAACTTTATATATGTAGTACCTACAATGTTTTACGATACACCCTTGTGTTTTAAAAGAAACTCTGACCTCTAGAATCTTGTATTATATAACAGACACCACCCCAGTCTTGCCTAAAACATCAGCATTTAATTCATAGTACATTTCACAGACCCCATTCCTCCTTCTCTCCAAAGCAATGATAAAAACTCATGAAGAAAATCTTCAGGACCCACTAGAGAGGGAGAGATCAGGTAGGGCACCGTGAAATGAACTCTTTTAACCTCTGTCAGTAACTACGGACTACACCCTACGTGAACCGTAAGAAATGTAAAGAAAACTTCACATTGAACGGATTAGCCTATCCTCCACCTCAGCTTATCAGCAGAATAATTTTTTTAAAGACCTCGCCTTTTAGGGACCTTGTACAATAAGTTTTATGTTCTTTTCTACATCTTTAACCACCCACCTCAAACTGATCTCTCCCATCAGTAAACATGCTCAAGTCTTTCCCATCTTAAAAAATACTTTCCTCAATCCTGTATCCTCCTGTTCTTACTTTTCTATCTCCTTCCTCCTCTCTTGAGCTAACCTATAAGTAGTCATTTCCACTCCCTATCTCCTCATCCTCACTCGCTGTTTATCCTCAGGCTCAGGCAATCTGGCTTCTGTTACTCCTAATCTTCAGCTGAATGGCACTTTGCCAAAGACTGCAATCGGTGCACCCCTGCCATGTCCAAGGCACACTTCTTACTTGTCTCTGGTGACAGCTCACTAGTAGGTGGCATTGCTAACAGGTCAGACCTCCTCCAGACACCTCTGGCTTCCTCCTTTGGGGGCTCTATTTCTTTCTGTCAAACTCAGTGGTGACATTCCTCTGTTTCTCTCCTAGACCTCTACTTTTCTTCTCAGGGCACACAGTTATCTTTCTCAGCTGCCATCTTTATACAGATGATCCACACCTTTATTCTTCCTGTTATTTCTGTCTCTAGAGAAAGTCACCAACAACAGTCTCATTGGCCAGGTCAGAAACCTGGGTGACATCCTTGAGCCCTGCCTCTGCACTCACTCCTACTTCCAAGTAGTAGTTACTATGCCCCATTTCTTCTACGTCTGTGACATCCATGGACCTCTCCTTTTCTCTCCTTCCTATCGCCTGATCGCTAACACAAACCACTCTCATTTTCCCTAAGTGACTTCCTCTGTCTCCTCACTGGTGTCCTAGGCTCTGCTATTGTGTTCTCTCAATCTGTTCTCCCCACTGCAACTACCAAGATATTTCCAAAGTCCAAATCTGGTGATTTTCTTCTCCTTTAAAATCCACTATTGATTTCCCATTGCACTTAGGCCACAAGCCAAACCTTTCACTATGATTTATACTAACCCTGATGATTAGCTCCCTGCACGCTGCTGCAGTCTGAAAGTTCACAGTCTTGCTCTTGACTTTCTAAACATGGCATTTGGAATGTATTTTATTTTTTCAAATATGTCATGCTCTGTCATGCCCCGGTTCTTCATACACTCTTTCTCATCTCCACCAAATACTCTTCTCTGACTTTCTACCTGGACTTAATAATTCCTATTTATTCTTAAAATCTCAGATTAAATCTTACTTTTAAGGGACATTTTCTCTGAGTTAAGCATCCTTCCTATTGCTGCCCGCACACTTTTGTTCATACATCTCAGAGTGTTATATAATTGCCCATTTACAGGTCTGTTTCCCCACTTGACTATAAGCTCTGTGAGGGCAGGGGACACATCTTGTTCACTCTTGTATTGCTGGATGAGAGAAGAAATAAGAGCATATTGAATTGAGGATAATGTTGTGGGCTAAGGAAGCAGAGCATGGGAAATGCCAACACTAATGTGGAACAAGGATGAATAGATATGTCATTCTTATAACACTCTTTTCAGGGGTGTTCTATGATGGTATTTCCATCCACTTCTCATCCCTCTCTGTTTGAGCATTTCCTGAGCAGACCCCCATATTGATGCCATTTGACTCAGTTTGGCCATGCACTGATTAAACTACCTCTCAAAAATGAGAAAATTAAGATACAAATGACACACCAGTATCTCGAGCACCACCAGAAACTATGATAAATTAGAAATACAGACTTGAACAACCACGTATGCAATAGAAAGTGAAACTAACAATCCTTTATTTTTAAAGTTTTTTTAAAAAACATTTCTGAGAAGGTGTCCTGACTAGGTTAGTTTTCATTCATCTCAAGTCCTTTTGTAAGCTTCTCCCCAATATCCAATTCATAGCACAACTCTTTCATGAGCAAAGCAATCCAAAATGACCCAACTAAAAATTTCTCTTGTCACCCAAAGCTATGCTTTTGAATTTTATGCTTTACTACCAAAATCAGTGCCCTCATAGGCTACCATGCATGAAGTTTCTAAAAATTCAAAGGTAAAAATATATGCTACCAAGTAAAGTAATGATTGTCACCAAGAATTAACAATTCTATAATAAATTTGTTCTACATTAGACTTTTTTATAAAGATCTAGGATATATGATAAGGTTTTTTGGTTTGTTTGTCTGTTTGTTGTTTGGCAAGCAGCCCTGTTGGAGAGCATTGTTATTTGCTAGAATTGTACGAAACTTGTCTTTTCATGAAATGGTTGGGAGGAAAACCGTTCACTCAGTCCAGATTGTGTGCATGAAGTTTCATTCTGAGTTTTGGTTTCATTAGAAAATCTGTGAGTTTGAAACTCTGACTTACACTAAATCAACCACCAACCCCCCCCAGCCCTACTCAATAAAAGGGGAATTGTTTACATTAATTTCAGATATTAAAAAAGTTTTTTTTTTGCTTTTTATGAAAATGTGAGTCTATGTCTTCTTATTCAACAAGTCTGCTCCTTTTACAAACGTTCATACTCCAAACAGCTTTCTCTGTGGCCTGAGAAAGGAGAAATCAAGGAAGAGGTCTAACATTTTATCTTTCATACCTTTGAGCAACTTGTTCTCTCCCTTAGAAATGTTTATAGGGAATAGATTAGCTCTCACCTCACATTTGGAATGAACAGAATTCCTACCACGATGGATGACCTACTTAAAAAAATACAAGATGTGGCACCTGGCTCAGATGGTTAAACATCTGCCTTCGGCTCAGGTCATGCTCTCAGGGTCCTGGGATCGAGCCCCGCATCGGGCTTCCTGCTCAGCAGAGAGTCTGCTTCTCCCTCTCCCTCTGACTCTCCCCCTGCTTGTTCTCTCTCTCTCTCTCTCTCTCTCTCTCTCTCTCTCTCTCTCTCCCCCTCTCTCTCTTTCAAATGAATAAATAAAATCTTAAAAAAATACAAGAAACACATTTTTCCTAAATGTAGCCTTCTCCTCCATGTGGGTGAGCATAGGCAAGGAATGAAATGTATCATCCTAAGATACAATGTCACAAGTGCCTAAAGCTTCTTTTCTGCCCCCAGAAAGGAATTAAAGTTGGTTTATTTGTTTCCTTGGTTTGTGGAAGGCATACTGAAGAAGACTTAAGTCTGAGAACTTATCACCTGCTGTGTGACCCTGGGCAAGTTACTTAATCTCTCGGACATGTCCCCTCATGTGTTAAACACATGTTCTCTAGTGCTAAAAATATTTTTTAATACTTTAGATGATAACTCTCTCACCTATTTTCAAGATTATTGTAAATGAGATAATTGTAAATGAGATAAGGCATATTAAAGTTTTCTTGGTAGATTTTTAGTAGCAGCATCTAGGCTACAATCCTAGACTATGTCATTTACTTAGACTGAGCTTAATACTTTCAATAGCTATACTTTTACTAGTTTCTCTTTCTAAATTTTTGGAACATGTATTTTGTGAGTTCAGGCTACTTTTACCTTTAACAGCAGCCCTCGCCCATCAAAATTATGACTTTACCCTTTTCTGGGTTTTAAACTTAGAGAGAGACTCTTAGTTCTTTTTCACTAGCAGAAAGTCGCTATTGATGTTTTGTGATTTCAGGAGATTTAGGAAAGTTTCCTTCATGATAATGCATTCATATTATCACTAAGATTGCGCCCACCTGACAACCACCATCCCATGCTAAACACACCTGTCTCCAATAGTTCTCACTTCCTTGCCTCTACCTACCCAGTCTAACTAGAGCCAATGATCATAATATTACCGAGAAATAAAAATTAGGGACCCCCAATGAAATGTTCCTTTAGAATTTGTTTTTTATATTCTAATTTAGTGTGTGTGTGTGTGTGTGTGTGTTTCTTTACACCTTCTACTCCAATCTTTCCTTCAGGAACCCTTATTTTGTGGTCCCTGTTTGGATATAATTCATTTTCTTGGTAACAAAAGTCATTGCAAAATGCAGAGTAATTGAAAATCAACCCATATTCAACTTAGAGGCATGCCTAATTACTGACAGATCAAGGAGGTTTTTCTGCCAACTAGCAATAATATTGTACTCTAATATATAAAATAAGAAAACAAATTAAACAGAAATTGGTAGTGCAGAGTTTTCAGGAAACTACTCGGCCTCTCCTGCTCCCATTAGCTCTGAGTTGGCACGAGTCAGATCTCATTACGTTTTCTCACACATCTCTAGAAAGAATGAAACATACTTTAGAATATTTGAAAAAAAAATCGGATGTCAAATAATGGCTACCCTACTTCCTTTATAAATTTTTCTTTCTTTTTCATACAGAGTATCTATAAGAAAGGGATTAACCTAACAGGGACCTAAAATTAGTTTAATCTCTATAGCTCTTCCTTCTAGAAGCATTGCACTAACAGCATGGAGCTATATAATACATTCACAAACTATTACATGGCCATTATCTTGGGGATAATAAAGAAATTAGAATCACTTTGTCTAATTGCCTAGATTAAACAATGGTTTAATTTTTTTAGGGAAAAAAAAAGTGTGACAAAACTCAACCAACAGAATTACCCCGTGGGAACGCAAACCCCAAAATACTCTTCACAGATTGAACGCTGGCAACTTCCGATACATCTTTCTTGCATCAGGGTATTAGGGTATTAATACTATCACTTGCATTTTCCCCTGATATTTCTTTTTCACTCTTGATAATCTGGGTCATTCTTTGGCTGTTAATCATTTATATTTTCCTCAAAGGAGATTTATTTTTTACCTGTCACAGAGAACTTAGATGAATTCCATCAACCCGAAATACAGAAAGAGAGTCACAGGCAGCTTTGCTGGATCTTTGCAAAGGTGTGAGGGTTCCACCAGACTATAGAGGTGTACACACTATTTGCTCTTTTTCATGGGACATTCTATGAATGACAACATTGTGTGCCTATTAACTATTAATATTCACATATTAAGCCACTCCAGTGATTTTTAAGCAGTTGTACATCTGATTGTCCATGAATGTTTTTAAAAAACACTGTTATCTCATCCCCGTGCCAAACCTTATTAATCAGAATCTCCAAGAGACTTTGGGGGTAGAGGAGTGGAACCTAGTTATGCATATTTTTCAAGTGCTCCATAGGTTATTCTGATTTGTTTTCCCAATGGAAAGATTTGGTGCTATCGCATGCTGAGTATTTTATCCCCAAAGACCCATGTCTTAGTAACACTTTCGGTAGGTGGCGCTCTTTCCACCTGCCAGCTTCCCTGTTTGGCGGGAATGAACTCAAAGTCATTCCAGGAAGTCAGGAGCAGATCAAGGGTGCAATTCCCTTTTACCACACCAATATTGAAAACAGATAGCAGAACTTATTTTTCCAAAAAATTTGTTAGTGAGGGAAGACATATGTTAAAGTGGTGGTGGTGGGGGGGGGTGGACAAGGCTGTGGCATCACTTTTATTACACAAATGTAATCATTGTTCCAAAGAGTTCAAGCATGCCAACTTCCTAACATGAAAAGGAAACTAAAGAAAGAGAGGAGAGAATAAATGATGAGAAAAACCCGAGTAGAGATTTAGACAGGCAAGACTTAAATATATAGAGATGGGGAATACTGATGTTATTGCTAAAAACTGCTGTGTGAAGAACTTATGGTGTAAACATAGGTATCTATAACTGCTAAAATGGGGAGACGGTACAGTGTAGTTTGCAAGGATATGAGCTTTAGAATCAGACAAGCCTAGATTTAGACCTTGGTTCCAGCTCTTTAATATTTAATCCCAAGCAAATTACTCAACCCTTCATTCTCAATAAGATGATACCTACATTATTTGGTTTTAATAAGCATTAAATTAAAAGAGATAGTAAATGTAAAACAATTATCCACATGCTTGGTGCATGGCCAGTATTTAGCAATAGTGTTACTTTTGGAGTACTAAAAAATGAGTAAATGTAAATGCTGTTTTTTTCTTCTCTCTTTTTTTTAAAGATATTATTTATTTATTTGACAGAGAGAGACAACAAGAGAGAGAACACAAGCAGGGGAAGAGGGAGAGGGGGTGCTCAGCAGGGAGCCCGATGCCGGGCTCGATCCCAGGACCTTGGGATCATGACCTGAGCCGAAGACAGACGCTTAACGACTGAGCCACCCAGGCGCCCTGTCTAAGTAACAAAGAATAATGGAAAATTATTGTGAATTTTGAAGGGAGGATTCCTATATCAGTCAGTACTATTAATAGTAAGAACAATTTAGAGGAAGCTGAACAGGAAAAGATATATAAGGCTAATTTTAGTGTAATGAATAAGGCCTGAACTTGAATTCACAAAGCTCGAGTTTGTGAGGTGCTCCTTCCTCTACACACAGGCTGTATGATCTTGAGAAAGTCACTTAAACTCATTTTTCATATTTATAAGATAGGAATAAAATTCAATGCCAACTTGAATATGGCATATGATTTGAATATTAAACATAATAGTATATCTTTACCAAAGAAAACAATAGTGTACAAAAAATGCTTTGAAATCTATAAAATCATATATAAATGCAAAGGGTGTTGTTGGGGTAATTACCAATAGTTAAAACTTATTCATTATTGAAGTTCATCATTAAAGCTAAAAAATTATCCTCTCAAAAAATGGGTGTATTGAGTTACCAAACTTGGATGAAAAGAAAAAAAAGTAGTTACTAGATTGTGAAACCAGAATTCATGAGGAGAAAAGAGATTGATATTAACATCATATTTGCAATACTTCTGAAAGCATTTCCATGATGTTTGTCCCACTAATGATCCTAATATTCTTTTTATAATGCCTTCAGCAATATTTGAACAGGATTAGAGTTTTGAGTTTTATCTGACATTTCACTTTGCGCCCATTATATCAGTATACACATTGGCTAGCACCTGACTCGAATAATTTAGGATTATATCATTTGTATCTGTTCCTTAAAAATTTCCAAATTAGAGAAAGAGAAATTAGCCATATGAGATAAGGTCACAAAAAATAGAAATCATATTAATAAAAGAGACTCTAGCAAGACCTCATTACATTATGATCCCTGGCCTTAGACAATAATGGTTTTTGTTAATAATAATACTTATATCAGTAAGGTAGTGTTATGTGTAAATGTTTCATTTATTGGAAACTTTTAAAATTAGTATTCTACCCGTGTTAAACATGTACCTTGGTATGGTGTGCAGTAATGTCACCAGATAAGAGAAACAAGAAAGTCCCTTCACAGCAATGACTGCTGTGCTGTTTGAAGGTCAATTGTCTTTTAAGCATGCAGAGAATCTTTATCATGTCATACTTCAGAAATATGGTTTTGGAGATGGGAAACAACAGGCCATGATTTAATGTTTTTGTTGAACCACTATAATTCTTCCAAAGCAATACGTATCACAACAATTTCTCGCTGTTAAAGAGAATATCAAGTCCTTAAAGAAAATTTCCTATTTTGCAGGTAGAGAGGAAATTAAGAATGCACCTTTTTTGTTGTTGTTGTTTTTGGTTTTGTTTTGTTAGTACACTATAAGAAATTTGCATTGTAAAACAAGCCGCTGTTGTCAGCTCTCTTTAATGGACCAGAGCAGTCAGGAAGCTGCCTCCACCCTAAGAGGCTTAGAGACTGAGCAACTGAGTTAGACAGCAGGTGCCCAGGCCAATCAAGTCAATTTTCTAACACAAATGCATGTTGTGGAACTTGTTCTATTAGTCTTTTTTCTCTGTTAAGGAAGCAAGAATTTCTCTGTGTGGATGCAGTGCTGCTATTTCCATTTTGAGAAAAAAATGGTAAGGAATTTGATAACAATTGAATGGTATTAAAACAACAAACTACCTTTTAAAAAAATAGATTATCCACACCTATAGGAAGAATCTCAAGAAGGAACATAGTTAATAAAAGCTGGTTCCTAATTACACATACAAATATGCACTAATGTCCAGTAAATAACTGGTTGTGTGCACTATATCTTTTCTTTCCCAGAAAAAGCAACAAAGCAAGAGGGTTTTTTTAAATCAACAATATAAAAATCTCATTAACATATTTTACAGTTGGAGACCTTCAGAATTTTACTTCCTTTTGCTATTGAAAAGTCACAATAGCCAAAAGGAGTTAATGTATGTTCTTTTAAATTAACGAATGTGGTGGTGGTTAAGGGTGGGGTGAGGGTGCACAGAAAGAAGTTGGCAAGAAAAGGTTCAGGGCCTGTTACAAAACCAACTGCAAGCCAAGCATGATTCCAGATAGACAAGAACCACCTGTTACAACAGAGGGAGAGGTTTAGAAGATGAAATGAGAAGGAGGTGACCTTAAAGATCATTTTCCCAATTATAATACAAACAACTAAGGGAACATGCAGATATTTATATCAAACACATGTGAATACAATATTTGCCACATGTTATTCAATATAAGAAGGCATATAATTACTTACGTATTTCAGTTAATCAAGAGAAACTTCTGGAAGTAGATGGTTTATTATTGGTAATAGTAATGACTACCTGGACATTTACCTAGAGCCCTATTGAATCCTCACAACAACCCTTGTGTTTCAGAGGGTGTTTAACACATGAAGAAACTGATACACAGAGGTAAGTAACATGCTCAAGGCCACACACTTGGTAAGGGATACAGTCAGGATTCAATCATATCTGTCCAACTCCAAAGCCCATGCTTTCAACAATTCTGCTGTACTGTGCACTGCATAAATATATGTCATAGTCTTTGGAAAACTTTATTTTCTGGACTTGACCAAAAAAAAAAAATTAGAGGGACCTCCCAAACAGCTTAAAGTCCACTAACAATTGCCAGGACGTCCATGGCACATTAGTGTGCAGTTGGAAAAGACAGAAATTCAACGTTACATGAAATGCTTAAGGAAAAATGAATTTTACTTGGCCGTTGCAAAATCAGAAACCCAAATGAACTCTGCCTCAGAATGGAATATACAATGTTTCATTAGAACACACTCTAAACGTTCTTCTTAGTAACAATGTGACACACAGAAAGAGTTCCCTTTTTAACTCTTTACAAAAGGGGAAATATTCCAATTTCATAAAATTAGGAAAAGGCTTCACTTTTAAAGAAATTACAGACAAAAAAAAGAAGCTACACAAAATAACTTGTGTTGACTTATAAGTATTGTGATCACAATGCAGTGATCCTATAAACGATGTGCCCGAAATATCTATTTAAAAGTTGAATGTGAGTACGTGAAAATTTCTTGTAGAGGGCGAATCTCAACAACTGATGTAATGATTCATAAGAGCTTTGTTCTTGATTCTTACCTTCAAATAAAAAATTTATGATTAGAAAAGGGGCATTAAAAAGAGAATTAAAGTTAGTCGGCAATAGAAAAGACAATCTGTCAATGGAAGGAGGTAGGTATAGAATCCGGAACGTCAGGGAATATCGAGCGTCCGTCACTTGGAATTTAGTTCTTTATGGGTCGATTTCTTCATTACTTAATTATACGTACGGGTAGAAATTTTTTTTCAAAATAGAGGCTCTTACTGGAGAAAACGTAGGCATTTGAAAGCGCAGGTTTATTTCTTAAAACCGAGTCGAGCGAGAAGTAGAGTCACTGGTGAGAAATTCATCTTGGATCTGTAAGAATCCCTCTTTCCCAGCCCACGTGGCAAAAGTAAACAGAAGGTGGGCCGGGGCGGGCTGAAGCAGGGCTCGGTCAATTTCCTAATTTGTCGAGTCTTTAAAACTACAGGCCCCTAAAGCACTAAGGGCATGCCCTCGGCGAAACTCGGGAGCGCTTTTGTAGAGCGAAATTAAAGCGACGGTGTAGAGGATGCCAAAGCGGGGGCGAGGCGGGAGCGGGTGCACCTACTGGGGGTGGGGTTGCCGGCCCTCGCGCGCGGAGGTGGGTGCGCGCGTGGGCGTGTGCGGAGATACCTGCAAGGAGGTGGGAGTAAGGGCTAGTGCGAGGCTGCGGGGTAGAGGTGGCAGCGCGCCGGGGTGAGGGGCGCGCACATACCTCTAAGTGGGTGGTGGAGTGCGGTACTAACAAAAAGTTCAAAAGGTTAATCTAGGGTCTCCATCCTTGTGCCAAGCACCCACGCCACCTCCCCCTGCGCGCCTGCCCCGCGCCTTCACCCGGGTGGCTTCCCGTCCGAGGGGCTCCGGGGTGCCCCGGGTCTGGCTGCGGCGCCCAGGGAATGGACTTTCCCCCACGCTCGCCCCCGCCCCGCGCTCACCCCGGCGCACAGTTCGCCGGGCTCCACCGCCCAGCGCCAGGGCAGCCCCGGCCTCGACTGCGCACCCCATTGTACGGCCCCCAGGTGCCGCCGGCCTTTGTGCGGGAAGCCCCGGGCGGGGGGCTGATTCCCTGGGAGCCGGGGCTGAGGGCCCCAGGGCGGCGACGGAGGCCAGGGCGGAGGAGGAGGAGGAGGCTGGTGGAGGAGGAGGCGAGCCGGGCGGAGGAGGAGGAGGCCAGGAGGAGGAGGAGGAGGAGAGCCGGCAGCAGCAGCGGCTGCGGCGAGAGCTCGGGCGGCCGCCGCCGCCGCCTCCTCGCGAGCGCCGCGCGCCCAGGCCCGGCTCGCATGCGAGTCACGTCCGCCCCCTCGGCGAGGCCGCCCCGAGACGCCGGCCCCGCCGAGTGATGAGAACAGACGTCAAACTGCCTTATGAATATTGATGCGGAGGCTAGGCTGCTTTCGTAGAGAAGCAGAAGGAAGCAAGATGGCTGCCCTTTAGGATTTGTTAGAAAGGAGACCCGACTGCAACTGCTGGATTGCTGCAAGGCTGAGGGACGTGAACGAGGTCAGAGCGCTTCTCTTATGCCGCGAAACTCTCCCTTTCCTCTCCCCCTTGCTTTCTCTCGGGCTTCCAGGGACTGGGGAGCAAACCCTGCAGTGTCACCCACAAATACCAAGAGGGAAGAGGGAAGCTTCACAAATTACTGGAGCCTCTTCAACATGGCTGACAAATATAGTTTTAATTCCCCCCCCCCCCTTTAAACCTGTAGTTCTGTGTTCTCTCCGCTCTCCTGCTAATGCTCCTCTCCTTACCCAGAAAACTTACCTTTGTGACTCTGACCAGCCGGTTTCCCGGCCTTTTATCCTCAGGAAAGTGATTTTTTTCTTTGCTTTCCTTTCTCAAATAGTTCAGCTTTGGGGGGCATTACTTTTCCCTTGAATCCTCCCCGACCCCCTTTCCTTCTTGTAAGTCAGACCAGTCTCTCGTTTAACCTAACCCACCCCGGAAAGAACTCTGACGGAGTGTTTTTCGACCCTTTTATCTGTTGTAGGGTCTGAGTCTGGGTTTGCGTTCGCGTCCGCCTCTTTCTACCCCGGTGTCCGCTTTTTGGGGGGCGAACTAAGCGAATGTCACGGGGAGTGGACCTGTAGTACACTAAGTGGGGTTTTGTTTTTTCCTAAGTCCGCGCGTTTTGCTAGTGGTGCTGAGTGAGAGAGAATAGTTTCTCTGGTCCCCCAAACAAGACCAGATCCCACTTTTCTCAAGGTACATCAGCTCTGCAATGGGCTGTGCCTTCCAGCCTGGGGAGTGGGTGTAAGAGAATTTGTGGGCAAATCTGTGTCCTGGCTTTGTGCTTCTCCCGAATCAGCTTCGTTTGGTTCCCCGGTAAGTGACAGGCAGACACAAAGGCAGGCGCAGGCCGGGGGAGGGGGCGGGCGGGCGGGAGAAGGGGGGCAGAGTTGAGAGTTGGAAGACTGCAAGGTCAGGGGCGCCGAAAGAAATGAAACCCAATCCCAGCAAAGAAACGGAGAAGTAGGGAGCTGATTTCTAACAGTCCCATCCAAATTTCTCTCTCTGTGTCTTGGTTGCTCTCTTTCCTTTGGTTTTTTATCTGCCTTTCTCTCTGTGTCTCTTTTTTCCTCCTCCTTCTATACACACATACACACACACACACACCACACACACACACACACACACACACACACACGAGTCTTGCCGAATCTTTTCGCTGGGGCTGCTTGTCTAGTGTTATTAAGCTAACAGAGTTTCTATGGAGAGTTTTCTACCTATGACAAAATAAAGTGTGGCCTGGATAGACTCCTGGGAAGGTCGAATATGAAATATAAGTGTTATTTACTGGCTATTGCTTTCATGACATACATACATAATCACTGACTGATCCCCCCTCCTTCATCTAGTGTTTAGGAATTGAAAGAAGGGTTATTTTCCAGTTGTTTGCTTAAAATTTACTGAAATATTTTTATATTTTCCTGTGTAGGGAATAGGATATATCCACGAATTTAAAATCTAAAGTCTCATAATGTGCTTTCACCTCTCCAATAAGGGATAATAATGGCAAATCCAAATAAAAAATATTCATCAACAAATGATCCAACATAGGAGGAAGATTGTTCCTTAGGGGAAGTTGGGATGTAAAGAGAAAAGATATTGGTTTGCTTTGCTTTGCTTTGGTTTAAGACTGTGGGTATTGTTGCCTGGTTAATGAAATCATTTATTTGCGTTTTAATGGAAAGTTGAAATGCTGGAGGAGAGTTACATTCTTTTACATGTTTGCATGTGTGTTTCCTAATAGGTTTGAGGTAGAATATAAGTTTCATCACAATATTGGTTTTTTTTTTTTAATGTTATTAAGCAGAGAAGTGTTAGTGAAGGACTGGAAAGTCAAACTTAAGCTTAGAAGGCATGTATATGATGAAAAGATGGACGGAAGGAGGAGTACAGTAATGGACATTACTCCATAAACCAGATTTCCAAAACCATTTGTCCTCAGTTCACTTTGTAACTCTTTCTATTTTGATCTCTGAAAAAGCGGTTAAGTTTAATCATTGATACTGAAGGTTATTTCACATGATTACAAGGGAGTAGTATTACTGATCTCTGGAATAGAAACAGCTCATTTGGTTAGTTCTTATTTGTCCTAAAATAAGGAAAATACTTAGGAGTTTAGCATAAATGCTTACTATTCCTTGAGAAAACTATGATTAATTATTGCAGTAATTCAGAGTTAAAAATAAACAGTTCCTTTTGCTAACAGACTAATATTTAACTGCTTTTTTGGGGACTTTTCAAATGTTGTGGTTTATGCTTTCTTCAGGTTATTCAACTAATAATAGATGTAGTATTTTCCATTCATATTGGTAAATAAGAATACCTACATTGGTTAATAATATTTATTGTGACCGTGAAGATCTGTTCTTTCATATCAAATTTAGACTCTTGTTATTTTATGTATCCTATTTGTATGCTGAAAATAACTGTTAGTATGAGGGGCTTAAGTGATTATTAGGAGGAGATGCACATTATTCACCAATTTCAATATAAGTACCACTTTCTCCTTTATTATAAAAGAGAAATTATTTGAATTCCTTCTTTCATTTATTATATGTGTGATAGTAGCACCTGGATGTTCTCAAAATTTCATAGGACAGAATTGTCTTGAGCAGTTGAATTTTATGGAAATGATAATGGACAATAACAAGATAGATCTTTTTCTTAAACTGCAGTATTGTTTTCCTTATTTTCTTATTGAACTAATGGTTAGTGAGAAATTAACTTGGAACGAAGAGAGTCCCTTGTTTTGTTTAAATTCACAGATTTACCAACTATGGCTTTAATTATATTTGGCATTATGCTGGTCCATGCAAGGAGTCAAGGGGATTGATATGATTTTGATGCAGTGGCACATGAAGGTAGACATTGGCAGGTCAGCATCACTTCCAGAACAAGTGAAATGCACCTGCCAAGGAGTTATTATGAGAGACTTCCAAAGTCCTGTTTAGGCACTGGGCTTGTTGTATCAGGTAACAAAAAATGGAGTTAATGTTTTGGTTTCACTTGCTGAAGTTATAATTTCTCTACCAATTCCTCCAAGGCTCCACCCACACACAATGTTGAAAGCCAGTGTCACTATTGAAATGTATTTCCTTATTTGCTGATCTCATTAAGAAACCTTTCTTATAATTCACAGACACACCTGGCAGAAACCCATTTTCCATTATGTCCCAGATCCAAGTTGATAAATTCTTATGAATTCTTTGAAATTATCTTTAAATAAAACATCATCAAAAGCTATGGGTGTTTGACATGTTAGAATATCTAATACTTGGAAAGATTAAACGTGCTTTTTAATGCTCTAATTCCTTCTTCAATGAGTTCAGTTGTCGTTGCTTAATAGAATTTAATAGTCTTACCTAGCCATCTCCGATTACTGGAGGGAGCCTTCTTTGTTTTATAAACAACTCTATAGACAAGGTAAAGCTTTGGAGTGGCTGTCAGTGTTGGTTCATCAAAATAACATTTTCCTCAATGATTATGCCACCATTGCACACTAGTTCTTAAGCATAGTAATGGCACCAAAGCCAGTAGCAGGAAAATATTTTACAAGCCAACTTTACAATTGGAGCCTTAACTGTGGGAGAGTCGTTTTGCCAAGTAGAGCTGGTGGTTATCTTGGAAATTGTGCTGAAGAACACAACCACAAATGATTTTGCCAAATATACAGTATTTACTTGGTCTAGATCTCTAATTTCTGTTTTGACTCGCTGCCAAAACTCAGGGAATACTGTGACATTATTTAAGGAGGTTATATAGTACATCTGTATACCTTGGTGTACAGTACAAGATATATATACTTTGGTATACAGTGGGAAAGAAGAGTTCCACAAGAGGAGAGGGTAAAGTGAGAGCCCTTGAATCAGTGTGACTGCAAGCCAAAAAGTCTTAAGTATCTGCTATTTCCAGCATTATTCTGATTCTAGATTGTACATTGCAGAAAATCCCTGACTTAAGATAGACATATAATCTTTTCGCAATAAAATAGATTTTGGTTGCCCCTTCCAAAATAGTAAATTCTATCAGCTTTGATTTATGCTTGCTCCACTTGTCATGAAATGCAGTTAAATGTGCTAGGATTCAAGAACTAGAAATAGTAGGTGAATTTTCAATATTCTGTGTAAAAACAAACTCAGTGATAATGTCAACCTACCTGAAGTTCTAAGAATTTGGAATTCAATATTTTATATTTACTCAGGATTGTTACTCAAACTGACTTGAAATCAAGCTCCAAATAATCTGAGAATTAAAATTAAGAGATGAATAAATTAGGATGAAGTGTTTTTGGAGGACAAATTACGTCATAAAATGAACTGGTTGCTTCACTAAAGATACTATAAATGTTTCTTTTAAATTAAATTTATGGTTCTTGGAAGAGAGGCACTGATTTCTACATCTGTTTATTCCATAGTAGAACTTAGTGGTGTTCTACTCAGTCAATATGTAATGAAGGGAGTACAAGCTTCCAGTTATAAGAGGAATAAGTTCTGGAATGTAATGTGTAGTACAAAGTTCTCACCACACACACATGCAAACTTTGTAAATATGTGAAGTGATGGATGTGTTAACTAACCTTATTGTGGTAATCATTTCCCAATATATACATATATCAAATCATTACATTGTACACGTTAAACTTACGTAGTGTTATATGTCAATTATGTCTCAAAAGCTGAGAAAAAATAATGAATGACCTAGAACTGGAAAAAAGTAATGTCATTTAATTAGAAAATGTATAATCTATTCTCAGTGGTAATGGTGATGATGGTGGTAATGATGGTGGTTTTTCCTTAAGTATAACTTCTGTAGGCTATGGCAAATGTTTCATAAAAGCCATCCATTGTAAACATACAGCTTAATGATTTTTAGTAAATTTACACAGAGATCACATATTTTTAATTGAAATTTCTATTAAGGTGTTTGTAGATTCAGATACAGGTATATGAAATAATAATAATTGGGCATGTACCTTTTGCCCAATTTCTTCCTCTGGTAACTTTTGGTAAAAAAAAAAAATATATCACAACCAGGATACTGACATGGATATAGTCTACCAGTCTTACTCGGATACCCCCAGTTTGACTTGGACACTTGTGTATTGTATATTTAGGTCCATACCATTTTATCACACTATCAGGTATCTTTAAATCTTTTTTCCTGAAAGCAGAAAAGTTAACCCAGTTCTACTTCATCAGTCATGTGATTGTGCTACCATTCCTTATCAAAACGTGCATCAGAATGTAGGTTTTTGTTTACTTAAAAGTGTTTTTGCATAAGATGACCTTTGTGTTCAAAATATTTTAAATTGTTTTAATAACTTACTACATTGTAACTATGTCATTAATTCTCTTCATGACTCTCAAGATGGGTATTATTATCCTCATTTCAGGTGAGCTAACTGAGGCATAGTGGGGTTGAATGACCAAATTCATACAGCCAGTACATGGCTTAGCTAAGGTTTGAATTAGGCAGTCTGTCTCTAGATCCCAGCCCTTTAACCACTCTGCTACTCTGCCTCATTACTAGTAATAAAAAAGTAAAGCTATGATGTAGGCTATGCAGGGAAAGTCCTAAGAGGAGACTTAAAATACACACAATTGTCTACATAAAAACTGGTACCTGAATACTCATAGCAGCATTATTCATAATTGTCAAAAATTGGAACAACCCCAAAGTCCATCACAACTCATAAATGTATGAACTGTGGTATATCCATACAATGGAATATTATTAGGCAACAAAAAGGAACGAAGGGCGGATACATGCTGCATCATAGATGAACTTGAAAAGAAGTAAATAACAAAAAGCCACATATGATATGATTTCACTTATATGAAATCTCCTGAATAGGCAAATCTAGAGAGGCAGAGAGTGGATTACTTATTGCTAGGGGCTGGCGGGGAGAAGAAGGGGGAGTGACTGTTGATAGATACAGAGTTTCTTTTGGAGCCTAAAAATATCCTATAGTTAGTAATGTTTGCACAAATCTAAAAAAGTACCCAATTGTATACTTTAAGAAGGTGATTCTTTTATTATATGTGAATTATATCCTAAATAAAGTAAAAATGCATACAACTGACAAGGTATTTGGCCTTCAGAAAGTATCTCATGTCTCATGCAAAGAAATGTAGGGTGCTGTTTGAATTAAGTGGTATGGGGCTATGCATATCTTTCTAGAAACATGGCACCAGTGAGTTTTTTAGGATTTGTCCCTATGAAATTAGGATTTTTAGTTTTGGAAACACAGGGTGAATTACTTGGGGTTGGTTTTATTTTGAATTTCTAACTTAATGTAATTCTAGATACCAGACATTCTTCTTGTTGAGCAATGCTTCTCTCCTTCTTTATTCTGATGAGAATGTTGATTTGCTGCCAATTGGATTCCATAGTTTGGAACTACAAATATAACTAGGGTGGGGGAGAGTCAATTATCTGCAAGCATTCAACTTTAATAATGTATACATGTTATTGTACTCAATAAGGAAATGCCTTGGCTTCATATAATTGCTGTAATCATTATTTTTTCAAGGAATCGCTATAGCAGTGGCCAGAAATTCTGCTTTTTAAGAGTGTGATTATAGCACTTACCTGTAGGTTTGTTGTGTATTTGGAACAGGTACAAGTTAGACACTCACATTAGAATCTTGATCCTATCAAGCTGATGGAGCGATTGTTGTAGAAAGCAGTAAGGTAGAATATGGGTCTGGTCCTCCATATAGGAGAAATGAAAAGCTTCCTTGTTTTTACCCTCTCTTATTTCTCTTAATACTTTGTGAACCACCTCAGTTGATAATAGGTTTTTATAATAGTATTTCCATAATAGTTGTGTTCAAAAGTTGTTCACTGGGTTTAGTGTGCTGTTCCATCTTTGCTTTTTAAATATACTCCCAAAAATCTTAAATTTTTTCAAGTACATTAAAAATATAGGAGATGAGATATTTTGATTTGTTTATATTTTGAGCTTTGCTCTTTATAAGTAATTTCTATGGAAGATGCCCTATATTCAGAAGTAAAACGTAGGGCTGTGAATTTTTGCTGATGGACTGCTGTCTTCAGGGAACAGAATTGTCTATGGTCAGGCCTAGACATAGCAGATCTCCCATTAAGGCATGCCATACACAGTATTGTTATTTTTCATTTGCTCCTTTTACAGTTTTGAGATTTGTTTCAGTTTGTTCTGTGAATGCTGCAAAGTAATGATAATTTTTATTACTATTGTCATATATCATTAGCCATTGCTAAAACCTGCCTTTTCAAGTTGCTTGCTTTCTTTATCGATAGAGTATTAACCTAGCTTCTATGTCCAGATTATTCTTTAATGAAAACTATTCACCCAAATCTCAAGATGAGTTTTTATTATAGTATTTCTCCTCAAATTGGTATATTTTTCATCTTGCAATGTAGAAGTAAAAAGGCTTAAATAATGATAGTGAAACCCAGAGGATATAACATGATCTATCTCTGAGTTATTCCCCATTTTTCTTCCCTGTCTACATTAAGAAACAAGGGCAACCATTAAAAAATACCTTAATTATTAGTTTTGCTTCTTCTAAAGTAAAGTGCCAGGATCTGAAAATAATACGATGACACCACACCCAGATTCCATCCCCAACATACCATCTTGTTCCTATTAATTTATTTTTTAATCTGTTTGTTCTTTCAGCACTTTCTCCATTTTTTGTTTGAAGTCTCTTACTTTGAAGTTATAGAATTTTCATATTTGCCATTGGCTATAAAGTTCTCTCAGCTCTTTTATAATCTCTCATGATTTTTGCATTAAAAGGATTACTTTTATGCACCCTCTAATTAGTTTGGATGATTATTAGCTTTTTGTTTGTTTTACTGCATACATCATAACAGAACAAGAAATCACTTCTGCAAATAAAGTGATCATTCATAAAATTAGAATAAGCCTCTTAAAAAGTGAATCCAGTTATTGAAACATTAATTAATTTATATTTATATTTTAATGTACCAAAGAGAACTGGTGAAAGGAAAAATACCATATATGGATACTTTTCAAACATGAAGGAAGAACAAATTTTCCAACATCAGACTAACCACGTGAATTGTTTCAGTAAAAACAGAAGCAGGTACATTTTAGCAGGAAAGCATATATTTTAAACTTTATACTCTAGATTTAATCTAGCTTTATACCAGTATAGCCAACCGAGCGGTTATTTTTTTTCTCCTGTGAAGTTATAACATTTAGTTGAAAGTAAGACAAAGTTGTACTTATTTTTGGAATGTCTACTACATCATAACTTGGAGAAAAACATACTGGTGGGAAGCAAAGCTAGTAGACATTTTGCTAATGGCTTACCTCTTAATACCTATAATTTACTTATGTTTTTCTAATGAAACACATAAGGTAAGGACATTTGGTTATTAACTTTGGGAACTAAATTTTCAATATTTTGAAACTTGTGATTCTTATATTTCAAGTAGGAAATTTTATAGACATCAACTAATTTTAATATATAATTTAAAAACATTTTTTACCAAGTGTGTAGGAGATATAGAATATAGCATTTTAAAATGATTTAAAAAATGCTTGAGATTTTGTTGAAATCAGAGTATTTTTCATATCACTAGTTTAATTTACTGACAGTTTTGCTTCAGTTTTTTTTTTGCATTGTTATAATATGTCATGCTTTAAATAAAGCTGAAGGTTATGGGAAACTTTCCATATTTAGGGGTAAAAATCTTGATATTGACATTTTTCTTGAATATTGGTAAGAGCTCAACCCCCTTAAGAAATGGTTTACTTGTTTCCTGTTCATAAACCCATTGTAAAAGATGCAATGAATATAGATGAGGTTGAAAATTAAAATAAGAAGACAGGTAAAATACTAAATTGCATTGCTCTTTACTCAAACATAGGCATGGGATACTTTTTGCTGAAAGGGTCATGTTGTAATTTTATTTGGATGTAAATTGTCTTTTTGCAAACCATTTGCCTACTTAAGAGTATCTCTGTCGAGTAGTTGTGTAATCCTACTTCTCATAATATTTCAGTTCACACCAAAGTAAGTGAGCAAAGATAAAGGAGAAGTCTTGGGATAAGAGGAGGTAGAAAGTGCATTCAGAATGCATTGTTGAGATTTCAAAACGTTCCCCAAATTTAATTAGAAAAGGCAGTTAATTGTGATTCTGTACTCTGGTTAGGTGCTGTTTAAAGAAGGAAAGGAATACAGTGGGGATTGGTCATTTCTCCTGTTCTTCCTCCCATTAATTTGGGGGGGGGGGCAGGCAGAGAGAGGGTAAGGAAAGGAAAAGGTAAAATAAATCACTCTTAGAGATAGTTCCTTGACAGGCACATGCTCATTTTTAGGGCCAAAGAAAAGGTAGGCTTTTCTTCGGAGCTTGTTGATGCTCTCTCGCCTTCTGATTACACGCGGTCACATCAACATTTGACACGTGGGTACCCTGCGCATGGCAGCGCTATTTACAAACACCATCCTAGGATTCCAGAGACTCTTATGTAACAGCTGAGAGAGTGCGGGCTTTGTGTGTCTGTGGGCGGAGGAATCAAACAGTTTAATTCATAGTCAGGGAGCCCTTGTCTGGCTCTGACAGGGTCATGAACCAAAGATCAAGGTGTCTAGGTCAGGATCCGCCCAATACGCCGTTTTCCTACCAAAGTCTCAAAGGCAGTGCTTTAATACCAGATTAATCTTTTTTTTCTTCCTTCAGCAAATGGAACCAGTTATGCCAAACTTTTTTTTGTGATTTTGGTAAATGTGGGCAAACCGTACCTTGGTTCTGGTTGTTAATTTGCAATGCCACTGTAAGTGAAGTGTGCTTGCCTATCACTCAGTCTCATAAATAATGCCTTTAAAAAAAAAAGATGTATTTTTGAATTTGTAATCATCTTCAGATGCAAGACAATTCATAATCTGACTTGCAAGATTAGACAAACCACAGAACACTCAAGAAAGTGATTAATTGATCATCCTCCTTATGCCTTCCTGCACTGACCCCTCTCCTCTCCCTTCCCCCTCCCTGTTCAGTTCTTCTTCATCACACCTCCCTCAACCCTCCTCGGCTTTTAACTCTACATCAAGACTTGGGTTAAAAAAAAAAAAAGTCTCTATACTTAGGGAATTGCTTTTCCTTTCCCAGATAGATTTTAAGAGTTTTTCATTTATATTTATCAATAAAAAGAAAGTCTTGAGTTTTAAAGATTTTTATTTATTTATTTATTTGAGAGAGCGAGAATGAGAGATAGAGCACATAAGAGGGGGGAGGGTTGGAGGGAGAAGCAGACTCCCCGCTGAGCGGGGAGCCCGATGCGGGACTCGATCCCGGGACTCCAGGATCATGACCTGAGCCGAAGGCAGTCGCTTAACCGACTGAGCCACCCAGGCGCCCAAGTCTTGAGTTTTAAAAAAAGTTGAGGCACACAAACTTTAATTAAAAGTAAAGTACACAAATTTAAAGTGTATCTGGCATATGTTTTCCAGTGCTTTTCATCGCAAGTTGTAAGCTGACTGGTTGGAATCTTTAAAATATGAGTAAACTTTGAGGGTTATTTTTTTGTTTTTGTTTTTGTTGTATTGCATCTAAAGATCATTTTAGATGGACATCACCATTGATTATCCAAAAATAGAAACCATGCATAACAAAGAATTGAAATTAGATCATCAAAAAATAAACTCCTAGGTAATTTAAAAGTTGGTCTGTTTGAACTCTTATTTCATAGAATTTTTTTGTAATTATACTATCTTTCTAAAAAAGGAAAAACTAGAATCTTTTAAATACAGTACATTGAACTAAAGGAATTTGTTTAACTTTTAAAAATAAAGAATCTTTTCCCCAAGAGTTAAACCAAGCACCAAAAATCTATTTTGTTTTAAGTACTGTTTTGGTATAAGAAAAGTTCAGATCTGAAATAATTTAGAGATTATCTGTCCAAATTTATTATTTACATATGAGACTTAGAAAGTAAGTTTTAGCTGTTTAACATCTGAATTTGCTCTCATGTGGAAGAAATTGCCAAAAGAGTGACTCATTTAACCAACACAACAAAATCTAAGGATGGGCATTTTTCATCCCTGTTGCGTAAAAGTTCCTTCTGGACTTGAAAAGATATAATTTATTTAAAATATTTTGTACATTTCTAATATACTGAATTAAGGTATGTGAAAGTAGATTATAGGCTTACAAAGATTCTTTTCATTTGCTTTATTTGCTTGCTTTTTTATTATTTTGGCCTAAAGATAACGTATTCATCTTAATCACTGTTGGCCTAAATAGTGAAAGTTTGTGTGAAATTACGTATGAGTATCCTTTTCTAAGAGCAGTGACAATTCTGAACATTCGTGGGCTTTCACAAGAATTATCCTATATTAGAACATTAATATTTTCCTCTCAACTTTTTTGGACACTTAATTATATGTGATCATAAGCTGAAAGTGCTCAGAATTTGATAAAGGCCATAAATTAACACATTTCTGCTAAGAAAAGGATTTAAATATAACTTTCACTTGATTGTACTTTGGTTTCACTTGAAGTGGCAAGCATGCAATAAAAATTGATTTATTCAATGGATGCACTCCCTTCACAAAGACGATACTTAGCTGCAATTGTCTTAGTATTATAAAATATCAAAATGGTACATTGAATGTGAAAGATATATGCCAAAAAGCAGTGTGAAATTTTACTTTATCCCCTTTCAATTACTACTGTGTGTGTGTGCATGTGTGTGTGTGTGTGTGTGCATCTGTTCACATATATTTTGGACTTCTGATATTGTTTAAGTCCTCTTGGTAGAAATGGTTAATTAAACAAACCACAGTAAAAGTTTCTGTCTCTGAATATAAAGTGAAAAAATAACTAATGTCATGCATCTTTTCAGATATCATGAAGTTGCACAAAATCCTAAAGTTCATTTGTATCAACTGCTTTTATATGCCCTTTTAGAAGACAGCTGAAGAATCAAATAGGAGCTCACCCAGAAACAGCTGGCTTGATGATGTTAAGATTGGCACCAGGTGTTCCCTCTTCCCATGTGGTCAGGCACACATGACTCTAATGTTTACACACGCTGTTCCAGAATTCTGAACACCAGTGATGCAACAATGAGGATAGAAGGAGCGAGCGGTCTGTATCTCGTTAATTGTTTAGCGACCTGGATCCTGAATATTGATGCAGGATAAGAAAGCACTGATTATAATAATGCTTGACTGGGACAGAGGGGGATGAGGTGAGGGGGCATGGTAGATGCATAAAGGAGGCTTTCCCCCAAACCCTGCACACTGTTATTTTAAACTGTTTTTACCACTCGAAAGGAGCTTTCTACTTTGAACTTAAAATAGTAGCTTTTAACCAGGACAAGTGACTAAGGGCTTTAGTATCCAAGGACTGAAGGTGATGAAGCTCTTAAGAGTGTTACTCTCTCTCATAACCAAGCTGACTCAGACTCTTTTAGAAGCTATTGTGGCAACTTAACCATGTCTAGTAAGTTACTGCATACCTGCATGGAAACAGTTGGAGTTAGAGCTGCCATTTTCTCATGTTTTAAAATTGTTCCTCACTCATTATTTGTTTTATGTTTGAAAATATGCCATTCCTAGTACATATAGAAATGCTTTCCAAAATCACTGAATAGGTTTGGGTAGAGCTAATTTGCTTAACATTATACTCTGTTTAAGAGCCTATATCTGCAAAAACGTGGGGGGAAACTCCCTTCTTATCTGGTAGAATCATGATAAAGGAAAAGGTAGGTGATAATTTTGGAAAATATATAATAACAAAGTGGTGGCATTCATTCAACTAAATACCAGCAACTACGTTTAACGTGGAAACGTGCCTAAAACAGTGAGGGGGAAAACATGTAAATATAAGGAGGATATAAAGAGTTTTTAATGAATAAATGTTCTGTCACAAATGATGAACATTTTAAAGATCTGTTTCAAACTCTCTTATAACAAATTATCAAAGACTTTTTCATCCACCTTCCTTTGAACTTGTAACAGTTTTTTTCTGGACTGTCGGTTTAATTCTGTGTGCATGTATGTGTGTGTTTGAATATGTTTTTATATTTTAGATCTAGCTGTGTAAACTAGAGTTGTTTCCAATTGCTTATATGGTATTGCCACCACTTTTACTTCAACATTTCAATAAATCATTCATCAGATTTGCAAAAATATAGTTCATTTTCAAATATAGAATCATGGATTGTTGTCAGCTGAAAAGGACTTTAGAGACTCTCCAACCTGTCTGTTGCATTTACAATTGAAAAAACGGAGCCATAGGAAGGGAAGGATGTTTGCCTCAAATTACATAATAGGATCTCTATCATTCTGGTAATAGCCAATATTGACTAAGTTCTTACATTGTGTTAAGCACCATGCTAGGCACTTTACAGAGATTATCTTATTTTTTTCTCACATCACCTCTTTTTTTTGTTTGTTTGTTTGTGCTGTATATCCCCATTTTACTGAGGAAAAGAATAGGTCATAGGGTTTTAAACCTCTGTATGAATTATATTTAACATCACTGCCGTTCTTTTAGGACTGTAATTTCTTCCTCTTTGGTATTCTCACTTGTGTGACCTTTCTTTCCATCCTTTCCCAGTTATTCCTGCTTTTCAACCATATTTTCCCCCCAAAGGAATCTACACTGCCGCCTTATTTCTAATGGATCACAATGAACTAACTCTTAAACAGCTGGCTGCCATTAAACAGTTTGGCCTTTTGGGTTAGGAAGATCTAGTTTTGAATCCTAAGTTTCCTTCTTATAAACTGTGTGTTTTTACCCCACATAGTAGTTTTAGCCTCTCAGAATCTGCTTCCCCATCTGTGAAATAGGAATAGCTAATAATTCTTATCTCCCGTGCTACCAAGAGGGAATAAATGAATGAGTTAATATAATGAAACATCCAATGTATTAGTTGGCAAAATTTCAATGACTGAATAAGTATTTGGTCATTCCTCAAGCATATGTTGAGCGTCTATGTATTAGGAAAGGAGAAAGCCATTGTCCTTGCCCTTGTAGAGTATATAAACTCATAGGAAAGAGTCAGTACCATGATCTTTTAAAAAGCATAATGAGATGAAAATTGTAGGACTCACAGACTGGTCAGGTGGGGAGTTTCCCAGGATGCATCTAGCCCTCTGCTCGAAGGATGATTCTTCAGTTGCCTGAATGGTCCTAGGCACAAGAGTTGGCATGACTTTCTCAACACTGGGGCCTGACAGAGATTGCACAAGTCTAACAACATTGTCTCTGAAGAAGGCCCCTAGAAGGAAAGATTATTTCCATCTCTTTTATTATTTCAATCAGGATACAAATTATGAGTCCATAGTTTCATCTGTTCACAATCATCTTTTACTATATTAGGTACACTGAAAGGATACAAACTTGTCCATAGAAATATAAAATGGTAGCATGCATGATTTAAAAACTACTGAGGATGGTAGATGTTACTTGTTCTAACTCTGTTTCATATCCTGTTTTTAGGAACAAGGACAGATACTTTGGCACACCTTGCTTAAAGATAGATGATAGTCTTGTGCTAATCCCAGGGACTTCCCATGAGAATGAAGATTCCTTACATGGTGGTGTCATGGGATTTGGCACCCATGTGAAAGATGTTTTGGAGTGTCTCCCAATTACTTAACAGTTTAAAATATATCAGCTATTTATGTGTCAGCAACTGCCTCCTTTCATCATGATAGAAGTTTCCTTGAGAGCCAGGATCATAACTTGTATGTTCATTAAATCCCCCCACAATAATTAGCATGCAACCAAGCGCATAGCAGGCCCTTTGTATACATATATGCATACTGATAGACTGGTTGCCCTGTGTAGGTTGGAAATATTATTGAGTACCATCCCAGTCTGAACTATCATTTCTGGGAAATAAGGAACACAAAAACAGAGAGATTTGATTGATTGGTTGGTTTCTACAGTGACTTTTAAAAAAATACAGGTATGTGGTAACATCAAAAACAATTTAAAATGATGTAATAAGAAGTATGTCTTTATCACTTTTTCCTACAGTAATACTTAATTTTCAAAATTATCAACATCAAACCATAGCTTCCTGACTCCCCACTATGCAGGATATGAACATTAGTATTTCTCATTTCATTTCCTTTTTCCCTTGCCTTCTACCAACTTCTGTATTCTATACCATTCTCTATTGCTAAGTTTATTTATATTCTGTTTATATATTTATATTCTGTTCTTCATCTATAGCTCTCTCTCCTGTGCTTTGTTTGTTGAGAAAAAAAAAACCCACAACATTTATAATGTGATTATAATAAATAGAATTCACTGTAACACCAAGTGGTGTGGTTGAATATGTAAAGAAGGAAAAAAAAATGATCCCATAGCATTAAAATTTTGTTTGTTCCGAAAATAATATGTTAAGTGCCAAGATAAAATAGATTGCACTTTCTTAAATGCCTCAAATTGTGCCATATATTAGTTTCTTTCACATTTGGACTTACATTTTTTCTGTGAGCTTTAAATTTTTCTTGAAAATTCTAATTTCTTTTTTGGTGTTCTTGATAGAAGAATTATATGCTTTCATCACATCACAATGATTTTTCCAGTTATATCACTTGGTAAATGAAATATACCATCTTCTTTTTTTTAAGATTTTATTTTTATTTATTTGACAGAGAGAGAGTGAGAGAGCACAAGCAGGGGGAGCAGCAGAGGGAGGGGGAGAAGCAGGCTCCCCGCTGAGCAGGGAGCCCGATGCGGGGCTCAATCCCAGGACCCTGAGATCATGACCTGAGCCAAAGGCGGTCGCTTAACTGACTGAGCCACCCAGGCGCCCTATACCTTCTTCTTCTTCAGGTCATTCTTCTCTGTGCTGTCTGGTTCCTTTTTTCTGAATTAGGGTTTCTTTTCATTATTCTCTTGGTTAGATCTGCTTTATTATTTCACACCCTTGTCTTGCTTGGTATTTGATTTTTTCCCCCCTTTCTCCTTGCGTACATCCCCAAGAGTTCATTCTTGTTTCTGTTTTCCAGACATGGTGGGTAGGAAGCAAACTGAGTCCTTGCATATCCAAAATGCCTTAATTTTTTCCTCAGAGTTAACAATTTATTGTGTATATGCTCCTTGATTCAAAGTAATCTCCCCTCAAAACTTGGGAGACTTTTATCCAGTGTTACTTATGAGACATCTGATAAAAATTTGATTCCATTTTTTTTAGATAACTTTTTTTCTTATTTAAATGGTAATTAGGATCTTTATCTTGGCAGCTCTGAAATTCCACCTAGAAAATTAAAAGCTCACAGGAGAATCTACGTCCAAATCTGTCTAGGCATAGCTCTTTTAAAATGCATTCTTCTCAGCCATAAATGGTCCTGTACAATCTAGAAAAAAAATGTCCTCATTCCACTTTAGGAAGTTTTCTTCTGTTGTACCTTTGACTATTTCTTCCCCTGTATTTTTTCTTTTCTCTTCATGGAACTCATCCTAACTCTACATTTGACCTCCTCAATTTATTTTTCTTGTGTATTAAACTCCCCTCATATTTTCCATCTGTTTTCTCTATATATTTCCCCAATTCACTTGATATTTTTTAAATGTTAATAAATTTTAATTTCCCAAAATTCTTATATCTGATTAACTCTTCTTAATGGAAGCCTTTTTTGCACTCACATCCTAAGGAATGGATGAAATTTTATTAAAAAATAGAACAACAAAGAAAGAAATGTTTGTAACTACATTACCATATATGTTAGCAACTGAACACTCTGATGTTATTGTAATTGAATAGTATTTCAGTTATACTGTGTTTAAGAGGCTTCTGGGACTGATTCAAAATATGAGCATGATTTGCAAAACTACTTTAAGTTTTAAACAACTGATTTATAAATAGACTTTGGAGCTCAAGCCTCCTGAAGATGAGTACCGCCTGTGTTCTTCTTTTGCTTCTTTTCTTTCAGTTCTGTGGCTACCAGCAACCTTCTGGGCCACAAGAAATAGCACTGTTTCCAGTATCTGTCAGTATTTACTGTCATGATGAGATAATATTAGATTGGTCCTTAGTTCTGGGTTCAAGTGAACTTGGCATTTATTTCATAGTGAAAAATAGTTATAGGTAGATGATTCCTTATACACAAGTTTTCCATTGGTTTGGAAATACCTTCTTTATTCATTTTAAATATGGCTAAAATAATAGTATTTTTGAGTGCATTTTCCTTGCTGCTGTTATTGTAGTTATTATTAACAGTTCAAAATCCTGCAGAATTTGAATTTGATTTGTAAGCTCCATGATGGGCATTCTACTTCTGTTTTGTTCAAACTGTTATCTGCAGTTTCTAGCACAGTGCCTGAAACATTATAAGCTACAATCAATATTTGTTGAAGAATTCTCCTTCCAAAGATTTAGTAGCGTAAGAAACCCATAATGAGGGGTGCCTGGGTGGCTCAGTCGTTAAGCGTCTGCCTTCGGCTCCGGTCATGATCCCAGGGTCCTGGGATCGAGCCTCACATCAGGCTCCCTGCTCTGCGGGGAAGCCTGCTTCTCCCTCTCCCACTCCCCCTGCCTATGTTCCCTCTCTCGCTATGTCTCTCTCTGTCAAATAAATAAATAAAATCTTTAAAAAAAAGAAACCCATAATGAGTAATGCTCTTCTCAGTGCTAGTGAAATGAAGTACAGGTAGAGTAGCTCTTTCTTTACTTTTTTCCAAATACAGAGAACTTTCTGAAACCAGAGAATTGATTTATGAGTTTTAATATGTTTCATTGACATAATGTGTAACCAGGAAACAGAAACCAGTTCTTTAAAAAATGGCAGGAAGATGAGAAAAAAAAATCAGAGGTCAAAAAAAAATTTAAACAGTATAACTTACTGAGGCATCTGAAATCTTTGAATTCTGTACTGGTGCAATGTATGACTCTTGAGCTACAACTGCTTTTTGATAAAGGATGCTGGTTCATGCTTCCAGTGTTATATCTTCCCCTATATAGTACCTGAGATGTTGAAAAAGGTAAGGCAACATTCATACTTGTGAACAGACCTACAGAAATAGGCTAGACTCTTTCAGATTGCATTATTCATTTTCACATGCTTGTCTTTACCTCTTTTGGAAGTCTGTTTTCCAACCTTCCAAGGCTTATCATCTCCTTCGTATGTCCATTGCATGCTTTTTTCAGAGCCCAAACAGAATTAGTGCATACTTTGTATTGCAAAAAAGCATTGTTGACATTAAATGAGGTCTTTGACTTTTCATGTGATGCTGGGCAGGAAGTTTACTATTTCCTCATTTATCAAATGAAGGACTTGGACATCTTTTCTGAAATCTCACTGAACTTAAAAGTCAGCATATTAGATATATATGACTAGTTGGAGCATATTGCAGATGTTAAATAAATATTTGTTTTATTGCATTTTGTAAATGACCACATTATTTCCTTTTAAGGAAAAAATAGTATTACATTCAAATGCCTGTATGTTTATGAGAAACATTTTAAAACTGTTGAGGTTGAATTCAAGGTTTCTTACAGATGGTCTTTGTACTTTCAGCAGTATCTCTCATAATGTGAGAATATTGGTGGACTCAAGAGTGAAACTGATTAACTCTGTCCAATTAAAAAAAATCTTTCAGTGAGGGGGAAAACGTATTCATCAGAAGTATTCTAGTAAATGATATATTTTTGGTAATGAAACTGATAGGGGCAGAAAAAAAAAGGAAACTGATGGGCAGTTAACAGTTTTTTCTAAGTTGGCTATGCTACTACTATCTTGTTATGCAATGATAATGGTTTTCTGACAGGGCAGAGAGCAAAGTTACTTTGTTCTTATTTCCATTAACCAAACCTTAAATATCCCTTCAGAGAATAGATGTGAAAAAGAATTCTGCTTCTCAGATCTCTTAAGAATATAGATTTTGTTTTTAAGACGAAGTTCACTCCTGCTGCACATAAAATTGCTATTTGCTGTGTACAGTCTAGGAAAGTGATAAGTTCCTGGTTGTATGAACAGGATTATAATTTAACAGAGATTAATACTGGTTGTGAAAAATCTTGAGACTTCTTTAGGACTTCAGTTTAACAAAATATTGACTAGCTGTAGATGTACACATGGAAATATAAAACATTCATGCTTACAAAAATAGTGTCCAGGTGACCCTTGAACAACACCAGTCTGAATTGCTTGGGTCCACTTATACACAGATTTTTTTTTTAAATATGGTATGGTAATAGAAATGTATTTTCTCTTACAATTTTCTTAATATTTTCTTCTCTCTAGTTTACTTTATTTTAAGAATACAGCATATAATACATATACAAAGTATGTGTTGACGGCTTATGTTATTGGTAAGGCTTCTGGTCAATATAGGCTATTAATAGTTGAGTTTGGGGGAGTCAAAAGTTATACATGGATTTTTGTGCAAAGGGTCAGTGCCCCAACCCCCACATTGTTTCAGGGGCAACTCAGTATCATTTCTTAATAGTAGGTAGCAATGACTTCAAAAGGCCATAGATCCCTCTGTCAATATACACATTGACAAAATTATTACAACCATGAATTTAATATGTTAATTCCATTTTCACCTAGAACCTCAATTCATTCTATCACTAGAGTACATATGTGAATAAAAACTTATGGATATTAAAGAGAGAAAAGAACAAATATCTGTACATAACCACGGTAAGCCTACACCTTATTTGATAGGCCTTAAAAGACAGTTTACCACTGCTTTTTTCTAAAACAATCATTTATACATTGTAAAAACCCTTTTTGAGAAATGGCTTGCCACACACACAGAATTTATAGTCACTAGGATGTCCTAATACATATTTGGAAAAGAAGACTTGATATATTACTAGGACTACATATGGTTAAAAAGTTTAAAAAACTATATTTAAAAAACCCTAAGATTTCCAGTTTCCACTTTAACATGTAAGGAGCTTACTATTCCAACAAATAAAAAGCTGAACAAACTGAAAACAATCAATAATTCTTCTTAGCTCTGTAAGAGAGGTGAGGTCACAGGGCAAACCACTGCCCCCAAAAGTAGAGAGACAGGCGAATACAGAGAACCACAACCTACTGGAGCAGAAACCCACACAAGTAGAAACGTCCATAGGAACCAGAGCTAAGGTAGAAAAATCTGAACTGTAAAACAAATTGTTGGAGGCTCAGTGTGGATAAGTCATAGAGTAAAAAACCCAGGGGAACTCAGTTATAGGGAGCCCCCACACTTTCATGAGCTTTACCTCCAGGTGTCCTACCAGTCCCTTCAGTAAATATCAGAGGAAAGTCCCCTTGTACTTCATTCAGTAAGGGGAGAGATGAACCATTGTGAAATATGCCAGAACATCCTGTTCTTCTTAACAAGGCCTGCTCTCAAAAGAAGCTATTTTACCAGAGCCAGGGGGAAGGGAAATTCCCAACTTCAGCTCCCTCTAACCTTCTGTGTGGGGGAAAGGAAATAAGTACTTCAGCTCCCTCCAACCTTCTGTGTGGGGGAAAGGAAATATGTACCTCCAAACCCCTCCAGCTGTCCTATCCTACTTAGGGAAGGAATGGTTGGCACTGAGAAGTACTGGTAAAGTTCACAGTTCAGTGTCACAGGCTGACCAAAAGCCTGAGGTGGAACCTAATCATACGACAATAGAATGCTTCCCATCCCTCCACACCTTACCACTACATTACTAAAGGCCTCTTTACTGCAGTTCCGTTTCCCCAGTACATCTTGTCCACCTTAAAACAAAAAATTACCAGGTATACTTAAAAGGCAAAAACAGTTCAAAGAGACTGAACAAGTATCAGACCCAGAATTAAATAAGGCAAGAATGTTAGAACTATCACACTGGGAATTTTTTAAAAAACTGATTAATGTATGAAGGGTTTTAATGAAAAAAGTAGACATGATGCAAGAAGAGATGGATAATGTAAGCAGAGCAATGGAAATTTTAAGAAAGAAAAAGAAATGCAAGAGATCAGAAATACTATGACAGATGAAGAATACCTTGATGGACTAATTTGCAGACTGGTTATGACTGAGAAAGAAATCTCTGAGCTTGAGAATATGACTGGAAACTTCTAAAACTAAAAAGTAAAAAGTACAGGGAAAAAATAATATCCAAGAACCGTGAGACAGTTACAAAAGATGTGATATAGACATAATGGAAATATCAGAAGAAGAGAGAAAGGAATAGAAGCAATATTTGAAGCAGTAATGAATGAACATTTTCCCAAGTTAACAACAAACACCAAACCACAGATCCAGGAAGTTCAGGGAACACCAAGTAGGATAAATACCAAAAAAACAAAAGCAAAACAGACAGGACATGTAGGCATATCATATTCCAACTTCTGATATCAAAGATAAACTCTTGAAATAAGCCAGAAGAAAACTACACCTTACCTATAGAGGAGCAAAGATAGGGACTACATTTGACCTCTCCTGGGACACCATTACAAGCAAGAAGAGAGTGGAGGGAGAAATTTAAAGTGTTGAGAGGAAAAAAACAAAAACAACAGAAACCTAGAATTTTGTACCCTGTGAAATTATCCTGCAAAAGTGAGGAGAAATAAAGATTTTCTCAAACAGAAATTGAGGGAATTTGTTGACAGTAAACTTCCTTACAAGAAATGTTTAAAAAAAATTCTTTAGGCAAAAAGAAAATGACATAGATCAGAAACTAGGATCGATGTAAAGAAAGGAAGAACATTGGAGAGTAAGTAACTGCAGGTAAAAGAAAACGTTTTATGTTTCTTCTGTTAATTCTAACAAAATATAGTTCATTCAGCATAATAATGTATTAAGTGTATCAGTGAAATAAATGAGAGCAATGATACAGAGAGACAAGAGGTGGAATTAGGAATATTTTGTTATTATAGGGTACACACACTACCCAAAAAGTGGTATAGTGTTATTTGAAAGTGAACTTGGATTAGTTATATATGTACATTGCAATCTCTAGGGCAACCACTAAAGAGGGTTTAAGAAGAAGTATAACTACTATGCTAAGAAAGAAGAAAAAAGGAAATATATAAAAAGCTCAATTAAAAATACAAAAGAGAGAAAAAGTATGGGAGACAAAAATAGGTACAAAGTCAACAATTAGGAAAACAGTAATGAATATGGCAGATACTAATTCACCTGTACCAATAATCACCTTAAGTATCAGTGGTCTAATTCACCAATTAAATAATCAGAGTGGATCAAAAAGATACTTAAATATAAAGACATGTAGATTAAAAGTAAAGAGATGGAGGGGTGGCTAGGTGGTTCAGTTGGTTAAGCATCTGACTCTCGATTTCAGCTCAGGCCATGATCTTGGGGTCATAAGATCAAGCCCCAAGTCAGGCTCCATGCTCAGCATGGAATCTGCCTGGGATTCTCTCTCTCCCTCTGCCCCTCCCCCCATTCATGCTCTCGATCTCTCTGTAAAATAAAACCTTTTAAAAATAAGTAAATAAATGGAGAAATATATACCATATTAACATTAAAAGGACAGCTGGGGTAGCTACATTAATTTCAAACAGAGCAGACTAGAGCAAAGAAAGCTATCAGACAAAAAAGGCATTGCTTAATGACAAAGAAGTCAACACTCCAAGAAGACATAACAGTCTTTAACATGCATGCATCTAACAACAATGTCAAAATACATGAGGCAAAAACTGATAGAACTGCAAGGAAAAATAGATGAATCCACTATTATAATTGAAGACTTTAATGCTCCTCTGTCAGAAGTGGACTGATCCAGAAGGCAGAAAATCAGTAAGAATATAGTTGAATTCAATAGTTCCATCAATCAACTGGATATAATTGATATCTATAGACTACCTTATCCAACAACAGCAGATTATATATTCTTTTCAAGTTCCCATGGAGCATTTAAACAACATAGACCACATTTTGGTCCATAAAACACACCTTAACAAGGTTAAAAGAATAGAAATTATATAATGTCTGCTCTCAGACCACAAGGGAATTAAACCAGAAATCAATAACAGGAAGATCATTGGAAAATCCCAAATACTTGGAGATTTAACAACAAACTTGTAAATAGCACATGGGTGAAGGAAGGAATCACACATCAGATATAAAAATATTTTGAACTACTCTACTTAACACTGATTTGTCATGCAGTTCCAGTACTACTTATATTTTCACTGTCTGCTTACTTCATTCAATTTTTGTGAATTTCTTTCTATCAGAGGATTTCACTGTCTGAGGACCCGTGACCACAGTGTTAAAGGTACAGTGAAAGTTACTATAAATCTGAAAAATTTTTGAACTAAATGAAAATAAAACATCAAAATTTGTGTGATGCAATGAAAATAGTGCTTAGAGGGAAATTTATAGCATTGAATGCATATATTAGAAAAGAAGATCTAAAATCAATAATTTTTTTCTTAATTTTATTATGTTAGTCACCATACATTACGTCATTAGTTTTTGATGTAGTGTTCCATGATTCACTGTTTGCATATAACACCCAGTGCTCCATTCAGTACATGCCCTCTTTAATACCCATTACCTAAGCTTCTATCTTAGGAAACTAGAAAAAGAGCAAATTAAATCCAAAATAAGCAAAAAAAAAAAAAAAATCAAAACAAAAAAACCCTAAAAATTAGAGAAATCAATGAGAATAAAAACAGGTAAGCAATAAAGAAAACCAACAAAACCAAAGCTAGTTCCTTAAAAAGATCAAAAAAATCAATGAGCCTCTAGCCAGGTAACTAAGATAAAAAGAAGATAAATATTACTAATATTAGAAATGAAAGAGGGGATAGCACTACAGATCCCATGGACATTAAAAGGATAATAAAAGAACAAGTCCATGTGCAAAAATTTGGTAACTGAGATAAAAAGAACCGATTCCTTGAAAGGGCACAATCTGCCAAAACTCACACAAGGAGAATTAGGAAGTCTGTATATACTCTACTACCTAAGTCAATCAGTAATTAATAACTTCCCAAAACAGAAAGCATCAGGCCTGTTGGGTTCACTGGTGAATTCTACCAAACAGTTAAGGAAGAAATTCTATCAATTCTCTATAATCTCTTTCAGAGAACAGAAGCAGAGAGAATACTTCCTAATCATTCTGAGGCCAACATTACCCTAATACCAAAACTAGACAAAGACATTACAAGAAAAGAAAGCTATAGAACACTCTCTCTCATGAACACAGATATAAAAATCCTCAACAAAGTATTAGCAAATCAAATCCCACAATAGATTAAAAGAATCATACGCTATGACCAAGCTAGATTTGTTTCAGGTATGCAAGGTGGTCCAACATGCAAAAATCAATTAATGAACTGATCACACTAACAAGCTAGAAGAAGAAAAGGCACATCATCAAATCCATGGATGCAAAAAAAAACAAAAAACAAAAAACATTTAACAAAATCCAACACCTATTCATGATAAAACTGCTCAGCAAATTAAGAATAGAGTGGAACTTCCTCAACCTGATAAAGAGCATCTACAGAAATCCTACATCAACAGTTAATGGTAAGAAACCCAGATTTTTTCCACTAAGATCAAGAACAAGGCAAGGATGTCCCCCTCACTTCTCCTTTTCAACATAGTAATGGAGGTCCTAGCTAATGCAGTAAGCCAAGAAAAGGAAACAAAAGGTATATAGATTGGTAAAGAAGAAATAAAACTGTCATTATTCCCAGATGACATGATCGGCTATGTAGAAAACCTGAAGTAATCAAAAATCTCCTGCAACTAGCAATTATAGCAAGGTCGCATAGTGTGACATTAATACACAAAAGTCAATCACTTTTCCTATATATCAACAATGAGTAAGTGGAACTTGAAGTTGAAAACACATTACTATTTACATTAGTATCCCCCCAAATGAGATGCTTAGGTACAAATTTAACAAAATAGGTACAAGATCTGTATGAGGAAAACTACAGCATTCTGATGAAAAATGTCAAAAAAGGAAATAAATGAAGAGATAGTCCATGTTTGTGGATAGAAGGATGCAGTATTGTCAAGATGTCAGTTCTTCCCAACTTAATCTATAGATCTAACACAATTTCAATCAAAATCCCAGCATTTGTGAATATCAACAAATGGATTCTAAAGTTTATATGGAAGAGGAAGAAAACCCAGTATTCAAACACAGTATTGAAGGAGAAGAATAAAGTTGGAGGATTGACAACAACTCAACTCCATGTCTCACTGTAATGTTACATCAATCAATACAGTGTGGTACTGGTGAAAGGATAGAAAAATAGATCAGTGCAACAGAATAGGGAGCCCACAAATAGCTCCACATAAATATAGTCAACTGATCTTTTACAAAGGCTAAAGGCTATGCAGTGGAGCAAAGACAAACTTTAAACAAATGGTGCGGAAACAGCTGGACATCCACATGCAATAACAGGGATCTAGTCACAAACCTTACACTTTTCACAAAAATTAACTCAAAAAGGATCATAGACATAAATATAAAATGCGAAACTATAAAACTTCTAGAGATGATGACATAGGAGAAAACCTAGAGCTTAGGTATGGCAATGATGTTTTAGATACAACACCAAAGACATGATTCATGAAAGTAATAATTTTTAAGCTGAACTTCTTTAAAATGAAAAAAATTCTTCTCTACTAAAGTCAATGTCAAGAGAATGAGAATACAAGCCACAGACTGGGAGAAATTATTTGCAAAAGGCTCATCTGATGAAGGACTATTATCTAAAATATGCAAAGAACACTTCAAATTCTCAAAACAATTTTTAAAAAATGAGCAACCTAATTTTTAAAATGGGCAAAAGACCTGAACAGACACCTCATCAAAGGAGATATACAGATGCAAGTAAGCATATGATAGATATTTAACATCCTATGTCATTAGGGAATTGCAAATTAAAATAACAATGATATTCTGCTACATATCTGACCCACCAAATGTTGGTAATGATGTACAGCAACAGACACCATTCATTGCTGGTGGGGATACAAAATGGTACAGCCACTTTGGAACAAAGTTTGGCAGTTTCTCACAAAATTATACTTACCATACAATCAGCAATTGCACTCCTTGGTATTTACCTAAAGGAGTTGAAATTTATGTCCACACAAAAATCTGTACATGGTGTTGATAGCAGCTTTCTTCATAATTGCCAAAACTACCCTTCAGTAGGTGAATGGATAAATAAACTTCAGTAGTCAGACATTGGAATATTATTCAGCACTTAAAAAAAAAAACTACCAAGTCATAAAGAAACATGGAAGAAACTCAAATGCATATTATTAAATGAAATAAGCCATTCTATTCGGTTCCAGTTGTATGACATTCTGGAAAAGGCAAAATTATGAAGATAGCAAAAAAATTAGTGTTTTTCACAGATGAGGGGTTAAGAAGGGATGAATAGGCAGAATATAGAGGATTTTGAGGGTAGTGAAACCTTTCTGTAATGTACTACAGTGGTGGATACATGTCATTATACATCTGTGAAAACTCATAGAATGTACAACACCAAGAGTGAGCCTTAATGTGAACTATGGACTTTGGGTGATAGTGATGTGTCAATGTAGGTTCATCAGTTGTAACAAATGTGCCACTCTGATGGGAGATGATAGTGGGGGAGATTTTCTTTGTGCGTGGACAGAAGTATGTGACAACTATATACTTTTTGCTAAATTTTAGAGTGAACCTGAGTCTGCTCTAAAAAATAAAGTTTATTAATTAAAAACATATAAAGCGGGGTGCCTGGGTGGCTCAGTTGGTTAAACTGCCTTCAGCTCAGGTCATGATCCTGGAGTCCCGGGATCGAGTCCCACATCGGGCTTCCTGCTCAGCAGGGAGTCTGCTTCTCCCTCTGACCCTCTTCCCTCCCATGCTTTCTATCTCTCATTCTCTCTCTCTCTCAAATAAATAAATAAAATCTTTAAAAAGAAAAACATACAAAGCAACCTGAAAAAAAACCCTAAATTTGTAAAAAGAAAATAAATTAGGCAATACATGTCTTCTCTTTCTTATGGGTAGTTGTAACGTTTCAATTCAAGTCCTCTTTTGACACTCAGTTTTCTAACCTGAGGTTAAGGAAAAATACCCTAATCTCCTTCTTAATTAACCTATAAACTTATTTACAATGAACCATTAGTACCAGTCCTTCATAAAAAGGTGAGTGGAAGTGGAGGTATAGGATGTCCAGAGGCAGTTAATAGGCATAATTCAAGTGGCTTCATTCAGTGTCTGTGGTACATCAAAGGCTACCAGCCAAATTCATGTACCTACAGACTCCATGCCTTTTCTCAGGGTGTTGAAGATGAAAGATACTTGTTCAGTTTTATGTGAGGATCTCCCCCCCCAAAAACAAACCTCGAAAAATGAAGGGTATGTATCTTCTTCATTTAGGAAATGACTGCTTATAATAGAAACTTATTTTTAGTCAACTGTTACACTTCCATGATTTCTGTCACCTCTGACCTGCTTTCTGATAAAGCATGACTTCATTCATGGCTCTGGACATGACCTGTGTACACTGACCTGGCGTAAACCTGGAGTGTTAAGTCATTTCATTGGCACTTGCTGGAGGGAAGATTGACATCCCACTATAAGACTGTCTGCAGTGTAAAGCAGCTGCATTCCTAGTGAGACCTGATAAAGTTTATCCCCACTATTTAGGCTCTGCAGTATTACTCACCTTCTCACAAGGTTTTTTAATGGCTATTTTTTTGTCTATGTTATTTTTATTATTATTATTATTATATTAATCATCATACATTACATCATTAGTTTTTGATGTGGTGTTCCATGATTCATTGTTTGCATATAACACCCAGTGCTTCATGATGCCCCTTTTAATACCCATCACCAGGCTAACCCATCCCTCCACCCCCCCTCCCCTCTAGCACCCTCAGTTTGTTTCTCAGAGTCCATAGTCTCTCATGGTTCGAAGGAGAGCAGTTTTTAGCATGCAGCATTATCTGGTTTTTAATGGCCACTGAGCTAAAATAACATGCGTATATGTATGGTTGTTCATTTGTTTCCCTTCTCTTCTTTTACTGGTTCATTCTTGGAGGTTAGAGTAGTTGTGCCCTTCTGGACAGCTGACAATTGACCCTTCTTAGAAATGACACTCACATGTCCAAGTATAAGGAGTTAGATGCTCCAGTTTTCGTTTACCTTCTCATCTACTCAGAACGAATGAACAATCAAGACATTCAATAGTGATTTTCGTGGCCTGTGGACCTGTGTCAACTCGGCACAAAGGGCTTGTCCCAGACATTTTTCTCTGAAGGCTAAGTCGTGGCTCTTTTTTTCCCCAAACTCCACTTTGCTCAGTGATGATTTAAAAATGGTGATTGTATTCTTTCAGTATCTAAAAATGTTGCCCCACATTCCAAAACCTCCATCATTAATACATAAAGGAAAATACAGATTTTGACATACCTGCTTTTTTTTTCTACTCTTATAGATTGATAAATACAAAATATATGCACACATGTCCTATAATTATTAAGCTCTTTTAAAATACATAGTTTCTTTGTTTTACTAGGGAGCTAAGTTATGTTTATTGCAGAGCTTATTTCCTGTACTCTGGAATATGACACTCAAAAAAACCTTTCTGAAATATTAATATGCTCTATCATTTACCTCACTCTGTTCCATTATCACAAACAGCATTTCACATTCTAATTGATATTGTCCCCTTATCAATCTTTATAATTCAGATCCTCATATTTATTATTGTGTTAAAGTTGCTTCCCCTATGTCCTGTTCTACTTTAATAATCATTCCTTGTTTGCCTCTATAAAAGTAAGTTCAAAAATAAAATCTTCTATAAATTATTATAATGCCCATATCTGTTTCTACCTAGAATATTTTAAAGCCCTTAACAAAGTTTCCATTATTGAGTCCCCTCTATAAACTATGATCTCTATACTCTTTGGTTAAGTCTTTTGTTATTTTTTGGAGTGTGTATCTCTTGTCTGTGTGGTCAAGATTTGTAAGCTCTCAATTTAATTAGACTTAATATGCTTTTATAGGAGGTTTTTTCCCTGGGAATTTCTTGATGACTTTTACCTTGTCATGTGATGAAAAATGTGTGTCAGAGCACTGTAGTGTAGCACGGTGCTTTTCTACTTGCTTGCACTCTTCTGTTTTAGATGAACTGGTAGTAGACAACCAACTATTCTATTTTGGTTTCTACAACACAGAGGTTGCTAGGTGATTTTAATCCCTCTCAAAAAGAGGACAATAAACAACAACAAATTCCTGTTCTTTATATTGACGTATTCCACCTAGGAGATCTATCGAATAAAAAATGATTTAAAACATTTTCTAAATGTGCAGTTCCTTATAGACCACCCCCTACATCTCTGTAACATTGCAGCAGATGTTTTTTAATTATGCTGCTATTTCTTCCACATTATGATTTTGTTTGTTCCTAAGAGATCAACTACTAAATAGCAATAGTTGAACACCAACTCCAGGAAATTTAAAACATGAACATCCAACTTATTATGAACACGATAATTTGGTAAAAAACTACTGTGTCAAAATTTTATTATTTAAATACCTATTTGGATTTCTCATCCATTTATATGATTCTCCAGTCTTAAGTGTGATTATAGATTTTTATTCTAAAGGTCTTATTTGTTTAGGGAGAAATATATTTAAATTCTGTCATCCTGGTCATTATTTGAAGGTCTAACCTCGTATTTTCATTTTTAAATAATTTAAATAATGTCATAAAATATTTTTATAATTTTCGTTTCATTTTGAAAATTAAAAAAAAACATCTTTCATCTTTAAGTTTTCATTCCTTCCCCTGAACTTCCCTCATGATGTTGCTTGCTAGCTACTGCCAAAATTAATAGTTAACATTTTCTCTAGTAACAAGTAGTAGATTTTCAAAGACTTAAACAATTGCTTAATGCTTTTTAAATCTGTATTTAAGAATTACACGAACAGCCAGAGCTGATATGCAGCAGGTATACATGAGTGCGGCTATAGCTGATGTTTACTGAAATTTTTCGAAGGTAGCCAGAGAATTCTTCCCTACGATACTGTGGCTCCCTCTGCATGACTCCCTGGACCTCCCCACAATCTTGTAACTAAAATAGTAATATATGGCCTGTAGGTGGCCTCTAGACCCTCCTCCAGCCCTATGACCCATATTTTGACATGTCAACTGTTAAATATTTTTGTTACTGCTCATGTCCATGGCAAGAGAATCATCATTTATTTGTCTTAACTTGATGTTTACTAAACTGTTTTTAAGAATATCTTATGATAGAAGTTTTTTATATCGTCTTCCTGACACCAGTTTTGCAAAATGCATAATTTGCTTTTAATGGTCTTGGTAAGCATACCTTCAGAGTTTTCCTATATGTTCTGAAATCTTTTCAATGTAATATTCCACTTTAAGGAACAGAATAAAATTAGAACCTTTGGGAAATTTGTGGAATTCTTCATTCTCCTTTCTTTGCCTTTTTATTAGAAATAAAATTTAATGAAATTTCCTTGTTTAAACTTTTAGAATGCAAAATGTAGACAGTATTATAACTGAAATAATATTGCTTTTTACAAATAGTAAAAAATCAAATGTTGGCAATTTTATATATACTATAAAAATCTTATTTTATACAGCTTACCAACTCATCAAGCATTAGAATTTTTCTCATTGATCCTTTGCTGTTTGTATTGATGTTATTAATGTAATGGCTTTAAACCTTAACTCATGTAGCCCATAAGACATAAAGCATTTTTACATGAAGATATTCTTTGGGCTTTTGAATAATTTATATCATAATTAATGATTTAAAAATTTATTCTTTTACTTCCCATCTGTCCTAAAGAAATAGGAAGATGGAGTTAGTATACATGTAATAATTTTCCTAAAGAGTAAGGAGAATGGACTCATTGAAAAAGTATCTAGGTTAATGCTGTAGATTTGAAACAGTTTTTTAAAAAGCACTTACAGTCTACCAAGTTATTGATCCTCAATCTATGGCTGTTATAAATGGATGTAATTAGCAATTGACTCTAAATGAACCATGGTAGTAGCTTCATTACTTTGAAAACTTCATTATGTTAATTTATAACATGAAATTCCCAAATCTAAAGGAATAGAATATACATTGTATATCTTAGAATAGAATGTACATGCAAAAATTTCTTTGGAGTTACATATTACAATTTAAGAAGTATTTATTATAAAGTTTTAATGTAAGTGTTTTTAAATTGGGATAATTCTACCAATATAATTTTGCTCATTTTTACACCTTATTCATTTTTGCAATTACCCTTTTTTTATATTTGTATTTGTTCCACCCTTATCAAATTAATAGTATCTAAGCCATAGAATCATAAAGCCCAAACCTGATTTGGAACAGAGATAATACAATTTAATATTTTATAGCTTTCTCTAGTCCTCAGTTTCCTTAAGTGACTGGCTCAAGATCATGAAGTTATGGAGAATTAATGTCAGAATTAGAGCCTGAGATGGATCTATAGTTTGGTTGTATCTTCCACCTGCCTACCTCCTTAGCTTATTTATGGGTTTGTGAGAGTTACAGGAGAGAAGTTTCTTTTGAGATTCAGCTTAATACCCAGCTCCCAGTAGAATTATTGTCCTGCAGCGAACCATATAAATACAGTTGCCAATTCCCAAAGTCCCTTGTGTAAAGAAAAAAGGAAATGACAGATGAACCATTAAATAAGTACACACTCTTTTCTTTACCTCTTTCCTCTCTTCCACTACATGGAATTTCTAGACAGAATCCCCCAAATGCTTGGACACTAGGAATGGCAATTCTGTTACAGAAAATTGTATTTCCTGTTTTAGTGGATGAAGAATAAACCATATCTTCTGCTGGCTTTTTAGAATTAAGATATTGGGCACACCTCTATTAGTTTATAATAGCCTGTTCTCGGACCAAAGAGGTCAAGTATTAGCAAGTATCAGAATATCATAGGAATGTTTTAATTTCAGATGTAAGAATTTGTATGTTTTTTTTTCTGATTTTTATTCAGTGTTTTTTTCTAATGTGGGTTCTCCATCTTGGTTTTTAAAATTATTGATTCCATCATAACTTTTTGTTTGTTTCTGGAAGGTATATAAATTGATCTGATAATGTACATAGAATGCCAAGTGAATTTATACCTGTCCCTCTACATTCCTGTGTTTGATTCTTAAATAATTTTTTATGCAGTGGAAATGCTGTGCCAAACAATTTCCAACTGCTGCCTATACTTCAACTTTGTTTGGCAGTTTTAGTTCTATAAAGACTGTTGATTAGAAACAACCTTGTTGGGTGTATATTTGTTTTTAGCTTAGTGGAATTTGTTCCGTAAATGCTTACTGAATTTTTCCTTGGAGTCACCACTTTGTCTCTGTTAGGAAGTGCAGGGAGTAAATATGCATGAGGACTTCCTTTAGTTTTCTTCTTAGAATTTTAACTGCTGTAGTGATTTTTTAAAAGCATTAATAGAATAGCCGTTGCTGCCAAGAAGCTGACATTCTGAAATAGCACTTCCCTTTGGGCACCATACAGTTGGAATCATTTACTTGCAGAAAAAGTGTATGGGAGTGGCTATGGGGAGGGGGGAGGGAGGAGGAAAACCATTTTATGGGCATATCCTGCTGAGGTCAGTAACCTGCTGTTCAGTGAACTCCAGTCTGACCCCATTTAGACCTGGAGGAGGATCACATAGAGCAGAGAAGCAGCTGAGGCAGCATCACAACAGAAGGAAGCACCTATTGCTGGAAGCTTTGAAGAGACATACAAGGAGGATGGACAAGTAGCACAAAAAGGAAAGGAAGGACTGGATCCAGCAGGATAAACATAGTTTGTGATGAAAGTATTAATGACTTCTGATCAGTGATTGAGAGGAGAATGTATTTAAGGCCCCAGAGAAAGATTTCTATGCAGGATGCACAGCCTATATTGATATATACTTGTTTATAGGTAGAGTAACTGGTTTACAGAGAAAAGTTTTATTTTGATTTTGAGATAAAATATCTGCTTCTAGGGTTTGAAAAAGAGAATAGTTTACCTTTCACCAAAATGTAATGTTTTCTTCATTGAATCTCTTACAAGCTGGTAATGTTGTGAAGCATGGTTGGTAACCGCACAGGCTCCAGAGGCCTGCCACCTACAAAGTGTGTCCTAAGGGACAAGACTGGGAATGTGAGAGTAGTTTGAAGGTTAAATGACTAAGCGTGCATTAATAAATTGTAGCAATTTTTATTGTCATTGTTTTTTCATCTACGTTCTGGAAAATATAGAAAGTAGATACTATCTTTTAAAAACACAGTGAGTAGTTGATGAAGATTAAATATACCAGAATAGACTTTAATTTAGGAAACAAAGAAAAATCTGTCTTGGAACCACATTATCCTTAGCAAGATTCCAACTTTGACCTTGAGGTTTATTTCATTCAATTAAAAATGTAGATATGTGTGTGGGAGTGAGAACATTTAAATGTATTCATTGGCTTTCCCTCAGATTTTTTTTCTCTATAGCTCTTATTTTAACCTCTTTCTTCAGCAGTAACCCTTCATGTTTATTCTGTTTTGCCTTCTGGGTGATTTTTTTTTTTTTTTTTTGTATAATCTCAGTGTATTAGGTCAGAGGGAACACTCAGTGTGTAAGCTGACTGACAGTGTTGCATTTTCTTTGAGAATATTTACCACAGCATCCTAAGTAGTACTAAATTTTTCTTTCAGAACAGGTAACCAAGTATGTGAGTCATCACTGCATTGATTTCTGAATGTTACTATTTTGGAAATTTTCCAAAACTGAACAAAGCCAGAATCGTTGACCATTAAGGAACTGTATTGTAACAATAGACTTGAGGTCTCTTATGGGTGTACATTCTAATTGTTGGTTTTTTGTTTTTTGTTTTTTATTTTTTAAGGGGGCTGTTTGGGGCATAGAAAACTGGAACTTCATGTTCTCCTTGAGAGTTTGCCAGCTGGTTTCCAGCCAACCAGATAACTGCTTGTAGCGACATTCATTTCTGTCGGCCTCTTGATCTTGTGCCAGCCCTTAGAGGGCAATACCACTAAGCCTGCTCATACCATTCTGAACCAAGGGCACTGCTGTCCCGAATGCCTCAAAGTATACATAAAAATCTGGTAAGTCCCCTCAAGGGACTTACATACAGCTCAAGTTCTGATAAAACTCTGAGTGTAAAGAATATATTATTTTACTATTTAAGTTTTGTATTAGTATTTTAAACAGAAAACAGGAAGGCAAATATATAGTTCTGTTGCTCTGTATTCCTCAGTGTTTGGTCCATAAGTAAACCCAGCCTTAAGGAATCTAAACATGTACAGACAGTGGCTCTCTTCTAGTCTTACCAATGCCTCTTTGAATCTTTCTAAAAACACAAGATATTTTATTGTCTCCAACCCTGACCTCCTATCTGATAATTAATTATTTGGATTACATTGGTTCTCAAATACATCATGGCAACAATTTATTTTGTCGCTTCAGATTTTTTTCTAGAATTATCTCTGATTAATACCATTATTTTTCTTTTCAGCCAAGCTCAAAGTTTTACTTCTATAATCGAGTCTTTCTTTTTCTCCCTATATCTACAATGCTACTAATATCCACTCCTTTCCCAATCAGTAATATTTCCCTGCTTGAACATTTTATTTCCTCTGCCACCCTCTTGTTCAGACTTATCACTTTATATCTGAACTACTGCAATAAGCCAATATCTTGTATGTAATAATTTAGAACAGCTAAATCTTCTACTACTCCATAACTGGGAGAATGGCTTTTTAAAAAAAAAAAAGTCAGGCAATAACAAGTATTGGTGAGGATGAAGAAAAATTGGAACACTCATACATCGCTGATGGGAATGTAAAATGACACAGCCATTCACTTTGCAGAACAATTTAGCAGTTCCTTGAAAGGGTAAGTATAGAATTATCATGTGACTCAGCAATTCCACTCCCTAGAGAATTAAAAAGGTATGTCCACACAAAACTTAAAAACAGTGAATGCCATGTTCATAGCAGCATTATTCACAATAGTCTAAAGGTTGAAGCAATGCAACAGATGAATAGACAAACAAAATGTGGTATATACGTGTAATGGAATACTATTCAGCCTTTAAAAGGGAGGAAATTCTGATGTGTGCTACAACATGGACAGATCTTGAAGACGTTAGGCTAAGTGAAATAAGCCAGTCACAAAAGGACAGATATTATATGATTCTGCTTATATGAGGTACCTAGAATTGTCAGATTCATAGAGACTGAAAATAGAGTTGTATTTACCAGGGGCTTGGGAGAGGGGAGATTGGGGAGTTATTGATTAATGGGGATAGAGTTTGAGTTTGGGAAGATAAAAAATTTCTAAATATGGGTGGTGATGATGATTGCCCAACAATAAGACTGCTTAATGCATAGAGCTATACATTTAAAATATGGTTAAAATGCTAAATTTTTGTTGCATATATTTTATCACAATATAAAAAGAGTTGTAAATGAATGTTCATAGCAGCATTATTTATAATAGCTAAAAAGTAGAAATAACCCAAATATCCATCATGAATAAAGTATGGTATATCTATGCAGTGAAATATTACTTGGCCATAAAAAGGAATGAAGTACTGATTCACAATAAAACATATATGAACCTTGAAAACACTATGCTATGTGAAAGAAACTAGACAAAAAAAAAGTCAAATTTTGCATGATTTCATTTATTTGAAATATCCAGAATGAGCAAAGACAAAGAAATAGAAGGGTGATTAGCTGGAGGACGGATGAATGAAGCCTGACTCCAGTTGGCTAATGGATTTATTTTGGGAGTGATTAAATTGTTCTGGAATTTGATAGTGACAATAACACAACTTTTGTGCAATGGCACAACTTTTTGGCTGAAACCCACAGAATTAAATACTTTAAAATAATTTTATGGAATGTGAATTATATCTCAATTTTTAAAAACCCTAAGGGTTAATATATAACTCTTGTAATGCTGTGTTCTAAAGAAACAGCATGTTGTCTGGTCTTGGCTTACTATTTCTAGCTGTGGAATTTTGAGAAAATTAAGTGACCTCCCTTCTTACTCTGTAAAGTAGGGATAACAATAACTACCTAACCAGATGTTTGTGTTAAATGAGATAACATATGTAATGCATCAAGCACAGTGTCTGGCATTTACTAAGAACCCAGTAAATTTACTAAGACCCCTTGGGACATGAGCATTCAACATCTCTCAATACTATTCCAGGTACTATTTCCAGATATTATAGAAAATGACCCAACTTCTTTAGCCATTTATCACTAGTCTGTACATTCTAGCTCAAATCTGCCTCTCCAAATTCTTGTAATGCTCCCTTTACAGAAATCCGTCAGTCACAATGGGCTCTTTAGTCTCCCTCAGTTTGCTGCACATATTCTAACAGCTATGTCTTTGAAAATGCTCTCTCCCTGTTCCTGTCTTTCTCTGACTTTCAGCCTGCCCTTAGAACTCAGAAGACTTTCTTCATGCATTTAGCCTTCTCCCTCATTTCAGTTCATGGTCATCTCTACTTTTGGAGCACCCAAGATTCTCACTACATCTTTGACTAAGGAAGCCTTACTTTGGTTATATTTTTAAAAATATGTGTCTTATCATGGATGGAACTGGAGGGGATTATGCTAAGTGTAATAAGTCAAGCAGAGAAAGATAATTATCATATGGTTTCACTCATATGTGGATCATAAAAGAATAGCGTGGAGGACCACAGGGGAAGGGAGGGAAACTGAATGGGAAGAAATCAGAAAGGGAGACAAACCATGAGAGACTCTGGACTCTGGGAACCAAACTGAGGGTCACAGAAGGGAGGTGGGGAAATGAGGTAACCCAGTAACTGGGTGATGGGTATTACGGAGGGCATGTGTGGTGATGAGCGCTGGGTGTTATATGCAATTAATGAATTATTGAACAATAATCAGCGTAAACTTCCGAAGCAAAGTCTAGGCATAGAAATGTGTTGTGGACCCATAGGAGATTTCAGGAGTAACACAAATGAGAAATGGGAGATGGTTGTATCTTATTCTAATGTAATTTTTGGAAGTACTGACTAAGGCTGACCAAACTCTGCAGTCTGCTAGCATATCAAATGTATTATCTGCCTTGTTCAGTTTGGTGGTTAAGAAGCATTTTCAAGTGGACCCATCTTAATTGCATGTAAGGGTCAGCAGAATGGGAATTAAACAATAATAATAATAATTAAAAAGTATGTGTCTTGTTAGGTGATCAGATTAAAATTTGTATTCAATCTCTTGAACTAAATTAAAGTCCCTGAGCACAGGGACCACATGTTACAATGTTCTACCTTTACCATCACACTTAGTACATTGCCTTGATATAGTATATTCTGAATAAACATTTGCTATTTATAAGTTAAGTTAGTGCTGCATCTCAACAAGTACAAGGCCTTAAATTAATGATTCTCAATCCTGGCTGCACCCTAGAATTACTTGGGGAATAAGGCTTCATTTTTAGCCCAACAAATCAGAATCTCTGAGCATTAGCCCCCAGCTTCCCGCCCAGTTGATACTATTACAACCAAGGCTGAGAACCACTGGATTCAACAGATGAAGTAATATAACCCAGTGGGTCCCAAGACTAACTGATAATCACAGTCAAGATATGAGGATTGCTGATTAGGCAGAGATACTTTGGGCATTGCAAAGTTTTCTCTACAAATATTAGTATTGTATTATGGTGCATTTGGGAGTTTTCATTGCTTTGAGAATGATCCTCCAACCCTGAATTTTTTACCAGCCAGTGGTCTAGTTGGACATATCAAATTATGGGCATCTATAACCTTTAAACTTTATATGATAGTTTTCATACCAGATGTATATCTTGTTCCTTTTTGCTAACTTAAAAATATTCAAATTCTGTGTCTTTTCCAGGCTAGCCAACATCATCATCAAACCCTCTCAAGATTGTCTACTTGCCCTTGCTCCTGTTGAGTTACCACACTTGGAAGCAGGAGATGGGCTCAGCAGCAGCCAACAGGCCATGATCCAGGAGTAGCAGTAAGGGATAAAGCTGCTGGTAAGAATTTGGGTACAGTTGGTGCTTGGTTTCTGAGAAGTAGAAATTTATTCCTAATTTAACGGTCAATCTCTCTTCTAACTTTCAACTCGAAATTATTCTGTACTCTCTCAAATATCTTAATTATCTATGCTTAGGACACATGGGTTAGATTTTAAGAGCTGTGAATGTCCTGGAGTTTTGTGCTAACCTGTGTGGATGGATGGATTTGTATCTACATTGTTTTCTGGAGAAAAGGAAGGTTTTCATCAGATTCTCAAATGTCTTTGAATTTTTTTAAAAAAGATAAGAGCCATGCAAATATAACTATAAGCATGGAAAAATGTGATATCTGTAACCACTTGTCACAGTATTTCTCCTCTCCGTTATTACCTCACTTGTGGTCACTTTGTCTTATTTGTTGAGGATGAAAAAAAAAGTGATTATTTGTGGTTATTTGCTGATCAGAAAAGTGAGCACCTCCTGAACCTAGGCAGCCAGTTTTCATGATAATTTGGCCCCATAGAACCATCAGGGAACTAAAGTATACAATGACCAATTTCAGGAAAGCCTATGTAATTTTTTCACATGATTTTTCTGAAAATATAAATAGAGGTACTGACAGGGAGATACCAAGTACTTTTTTCATCTACAGTTGATATTAATAAAGATCAGTTTGTTCTGAATGCTCTTCACTGAGAGGCTAGTAGGTGTCCCAACCTAAGGGTTATTTATCAGACCATTAACATTTATATAGATGAACAGAAATGGGGAACTGGTAACTGATATTTTTTCCAAAATATTCAAGATGGACACCAGAATGAATTCCATGTATACCTTTGCCCGTACTTTCAGGCAGTTAAAATTATGGGGGCATCGTTGGAAAGAAAATGGAGGTTACATTAAAAAAAGAAGAAGAATGAGTGTTGTTTTTTTTTTCCTTCTGTAACTCTTAGCAGGTAGTTCAGCTTCAGTTTCACTGAATCTTGTTTATGCATTCAGCATAACAAATCTTCTAAAAGGCCCATGTAGCTGTAATCTCTGCCCTCACTCTGGATGCCTGAGGATATAAGTATCTACTCTGCCACTTGATACTTCTTAGAGACTGACCTGGTGCTGAGAAATCCTTCCCATTGTGTCCTCAATTAAACTCCCATGATTCCTAGATGTTGCCATTTTCCAGACATAAGGCAACTACGTCTGCCTAGATTACCTCTCTACCCTGGGAATTTTAAATCACTCTGTAAGGGAAAGAGAACTCAGCACTACTAACTCTCAGAATGAAAATTTTCCCCTTGCATGCTAATATTTTTAGAGCATTCATTGTCACTGAAAATAGACTTCCTCTTTCCCCTCTAAGGCTGGGCTGGAAAATCTTAGGTAATTATGAATAAAGCATTCTTTGCTTTTCCCCTCCTCCCGTAATGGATGCTTTACCTCTCACTGTGAGGACTGTGGCTACTCATTCTATATTTGACCTTTATATGAGAAATGAGATGCATTTTTAAAATGGAAGTTTTACAATAACATTAGAATTTTTCTCTTCTTGGAGATGAAGTGTAGGTAAGGAAGGAAGTGCAAAGTTTGGGGGAAAATGTAAGAGAAATTACTAAGAAAAGGAGAAATTAAAGTATTAGCTATTTGTGAGAGAGAGAGAGAGATTGATTTCACAAGTAACTCCCAGAGGAGTTCTTCCTTCATATCCGAAAAACAGTATTATTTTGTATTTAGCTTTTTACAGTTGGATAAGCTCAGCCTAGGAGATATTTAGAAATTTAGTGATAAATAAACCTAGGACTTGTTTTTAATAATATTTATTAGCTTTGTGTTCTTAGGGAAATTATTTAACCTCTTCAAGCCTTGTTTTATCTGGCAAGGAGGAAAATAGGTCATAAATAACAATAATGGAATTATATATATATATGGATATATGTACATGTATGGATAATATGTACAGGGCCTGGCACAATTAAATTCAAAATCATATTAGTATTTGTTTATTATTACTATTATTAATGTTGCTTTCAGTTTTTAAATAATAAGTGCAATCAAAGAGTATTTCCTGAGTTCCTATCAAGCACCAGGCGCTCTTTAGGAACCAGGGTGCCTTACTGAGCAGAAAGATGAAAGTCCCTGTACTTGTTTGGCTTAGAATCTAGAGTGGCGGACAGATATAAACAAGATAAATAAATAAAAATGTATAGTGCATTAAATATCAAGAAGTGCTAAGCATAAGAAATTTAAGACAGAAAAAGAAAATTGGGGGGGTGGTGAGGTAGTAATTAAAGATGGAGTAGTCAAGAAAGACCTCATGAGAAGATTAATTTTGAGTAAAAACCTAAAAAAAAAGTATATAAATAGACCATAAAGTCATATGGGGAAGAACAGGTAGGGGAGAATACCACAAAGACCTAGAGTAGTAAAAAGTTTTCACAGAATGATCCAAACAGAATCAGAGGATCTTATACAGCTAAATCATCTACCATCTGTAAATATGTACACATATACCCAAATAAGTGATACAGATAAGAACTTTGGAAGTTCAAGGAATAGCAAGGTCCCTCCAGACTAAAACAGTTAGAGGAGGACTTCGCAAAGGAAGGTGGCAGATGGTGGCCTGGATTTGAAGGATAGGAAGAAATTGCATAGTCAACAAAAGAGTACAGACTTTCAGTTATAAGATGAATAAGGTCTGACAGTCAAATGTGTAACATGGTGTCTATAGTTGATAACACCATATTGTATAATGGAAATTTGCTAAGAGAGTGGAAGTGTTCTCACACACACAAAGAGTGGTAAACATGCGAGGTGATTAATATGTTCATTAACTTGATGGGGGGGAATCCTTTCATGATTTATATGTATAGCAAATCATCACCTTGTGCACTTTAAATATCTTACAGCTTTGTTGGTCAGTTGTACCTCAGTCACACTGAAAGAAAAAGTTCTAATTAAAGTTATTTTTGTATATCACAGTTCCATAGCCTTCACACTTTCAGCCATAAAAACAACAACAACAACAACAACAAAACAAACAGGGAATGACACCCTAATGGAGAAGTGGAAGAGAAACAGCATGAGATGGAGTGAAGTAAGGATGTTGGTGTTGAGGGCAGGTGGGCGAGACAGAGCACGACGGGGGAGGCAAAGAGAGGCTACCTTGCATAGGGATGGCACGTGGTGGGAGCGAAGATAGAAAAGCAGGTGAGGCCAAATTTTGTAAAGCTCTTAGGCCAGGCTAAAGGTGATTACATGCCATCATACAAATACTGAGGAGCAGTGGAAGCAGGTGAGTAACCAGATGCATCCAGGTCATTAGCAATACTGTTTATTTTGACAAGTTTAGGAGAGTATGGAGATGGAGGAAGTGGTTGAGTGATTCAGGAGTGAGGCTGAGAACATGGATTATGATATTAGAGGTAAGACTGAAAAAGGAAGATAGATTTGATAGGGAAAATCCTGAGGATTTGATCACTAATTGCAAATAGAGGATAAGAAGAATCAAAGTTTTCTCTTCAGGTTTTAAATGACCAATTAAGTGTTGGCATTAAAGGAAATAGAGAAGTAGGGGCATATTGTGAGTTTGAACTTATGGTGTGAAGGAGGTGACACAATCTAGGGTAGGTATCCTTAAGACTACTAAGGATAAAGTTCATGCAATGTTTGACAGGCTGAATTGAGTTGCTAAGAGAAATTTTTCACTGTGCATTGAAATCTAAATATTAACCTAGTGCAAAAATTGTATGAGAATATGCCTATCAAAATGTTACATTTTTACACCAGGGAGTCATAAAAGTATTGCTCAAAAATGGGCCATTAGACATCACCTTGGTCCAGTTGGCTAATTTTATGGCAGGTTAAAGGGTACCCAGACATAATACATGACTTCCTAAAGGTCATGTCATTAGCTATTGGCAAAACCTGGACTAGCCCCTCAGTAAGTGTCCTTATTGAGACCTACTACCTCTCTATGTCATCTGTAAGAAGTGTTAGTGATTTCTATTTTGCTGTCTTGTTTGTGGAGAAAAGAGTTAGAAGGTTTGGATTTGCCCATTAGAACTCTCTTGTAGCCATTCTTCTAATTATTATGGATATTCTCACCCTTCCTCATGAAACAGACCTTACTCATTTACAAGCTTCACTCTTCTTGCCTTAGTCATTTTCTCCCACCTATGGTCATTGTTGATGTATCCTGATTAAAAAATAAGTCATCATTCTATTTCCTCAGTAGTTTGAGACAGAACAGTTATTTCTAATATTGTTATTTTTTCCTGTTTATCTTTTGGAAGAAAAATGGCTTTTCTTATCTCAAATTTAAATCACCACGTAGTCTTTAAAATGAAGACTCCAAATGTCCTTTCTTTGCAGACCAGCCTTATGAACTGAAGTCCATCATCATTATTCTAACAAACCCAATTGATTTATCCTTTGAGTCACAGAACTTTAAAACAAAAATAGATCCTAGAGATCATCTAAGGCAGTGCTCTTCAAACTATTATTCTCCAACCCATCTGTTACTAAATGTTTTCTTAAATGTAAGTATCTAGCAATGTGCAGAAGTGTATTTAAAAGAGGAAAATGTTTACTTTTTTATTTACAATAGTGCTACAATCTTTCTTTATGTTTCTTTACTCTCTCCATTACACATGCCACATTATGATACAAGTCATGGCTGAACTGTATGAAAGCTGTATCTTGTGTATATTTTAAGGCCCAGATTGGTCTCATTGTCTCTATGTCCCAAGAGACTGAATTATAGAAGACTATTGACATTCTCATGGGATTCTACTGAGAGCTTTGGCAATCCCTGAATTCACAAATAGTACTGTAGCATTTTTTTTTTGCATTAATGCCTGTCCACATGTGACCTGTACTATGAGTTTAGAACAAGTAAGCCATGCTAAAATAGACTACACACTATGAAAGTTATTTTCACTATTCTTGTTTCAGTTTCCCATCAAAGGGTGAAGTATCAGTTGTCTCCATTTATCTCATAGGATATTTTAAGCAGAAATGAAAGTCTTGGTGAAAACACTTTGTATTCTGAAAGAAAGTTGCAGTGCAAATGAGGGCATTAGAAATGTTTACCCATCTTTACAGATGTTAATCTGACCAAAGCATTTTCTCAAAATGTGAAATAATGCAGTCAATGTAGTCTCCCCTTATGGGGGAGTGGGGAGGAGGGATGTTCCAAGATGCTCAGTTGATGCCTGAAACTGTGGATAGTACCAAACCCTATATATACTCTTGTTTTTTCCCATATATACATACCTGTGATAAAGTTTAATTTATAGACACAGGAAGAGGTTAACAGCAATTGTTCTAAAAATAGAACAATTATAACAATATACTGTAATAAAAGTTACATGAATGTGCCCCCTTTCCCTCTCCTCTCCCTCAAAATACCTCTTTTTTTTTTTTTTTTGGAATGATGTGAGAAGATAAAATGCCTGAATGGTGAAATGAAGTGAGGTGAATGGCATAGGCAGTGTGACATAGCACCTTCTGACCATGTGTCAGAAAGATTCTGGATGGTAGATGACCACGGATAACCAAAACTGCAGAAAGCGAAACCAAGGGGGGCCAGGGCAGCGACTACTGTAGTGTGTTATCTTGGCTTTTTTAATGTTGAGAAGATTGGGAGAATAATTAATGGGTTTCTTGGATAATCTGTGACCATATAGTTAAAGTTGTATATGTGTATTGCACTTTTATAATTCTTAAAAGGCATGTACAGTCCTTGAATTTTGCTAGGAGTCTTAGAGGGACTTTAAGGAAAAAAACCTTGGCCGTCTTCTCAAGATCTTGAATCCTCCTCCATACTTACACATGTGCACACTTACATGCTTCCTTAAATCCTTCTAGCCAGCTTGCTTCCTACTTTACTTAGAATATTGAACTCATTGGGCAAGAACTTCTACTTTTCTTTTCCACTCATACCCTCAAATCCAGCTGATCCATATTTCTTCTCTTCAGAATTTTCTCAGTTTTTCCATGAATTAATTATTTTTTAATTGTTCCCTCTGCTATTCTTTTCTTTTTCCTGATGGTCAGTTTAAAGTGTCCCAGTGTGCTTCTTCTTAAATGCAAATCTAACCATGTATTCTCCTTCTTAATACCCTTTAATGGTTACCCATTGTTAAACTTTGCTAAAGCAATAGAAGCTTCCTCCTCCCTGCCCCACAAAGTTTTTACAGTTAAAATGGAGTTCATCTGGTCAATGCAGGAATAGATGCAATTTTGGGACTCTTAGGGTCACCTGCTAACCCCTCTTTAACCAGTGTGGCTTGAACAGCTCTGTGAACCATTGATATCTAAAGTACTCATTTTGGAAAACCATTGACCTACAATGGTTTTGTAGCCCTATCTGGCTCTTAATTACTCTTCAACCTCCAGGTCACCATACCGTCCTTCAGATTCCATGAGGTAATTATTCCTTACTGTTTATAGGTCTTGAACCTAACATTATATTTCACACATTCAAGCCTTTGTACTGGCTGTTTCTCTCCTCTGCCTTTTCAATAAAGACCCAACTCGGGTTTCTCATCAGCAAAGCCTTGTATCTGTGGCACTCATGTTCCTCAAACCCCACACTTACTGTAGTCTCTTGTGCCTGTTTCTCTATAAACTCAAATCCCTAGGACAAAGGCTGTGTCTTATCTTCTTATTCCTAATATCTTGCACAGCATCTGGTTACATAGTAGGCGCTCCATCACACTCTTTAAAACAATTCACTTTGTGACCTTTTTCATATCTTTTATTTTTTTTCCTTTGTCCTCTCTAATCCCCTATTAAAATAATATACAACATTGGAGGATGGGGGGGTAAGGAACTGTGGAAGGTGAGTAGTTGGAACTTCAAGTTCCAACTTGAATCCAATAGCAATATCATATACAAAGTTAACATTATTTCAGAACTTGAACCCCACACATACTCAGTTGTAACTAACACTTGTATAAGTAACATTTGCTACCTGAAATATTTTTTTTCCTGCAGTATCCTACCCAAATTAAATTTATTGCCATTGGGATTTGTGCTTTTGTTGGCTATTTTGGGGATGTATTTTGGGGACTTTGGGGATGTATTCAGTGTTCTAATTCCAGTAGTATTGATGAACATAAATGCTTCACTATAGGAAGAGAGATTTGAAGAGATATGATATTTAATGTCTGCTGGATGATAATTTTCATGAATAAATACACTCAAGACTTCGTTTAGTAAAACATGAATTCGGAAAATGTTTTGAAAATTCCAAAAATTTCAGTTGATGATAGATTTTCTTCTCAGGCCATTTTTGTTTTGTTCTGTTTTTTTAGTCTCAGGGAGGGAGGAGGAGAAAAGTGGTCAATGTACTTCAGAACATAAGCTCTTTGGGAGGCCATATGTTTGGCATTGTTGTCTGGGTGCTTTGTGGTATTAAGAGGACATAGCTGGGAATGTATGCAAGGTTGCCGGGCTAAATCAATATGCTAGAACTCTAGAGAGCATTTTTGGAAAGATTACTGAGCTCCAGGTTCCCTAACCAAATAGTAAAGTGATTATTAGAATCCATAGGTTTTCTAGATTATGAGAATTCATAGAAGAGAGTAAATAAACTTCTCAATTAAAATGCAGAGTTGAATCACAGATCTGTACCTCTGAAACAAACAATACATATATGTTAAAAAAAAAAAAAAAGAAGAAGATAGCAGGAGGGGAAGAATGAAAGGGGGGAAAATCGGAGGGAGAGACGAACCATGAGAGACGATGGTCTCTGAGAAACAAACAGGGTTCTAGAGGGGAGGGGGGTGGGGGGATGGGTTAGCCTGGTGATGGGTATTAAAGAGGGCACGTTCTGCATGGAGCACTGGGTGTTATACACCAACAATGAATCATGGAACACTACATCAGAAACTAATGATGTAATGTATGGTGATTAACATAACAATAAAAAATTAAAAAATAAAATGCAGAATTGAACACTTGAACTTATTAAATGTATTTCACTAAGAACAAAAAAAATATATAGCCTTTTGTCATACTTATTCAAAGTATAAAACCAGGTGGTCTCAAAAAGGTTTTATTTCTCTTGTTCAGTTTCATACTTTCTTAAGGTATAATGTAGTAAGTTTTCTTTGTTTAATTTGTGCTTTAGTTGTCCCCTGCTCATTTTCAAAAGTTCTGCCTTCTCAAGGTGGGTCATTCTTTTAGACATTTTAAAAATTGAGATTACTTTGATGCTCATTCTACTAGCACGTTTTCCTAGAGTAGCAAGGTAGTAAAGCATATCTGAATGAATGCCTAGCACATAGTAAGTATTTAATAGTTTTTGATTGAGTAATGGGATTATCATCCTATAGAATGGAAGATAACTTAATATCAAAATGTTTTTCAAAAACTAGCTTTTATTAATGATGTAGAAGATACTTCTCTTCATTAACACGGGTCATACAACTGGAATTTATCATAAAATGCCTACTTTCAAATCTTTATCGAGGCAAGTTTAAAAGGGCAGAAGGGGAAGAGAAGTGGCCAGGAGATAAAGGAATTGACTAAATTTATGAGACTCAAAATATTTACTAAATTTGTAATTTTATAATTGCAAATTTTATAATATTACAAAATCACAGAGAAAAGTTATATATTTAAAAGCTCAAAGAAAATGATTATTTCCTTTCATGCCATGGAGGAATCTTCTTTATTGCCTTCCTAGAAAGGACTAGTCTAGCACCTGATTGGGTTCTTCTGATAATGGTCCACGCACTGATTTAGCACATTTTTAGGAAGTCCTCCTGGTTTAGTGTCATGCTGAGTTACAATCCGCATTTACTAAAGAATGTTGGATCCCTTTTTCATACAAAAGTCCCTTAAATATTAAACTGTGGTATTCGGTATTTTAGACACCCTCAGATCACCTGGGGCTCCCCTGTAGTTGTCTGGACACTGCACATCTGTCACTCGAGTCCTGGACCACACTTGCGTCCTTGCCTGCGAGTACACACCGCTTTTCACACTCCAGTGGCAGCATACATCCCCCCCCATACAAGCAGCTGATAAACAAGATCTCTTCCACCTTTACTTTGCTACTGTGATTATCGAAATCAGTGTGGAAGATTTTAACAATTTATTAAATTCCATTTTGTTATTTTTAGTTCCTCTTTTAAGCCTACACAAATTTATGAAAATCTATTTCCATTCCATGTATTGTTTATAAACACAGGTTCTCTTTCTTTCTCATTTCCTCTGTAAATTTTGTAAAGATGACTTCTTTTTTTATTACTGATTTAAGTTGATATAATTTCTTTTTTTTTAAGTGGATAATCATTGAGAGAACATGTCATACGTTTTTAATTAAAATCTTAGCTAAAATTTAGAAGAACTCTTATTATATCCTTCATCTTCTCTATTTTTAACTTTCTCCTCTGGAAAATGGAGGCATCAGATTTCTTACTTAATAGGAAAAAAGGATCTACTTTCTTGATATAACATCATACTTTTAAAACTCTAAAAGTCAGCTTTACATTTATAACCAGCAACATAATAGATGGCTCCCACAGACTGGAGGCAGCTGGAGAAGGATGTGATATGCTCTGCACACCCCACCCCACCCCACCATGTCCTCTGTCCCTAAACAAGGGGCAGATATGGAATTGGCAAGGCCTTACTGGAGTCATTTTAAGGAATTTGTTCAGTGAGTTGGACACAGTGATGAATCATGAACCTAAGGATGTACTAGAAAGTAGGTTTGAAGATGTTGAAGCAATTTTCTGAGTTCTGAATGTGTGGTTCCTTTTGCCTTTACTTAGAGATGTTCCATTGGTTGTGCAGATAATGCATTTTTCACCTTATTTTTCATATAACCAATTTATTAGGAATAGTAGGTAATATACCTGATAAATCATAGAAACCTGAGAATGTTTGGTCTAAGTCACGTTAGAATATGAGGGTCAGAATGACATAATAAGCACAACTGGCATTGATATGAAGAACTGTGATTTGTTTTTAGAGAACATTAGAACTGATGTATATAAGCTTTAAACTTCCACGACTGTTTCTCTAAGCCTCAGTTCATCCATTATTTCTATTTGGGAAAATTCCTTCAAGAGTTTTGTTTTGTCAACATAGGAAAAGGTATATTTATGTATAAAAAATATTAACTCCTTCTTCTTTGTATGTTCACTCAACCACTATCTAATTACCTTTTTACTTAATTCTCATTTACTCCCTTCTACTTTTTAACTGTTTTTTCATTTTCCTCCCTGTCTGAAAACACTGCTTCTTGTTTGCCTGATACGAATACACACACACACACACACACACACACACACACACACACACATTTTTTAAACAACTAGGTCGTACTCTTAACCAAAATGAGAAAGAAGGTTGACTTCACTGGAGTGCTTTTGTTGTCTTTTATGTTCATGAGATAATTATGTCTTAAGACCCTTGATAATACTGTGATTGAAAGACCTGTTGCTGAATCCTTCTACCCCTGGAAGATTGGTAAGAATTCCCTTTAAATTCAGTTATTCAGCTGAATCATTTAAGTACTTGCAAATCAAGAGTTTACTTTGGAAACATTACATCTGATGTATTTTAAAAAGTTGGATGAATTGCCCTTTAAAACAAAATCACTTCTTCAGGAGAGGCCCCATTTTTCCCAAATACTTAATGGAGAAGAAATCTTTTCCTATTGAAGTGATTCAGACTTACATTATTTGCTCTCTTGTTTAATGCAAGGGATTTCTTAAAAATTTTATGGAAAGTGTAAGTATATTTTCATGCATTCATAATAAGGAAGACAACAGAGGTAAGGCAAAAAAAAGGATTTAAAAATGATAAATAATGTGGGCATTGTTACTATGCTAATTTCTGTTCCCATTTCAGTGCTCAATAGCTTCTGTAAATAAAATTATCAGTTGATAACATTTAAACTAGGCACTTTAGTAAATGGAGGTATTGCTTATATATGAGCTTTTTTAAAAAAATTTTAATTTTACTGAGGGGGTTTCAGGACTACTAATCATGGATTACATGAAGCAAAGTATAAAGCAATAGAAGGTCACCTCCAAGTTGGGGATAGAGTTGAATTCCTGCCAATATAGTTAAATAAGGTATTATTAACAGGACACCTTCATCCAAAATCTGTACATTACCAACTCCTGCCCTCCAGATTTGTGTGACCATGAAAATTGCTGCATATTTCCTGAGATAACACCTGTCCCCCAGCTTCAGTCCTTGACATATTGTGAACAAAGATATATGTCCAATGAACTAGTTCCCAGGGAAATGAATGAGTGTACACGTGCGCGCCTGCACGCGTGCGCGCACACACACACACACACACACACACACACACCTCTTCAGACTTTATTATTACAGACGATTTGCAAAATCTGTGGATAAATAACATGCATTAATCTTACTTAATGGATAGATGATGCTGAAAGTAATATGAAAATCAAATTAATTCTGTTTTTCCCCATCCTTGCCTTTGAGAAACCTGAGTCTTCTGAGAGGTAAGGTGACTGCTTCAGGATGGGGTGGTGAATTACTGGTGCTACTGGGTCTGCCTCTCAGATCCTCTGAATGCATACATAGGTAGCTTTTTACCCACAGCTCCATATAACATCTATCTTAAAAAGTCTGTAATTCATAGTTTCTTTTTAATCTTTTTCATAAACTGATGCATTGTTATTAAAGAAATTATTAAAGGAAACACTTTTCTAATTACCCATGGTTCTGATATCTTAGTGATTGTTTTTCTTCTCTGAAATTCTGTATTCCTTAAAGGCAATGGATTTTTGTGTCCTCTGAATGACACCTTGTTTAGTAACATAACTTTAATCAATCAGCATGGCCACATTAAGCCTTTATTTTGAACCATATTTCTACTTACTTTTTATAATGAAGTTTGGGTGTTTCTTTCTTTTTTTTCCTTCATTACTTGTAATTTATTAAAAAGAAAGTACTGCCCTTTAGGTTCCATAGTTTTATAACAGGATTACTGACAACAAAAGAGTGGGTACTATATTAGCACCATAAATATTTTTTGTATCAATTTTTTATTTACATTGTAGTTGGTTAACATATAGGGTAATATTGGTTTCAGGAGTAGAATTTAGTGATTTATCACTTACAACACCCAATTTCATCATAACAAGTGCTCTCCTTAATACCCATCACCCATTTAGCCCAAAAAGATTTCATGGTGAAGAAATGGAGTCGCTGTTAACTATAGCAGGCAAAATGAAAGTTTAGTAAATGCAAACATTTTCTGGAACAAAGCAGAATACCGGTAAATAAAGGTATCAAATATAACTGGTTACCTGGACAAATATTTTTAAATGTTTTAAGAAATATCAATGAAAACATTTGAATTGTGTAGTCATCCACATAAACTGAAAATGACCTGATGGAATTTGAGCTCCTGAAGTACTTGGACTTCTCTTTTATCCTTATTATGATCCCTAACACTGTGCTTGGAACATGGTGAGTAATTAATAAGTGCCTGGCAGATGAATAATGATTATCATTGATTTACTGAATGAGGAAGCGCGTTGGGAAAGTGCTGTCTATCAATATCAAGTTGGTTACTTTGAAACATTTTATATAAGATTTGGGAGGAAAATAAGTGTGCCATTTGATTATGCTATATTAAGAATTCCATTCTTACACCATATAAACTCATATTTGGCCTACATAATACACAAAGCACCAAACTGGGTTCGAAGATAGTTGGAAAAGGATGTGGTCAGAGAGGGTTTTAAATTATGGATTTACTGGAAAATAATCTTGTTTCTAACTTTAAAATCCTAAACAATACTGTAAACAGTTGGGGATTGAGTGTGCTTTGTGTCAGAGAAAGGTCTTTGTATGTATTTATTAGCACATTTCATCACACAGAAAGGAGTGCCTGGCTCTGGGAAACACACCTACTGAACTCTTAATTACAGTAGTGATGCTTCCAAGCAGTAGGGAATACCAAAGACATCAGAGCCATGATTGAGGATGTTGAGGAAATGTCTTAGGCACGATTTGAGTAAGTTTTAATTGTAGTAAGAAATACACAACCTCTGTGAAGTCATCCCCAACTCCTTGAAGCAAATTTAGACCCTTTCTTTTCTATGTCTGCAAAGCATGTTTATAAAAATCTAGTGAAAAACTAATCACACTATTTCCTTATGATGTTTCAAGAATCTCTCTTCCTCAGGGACAAGAATCTTGAATCCTTCAGACATACCAGGTACTTAATAAATATTCAAATGAATAATGGGCTATTATTGCCTAAAAATACAGAAACCATGTAATATCAGGTATATAGTTGAGAGAAAAAAGTGCTCTCAGTTATTCACAATAATTTATTTATAGAGAGATCTCTAGTAATCTCTTTCCCTGTGCTTTTTAAATTTTAAATAGCATTAGAGTTACATATTTCTTGGGAAATTGAAAGAGTGTTTGTGAGAACATTTGGGCTCTGGGCCTAATTGCCAGATAATAATTTGAAAAGTTTAAAGATTATAGTCCAAAGGTATAAACTTATTTAGGCATTATATTTTTTTGAGCTTATTTTAGCAGTGTATATTTCCCTATACCACCATTCTATCTATCTAGGTTTTCTAATTTGTTCACTGAAAGTGTATAGCAGGGGCGCCGGGGTGGCTCGGCTGGGCGACTGTCTTCGGCTCAGGTCATGATCCTGGAGTCCCGGGATCGAGTCCCGCATCGGGCTCCCTGCTCAGCGGGGAGTCTGCTTCTCCCTCTGACCCTTTCCCCACTTGTGCTCTTTCTCTCTCTTAAATAAGTAAACAAAATCTTTTAAAAAAACTATATAGCATTTTATTTTTTAATATTCTCTATATCTGTATTTATAGCACCTCTGTCTACATTCGTTTGTGTTGTTTTTTTTTTTTCTTATCGTTTTAGTGATTTTTCTGTCCACTGCATTCCTTCTCAAAGAATCTACTCTTGGGGGATGCCTGGGAACTCAGGTCATGATCCCAGGGTCCTGGGATGGAGCCCCTCCTCGGGCTCCCTGCTCAGTGAGAAGTCTGTTTCTCCCTCTGCCCCTCCCCTCGCTGGTACTCCCTCTCTCTCTCTCAAATAAATTCTTTAAAAAAAAAAAAAAAACTCTTGGATTTATTCATTGAACCTACTATATATGTTTTTGTTCTTAATTCTCTTATTAATTACTTTGCTTAAGTTTGTCTTGTTTTATTTTCCTAAACTATTGGGTTAGAATGCTTATGTCATTTATTTTTATTCTATTTTGTGTTGTAAAAGATTTTAAGGCTGTGGTTATAATTTGACTACAGTTCATGCATTTCAGGATGTCCTGTATTAATTACCTGTTTTTCAGGAATCCTTTCTTTTAAAGTTTTCATTAAAAAAAATAAGTTTTTGTTTCTTCTTTGAACAAAAAGTTATTTAGAAAAAGAAAAAATTGTTCAGCTTGTTCTCTACTTGACTGATTTTTTGCAGTATGAACTCTATTTTTTTTCTTCTTATGATTCTGTTTTATATTTTGCTATAGAATTACGTCATCTGGCTCTATTTTCCTTAACTTCTTAATTTCAGTGTCTTTTCCAATTTAATCATCCATCTGCTGCTTCAGAAAGTACCTGTGAAAACTTCCCTTGGCAGGACAAGGCACAGGAGATCTACAATTTATTTCTAGAACACTAAGCAAATCATTTCTAAAAGCATGCTCTTCTACTACTATTGAGTAAGATGTTAATTTTTTTTCTTTTAGTTGAAGTTCTTTTTTTTTCCCATAGGTACCATTCTGGATTATCTCCCCTTACTCATATATCCTTGAAGGAGGGCTGATTCACCTACTACCACAAAAGTGTAATAGTACCTTAGACTATTCAAAACATTTCTTTTACTGGGACATTTAGAACATTATTACTTTTTTCTGTTTGTTGAAACTATTGCTTAAGAGATCAGGTCCCCCCACCCCCAGTCTGTCTTTGTATTTGTCTTTCACTTGTGGTCTCTAGTCCAGGTTCATAATTTGGTTTTGTCTGATTTCCCTCCTCCTTCCCTCCCTCCCTCCCTCCCTCTTCCTTCCTTCCCTTCAGTCCCCCTCTCTCCTCCCCCTCTCCCTCCTCCTGCCCTGTCCCCCAAGTAAGGGATATTGGGGCAGTCAGATAGGGTTTTCTTTATTTTCCACAACTGACTTAGGAAGAGGGACTGTGGTTAGACTCAGTGTTGTCCCTTAATATGGATTCATCTGCAGTTTATCCATAAATTTCTCAAACTTACTTTCAGTTAGCACTGTTCCCTGGTATTTTAGTGCTGCTGCAGGATATTTTCCAATTTTTGTTTTTCTTTGATTATTTCAATGATCCACTGGGAAGAGGGCTTGGATATCTGCTCTGTGTTACCACTTCTCTACCAAGTCCTCCAGCCTAATTTTGTTCATGAACATGATGAAAATTAGCTCCTCAAATGGATTTAATATTGGATGCTGCTTTCAAGGAAATTCAAAATAGAAAGTAGGCTTTCAAGAAGAGAGAATAAATTATCAGCCAGTCTCTCAAGGACAAAAATAAGCCAAATCTTATGAAACAGGTTTTGGAGTAAACTTTTTTTTTTTTTTACACATTTCTAATTTAAGTTGAACTCTTCAAATGAAACTGAAGAGCTAAAATCTTTAACTCACAAGCATTCTTACATAAATTTTGCTAGGAAAAGGGGACTCATTGCTTTCCTAAGATTCTCAAGAGGATCTCAGAGCTTAGGAATGAATGCTGCAAATGCATAAGAAAATTAAGGCAAAAATTCATTATCTTATGAGTTTCTATTTTGGATAATAAGCCTGATTCCACAAGAGATTGCTTTAGCACAAACATGAAAACTTTAAGCATGAAAACTCTTTTTACTACATAAAAGGGGAGAAAAGAGCTGCAACTGGAGTGCAGAAAACTGGATGATTTGAACTACATCCAGAATAATCCACAGATTTTAAACAAGATCCTGTATTGCGTAGTTCCTCTGGTATGCTGAAGGAAGAAGGACGAGGGAGTTTTAAAGACAAGTGAAGAGCACATTCAGTTTCTCTTGGCCTCAGCTTCAGTTTCACTGTCTGTATTAAGGGCACATAAGAAGGAACTAAAATGATTGGTCATGATGGCAACTGTGTACTTCTATGGTTGTGGAGGGGGAAAGAGCCCAGCTATTTCCCTCTTAAGACAACTTTTTCTGCTAAAGGTATTTTGCTAAAAATACATTCATTATGTAGTTAGGCACTAGCAGAATAAATAAAGCATATTCTGATGTATCAGGATATTTTCATCTGCTGTTTGTTTTGTGGACTGGTAGAATATATTTCTACAAAAATTGAGCCAATTGATTGTTCAATTTGTGAATAACTGTCCAGGAGTGAGCAGGACTCCTCAGTATATTCCCCTGCATTACTGGTAAATCCTCTGAAGAATCAGTTTCCCAAGTTGGGAAACTCTGGTTTTCTCATTTATTTTTATCGTCTAATTATTTTTCTTACCATTAAGTGAAGTATAAAGGGCACAGAAAGACCTGATTTATTTTTATGAGCAACAAGTAAAAAGACCTAATTAGGGCATCTTTATTTTATTATTTAACTTTTTTATATTTCTTGAATCTTTTCCAGTCATAGAAAAGTTGCTGATCATGCTCAATTTTATTTACTAGCTTATAAGATGAAAAAGAGTAAAATAGGAGTGTGTAGGACACACTGATGAGTAGACAGTGTTTCCAATTAATCTCAAAGTTTGGGATTAATTTAGCATTAATTCTATTCTTTGGTGTCTTCCTGTGTTTTTTTTGGATTTTGTTTTTGTTTTTTTGTTTTGTTGTTTTTTTTTTTTGACATGGTGACCTTCCATAACAAAGAGGAAATAGCAGGAAACTTGGTACCAATTAAAACCAGTTCTCCTTCCACCAAAAAACTGAACTGTCAGCAAATGTAATCTCAAATTCAAGTAGTGATAAGTGTTTTAGAGTGAAACAGGAATAAAGGAACAAAGCTATTAAATTTTAGCATCTGCTGGAAAACAATTAAAATGCATGCCAGTTTAATTAAGTTTGGTATTTAATAAGTTACAACTTGCACAACAGAAGTATAAATAGATGCCTAATGCATGCTGTATATGTTTGGATGGGGGCTGCTTCCAGCAAAACTGAATACATTGGGATGAATGTCTGCATGAATATTGTTTATACATTCACCTTTGGTGTTCATTCCCGCTATGAGTTATTCAACCACTATGATTAAGTTTGTACCAAAAAAACTCCAGGTTAAGTTTGCATCTGATTAGCAGTATTTGAAGCTTGAATTTTTCTAGGATGAGTCAAGTGTAATAACAGGTTTCTGGATCCAAACAAGTCTTCAGCCGTATCATCGAAAGAAACTTAAAATTTGAACTATCTGTTCTTACTGTAACCAAGATGCACTGGATAATCCTGGACACAATCCACTGACTTTGGTTCCTTCTATCACAGTCAGTTGAATTGTCTTCTGAGGTTAGAGGTCTGAATACTCTGTGCCCATTGATTCAGGTCCATGGCTGTCATGATGTGCCTCTAACAGCTTCCTTTTAACTAAAATAGTGCACATGTCAGCTTGGTCTGTTACAGTGAGAACAGAACCGAAATCTGATAGCAGATTTCTCTCATATTTTTTTGTGTTTCTTAATGAAATTAAATATGTGACTTTGCTCTTCTACAGTGAATTAAAAGCTGTCTTTAGGAAAATTCAGAACTCTTAAACTTGTAGCTAGCCATGAAGTAAGTATTTCAAGTAGAAACAGAAAACTTAGAGTTTATTTCTAATCAGCTGGGAATACCAAAATGCTAAGACCAGGCCCATGTGGTTGGCATACAATATTTAGATATAGACATGTTACTGACATTTCAGGTTTGTTTATTTACAGTGGAGCCTGTCAAAAATAGTCATATCTGTTCTGTTTTCATTCAGTCAACAGGCAGTCTTTTGAGTGCCCGCCACATACCTGTGTTAGGTTTTAAGATGGGGAGGGAAGGTAGATAAAGCACAGTATTTGCCTGGAGGGATTTGAGAAACAACTAAGCCAAAGGACAAACCATGTTAGTGATAAGTAGAGGAGTTATCAAGGGAACTTAGGCTCCAAACCCCTCTGAAGTCCTTGCACTTCTATCCAATGTGCTAAAAAATAAGTGAATCATTTTTATTGTGGTTAGGCAGTTTTTTGAGAGTTTGTCTTTGTGTTTGTTGGGACCTGGGTTGAAAATAAACATGTATGGGAAGAGACTTTAAACTTGTTTTTCTCAACTGCTAATTCATGACTAGGTTTCATTTTTTTTCTAGGTAATACTTTATCTATACCTGACAGTATTTTTTTCCTTTTATAGAAGTGTTGTGTGTTCCAGCTTTTAATATGCTTAGTCACTAAAATAAATTTATATGTTAAAAGATAGGATTGCTAAATGTAAATCTTAAGATTGCTAGAAACCAGCAGGAAAGAGGATACGTATATACTGTCATTCATTCATTCAGCATATATTGAATATCTACTTTGTGCCAGGCACTGACTGAAGTATTTTAGTTACGACTATGAAACCAATAGACATAGCTCTTGTTCTGCAAGAAGTTTAAGTCTGATGGAAGATGCAGATAAGAAATAGGTAGATATAGTATAATGTGTTAAGTGCTGTGATGAGGAAAAATACAAGGTGTTCTTGGAACACTCTGGAGAGCATCTAACACTCTCTTGGAAAGTCATTCAAGGTTTCCTAGATGAAGTATTGTCTACACTAGGACCTGGATAGAATATGTGAGAATTAATTTAACCAGAATGGTAAGGGTAAAGAGGAGAGAGATCGGGAAGATTTGTTACAGTGAGAGGGACTACACGTATAAAGGCACAGGGGCAATTGAGAACATGGTATGTTAGAGGAACTATATAAAAATATCAATAAGAGGCTGGGGCAAATAGGCATGAGAGAAAGTCCCAGAGAGGCAGCCAGGGCAGATCCTGACAGCTTTAGGGTCATATTAGTGGGTATGGAAAACTAAGAGGATCTACTGAGGGTGGGAAGAAAGGGAAGTGATGGTATTGAGCACTGGGCTTTAGTATAGAGAATAGGTAGAAGATGAACAAGACCAGAAGCAAGAAGTCCTTTTAATGGACTATTGTAGTGAGCCAGGAATGATAACAGCAAGAGTCATGGTAGTAAAAGTGAGGATGTAGATAATTTATGGATTCCAGAAACAATTAGAAAGTAGAACTAATCATACATGGTATTTAATGGGATGTTTGTATGAGGAAAGAAAGAACTAAATATCCAAGGTTTCATAAGTAAATGGGTAGATGATATTGCTACCCAGTAGGACAGGGAACAACATACACGAGGGGACAAGTTTGGAGTGAAAGACAATGAACTCACTTTGAGATACAGAGATGATTAAGAGACTATTGCAAATTCAGACTGGGGACTCTGCTAAGGACTCAAAGTGGAGATCTGGGATTGATCTGCACCTAGAGCTCATGGTATGTAAATGGGTCATCCAGCGAATGATGATCTCACTCTTTCTGGCCATCTCTTGGATGACCTTGCTGTCTTTTCTTTCTCTTTGCAATCTCTAAATTCTAGAGTTTTCTCAGCCCCAATCTTAGGCCATCTTCTCTAACTGTACCCTCACTCAGGATGATTTCATCCAGTGCTGTGGCTTTAGATAGCATTTGTAGGCTGACAAAGCTCAAAGTTATCTTCAGCTTAGACTTCTTAGCCCTTAGACTTCTTACTAGCCCTTCTTACAAATGCATGTCTAATATACCCACTTGAGTGATACCATGCATTTCACACAGGTTGTTCAAGACAGAACTTACAATTTTCTTTTTTTAAGATTTATTTATTTATTTTGAGAGAGTGAGAATGAGAGAGAGAGAGTACATGAGAGGTGGGAGGGTTAGAGGGAGAAGCAGGCTCCTCGCTGAGCAGGGAGCCCGATGCGGGACTCAATCCTGGGACTCCAGGATCATGACCTGAGCCGAAGGCAGTCGCTTGACCAACTGAGCCACCCAGGCGCCCAGAACTTATAATTTTCCCATCAGTTTTATTACTCCCATTCTCCTCTATCTCAGTACATGGTACCATCTTCAACCTTGTAGCTGACCCCAAACTAGGCATTAGCTTGGTTTCTTCCCTTTCATTTATTCCCTCACATTCAATGCAATTCCAGGTTGTTTTGGTTCTGTTCTGCCTCCAAAATGTATCCTAAATCCGTCCATCCACTTCTCTGATTTACCACCACTGTCACCCTAGTCCAGGATATCATAGCCTTTCTCTTGGATTACTACAGTCTCCCAACATTTATGCTTAATGCCTTCAGTTCACTCTCTACAGACTACCAGAGTGATCTTTTAAAAGTTCAAGTCAGAGCATGCAACTATTCTATATATAATGTTCTGATGGCTTCCCATTGGATTTAAATAGTAATTTAAGTACCTTACCCTTACCTGGCTTTTGCATACCTCTAACCTCATTTTAAAACTGCTCTCTATCTTGCTGAGAACCAACCAGACCAATTTCTCTGTTCCTCAGATTGCCAAGCGCAATTATGCTTCAGTGCCTTTGTATACTCTGCTCCTTCGGGATGGACTGGTATCCCCCCAGCTCATCCTACCATTGGCTTTTTTAGTCAGCTCAGATAGATGTCACCAACACAGAGAGTCTTTTGCTGACTTCTCTGATTAATCCCATTTCAGTTCTTCTCTATCCTGTCTTTCAGATTTATTTCCTTCATAGCACTTATCAATCTGCAGTGTCTTATTGGCTTACGTGTTTGTATAAGTAAGCTTTACTAATGGGGGAACCCAGACTATCTTGTTCACTCATACATCCCTTGAACTCAGAATGATACTTTGATAGAGCTCTCTGTTGAATAGATGAATGAATATTGGGGAGGGTCTCCACTAGAACCCTGAAGACACTAGCCTTTAAGGAGTAAGCAAAGGAAGAAGAGCTTGATGAGACTGAGAAAGAGCAATGAGAGATAGAGGACCACTAAGACCAAGATGTCACTAAAGTGAAATGCAGGTCTGAAGGAAAAGAGAGTTGAGAATAAGGCATTCCTTCTGGCTGAAAGGGAGCAGGAAAAGCTATATGGAGGAAGTGAATTTTGACTGAACCTTGGAAGTTAGGTAAGGAAATCTTGTAAGAAGGACTGAATGGAAGCTCAAAGGCCTAGGTGCAGAAAATGCATGGCTGTTTGGGGAACAGAGTCATCTCATTTGTCTTTCACATACCTCATTTAATTCTTAGAGTAACCCCTTTAGTATTAGTCACTAGATTAAAAAAAACCAAGCCTCGATCAAGACCACACAGTAAGGGGAAGGATGAGAATTTAAATTCACATCTATCTGAATCTTACTCTTACTCCAACTTTAAGTCATCAAATTTCTATAGATAACTCATATTCTCCCTGCAAATAACAGTATGCCAGTGATGGAATGAGGTGTGAACAAGCATGATGACAGTATAGCAGATAGGCTTAACTTTGAATATTCCCATTATGGCATTAAGGGAAATTGAGGTTGAGGATAAAATTAACTACAGGCATACCTTGGAGATATGGGGGTTTACTTCCAGACAACCACAATAAAGTGGGCATCATGATAAAGTGAGTCAAATGATTTTTTTTTGTTTCTCAGTGTGTATAAGAGTTATGTTTATGCTGTACTTTGGTCTGTTAAGTGTGCAATAGCATTATAGCTAAAATAACAATATATGTACTTTGAAAAATACTCTTTTGCTAAAAAATGCTATTATCTGACCTTTTAGCAAATTATAATCTTTTTGCTGGTGAGGGTCTTACCTCAGTGTTGATGGCTGCTGACTGATCAGGGTGGTGGTTGCCAAAGGTTGGGGTGGCTGTGGCAATTTCTTAAAATAGGACAACAATAAGGTTTGCCATGCTTGATTCTTCCTTTCATGAATGATTTCTCAGTAGCATGCAATGCTTTTTGACAGCATTTTACCCATAGTAGAACTTGTTTCAAAATTGGGGTCAGTCCTCCAAAACCCTGCCACTGCTTTATTGATTAAGTTTATGTCATAATCTGAATCCTTTGCTGTCATATCAACAATCTTCACAGCACTGGGGCACATGGGTGGCTTAGTCAGTTAAGCATCTACCTCTTGATTCTGGCTCAGGTCATGATCTGATTGAGATCGAGCCCAGCATCTGGCTCCATGCTCAGTAGGGAGTCTGCTGGAGATCCTCTCTCCCTCTCCTTCTGCCCCTCCCCCTGCTCATGTGCGCGCGCTCTCTCTCTCTCTCAAATAAATAAATAAATAAATCTTTAAAAAAAAAAACTTCACAGCATCTTCACCAGGAATAGATTCCATCTTAAGAAACCACTTTCTTTACTTATCCCTAAGAAGGAACATATCTGTTTTGTCATGAGATTGCAACAAATCAGTCACATCTTCAAACTCCACTTCTAATTCTAGTTCTCTTGCTCTCTCTACCACATGTTCAATTCCTCCACTGAAGTCTTGAACCCCTCAAAGTCTTCCATGATGGTTGAAATCACTTCTTCCAAATTCTTGTTCATGTTGATATTTTGACCTCTTCCCATGTTCCTAATGACATCTACAATGGTGAATCCTTTCTAGAAGATTATCAATTTACTTTGCCCAGATCCATCAGAGGAATCACTATGTATGGCAGCTTATGAAATAAATATCTTAAATAAGATTTGAAAGTCGAAATGACTTCTTGATCCATGGGCTACAGAATGCATGTTGTGTTAGTGGGCATAAAAACAACATGAATCTCATTGTATATCTCCATCAGAGCTCTTGGGTCAGGTACATTGTCAATGAGCAGCCATATTTTGAAAGTAACCTTTTTTGTTCTGAGCAGTAGGTCTCAACAGTGGATTTAAAATACTTACGGGCGACGGGGTGGCTCAGTCATTAAGTGTCAGCCTTCAGCTCAACTCAAGATCCCAGGGTCCTGGGATCGAGCCCTGCATTGGGTTCCCTGCTCAGCGGGAAGCCTGCTTCTCCCTCTCCCACTCCCCCTGCTTGTGTTCCCTCTCTCACTGTGTCTCTCTCTGTCAAATAAATAAAATCTTAAAAAATAAAATAGTGAACCATGTTAAACAGATGTGCTGTCATCCAAGCTTTGTTGTTTCATTTATAGAGCTCAGACAGAGTAGATTTAGCATAATTCTTAAGAGCCCAAGGATTTGGGGGATAGTAAATGAGCACTGGATTCAACCTAAAATCACCATCTGCGTTAGCCTGTAACAACAGAGTCAGTCTGTCCTTTAAGCTTTGAAACCAGGCACTGACTTCTCCTGTAGCTATGAAAGTCCTAGATGGCATCTTCTTCCAACAGAAGACTGTTTTCACCAACATTGAAAATCTATTGTTTAGTGTAGCCACCTTCATTAATGATTTTAGCTAGATCTCCTGGATAATTTGCTGCAGCTTCTACATCAGCACTTGCTGCTTCACCTTACTCTTTTATGTTACAGAGACCATTTCTTTCCTAAAACCTCATGAACCAACCTCTGCTAGCTTCCACCTTCTCTTCTGCAGCTTCCTCACCTCTCTCAGCCTTCACAGATTGAAGAGAGTGAGCTCCTTCCCAGCTCTGGATTTGGTTTTGGCTTAAGGGAATGTTGTAGCTGGTTTGATCTTCTATCCAGACCACTCAAACTTTCTCCATATCAGTGATAAGACTGTTTCACCTTCTTATCATTCATGTGTTCACTGCAGTAGCACTTTTAATATTCTTTAAGAACTTTTCCTTTGGGGCACCTGGGTGGCTCAGTCGGTTAAGCGGCTGCCTTCGGCTCAGGTCATGATCCCAGAGTCCTGGGATCGAGTCCCTCGTTGGGCTCCCTGCTCAGCGGTGAGTCTGCTTCTCCCTCTGACCCTCCCCCATCTTGTGTTCTCTCACTCTCTCTCTCTCAAATAAATTAATAAAATTTTAAAAAAAGAACTTTTCCTTTGCCTTCACAAGTTGGTTGTTTTGTGCAAGACGCCTGTTTCAGCTTTCCACAGGAATTCCTCACTAAGCTTAATCATTTTTAGCTTTTGATTTAAAGTGAGAGATATGTGACTCTTTCTTTCATCTGAATACTTAGAAGCCATTGTAGGGTTATTAATTGGCCTAATTTCAATATTGTTGTGTTCCAAGGAAAGACCCAAGGAAGAGAGAGACTGTGAATGACTGGTCAGAGAAGCAGTTAAAACACATACAACATTTATCATTCAAGTTTACCATCTTATGTGGGGGTGGTGCATCATGCCCCAAAACAATAATAGTAACATCGAAGATTACTGATCACAGATCACCATAACAAATATAACAGAAAAGTTGAAATTACCAAAAATATGACACAAAGTGAGCAAACGCTGATGGAAGAATGGTGCTGACAGACTTGCTCTACACAGGTTTACCACAGTCCTTCAATTTATAAAAAAAAAAAAAAATGCATTATCTGCAAAGCACAGTAAAGTGAAATGCAATAAAACAAGATGTGCCTGTATTCTCATTTCAGCATTTTATCTGTCCCAAAATGTGAGAAATTCCAAAATGTTTGAACCGTGCAGTTTCCATTGGTTAGATTGTTGACAAATCGTTTACTTGTAATAAGAAGCATCTCCTCTTTATCATTTTTTGTTCTGTTTTGCAAAATGACCTATACAAATCACTTGATATTTGAAACATACCACATTTTCTTTATCCATTCACCTGTTGATGGACACTTAGATTATTTCCATGTCTTAGCTATTATAAATAATGCTGCAAAAACATGGGGGGTAAAAATATTCCTTCAACATCGTGTGTTTGGTTTTGTTTTTAATTTTTAAATTTTTTTGTAGTTCCAAGTTTGTATTTAAATTTCAGTTAACAAATAGTGTGACATTAGTTTCAAAAGAATGAAACCGGACCACCTTGTTAGACCATACACAAAAATAAATTCAAAATGGATGAAAGACCTAAATGTGAAACAGGAAACCATCAAAATCCTAGAGGGGAACAGAGGTAATAACTCTTTGACATCAGCCGTAGCACTTTTTTTAATGTGATTTTTTTAAGGTTTTATTTTATTTTATTATGTTATGTTAGCCACCATACAATACATCATTAGTTTTTGATGTAGTGAGCACTTCTTACTAGGTATGTCTCCAGAGGCAAGGGAAACAAAAGCAAAAATGAATGGTTGGAACTTCTTCAAAATAAAAATTTTCTGCACAGCGAAGGATACAATCAACAAAACTAAAAGGCAGCCTTAGGAATGGAAGAAGATATTTGTAAACGACATATCTGATAGAGGGTTATTATCCAAAATCTATAAAGAATTTATCAAACTCAACACCAAAAAAACAAATAATCCAGTTAAAAAATGGGCAGAAGAAATGAATAGACATTTTCCAAAGAAAACATTGTGTTTTTGTTTCTTTCAAGTATATACCCAGAAAAGGAATTGCTGGATCATACGTAGTTCTATTTATTTCTTGAGGAACTGCCATACTGTTTTCTGTAGTGATTGTACCAATTTGTACTCTCACAAGAGTGCGCTAAGATTCTCTTTCCTTCACATTCTCATCGGCATTTGTTATCTTTTGTCTTTTTGATGATTGCCTTTCTAACAGGTATGAGGTGATATTTCATTGTGGTTTTGATTTGCATTTCCCTGATGGTTAGTCATGTTGAGCACTTTATAACATACCTGTTGGCCTTTTGTACCTCTTCTTTGGAAAAATGTCTATTCAGGTTCTTTGCCCATTTTTAATTGGGTAGTTGTTGTTGTTGTTAGCTATTGAGTTGTTTATGTATTTTGGATATTCAGTGCCTATCAGAAATACGACCTGCAGATTTTTTTTCCCAATCTGTAGGTTTTCACATTCTGTTGATTATTTCTTTTGCTGTTCAGAAGCTTTTTAGTTTGTTGTTAGTCCTACTTGTTCATTTTTTATTTGTCGTTTGTGTTTTAGGTTATATCAAAAAAAATCATTACTAAGACCCATGTCAAGGAACTTTTTCCTATGCTTTCTTCTAGGAGTTTTATGGTTTCAGGTCTTTATGTTCAAGTCTTTAACTCATTTGGAGTTAATTTTTGTGAGTGGTATAAGATAGGGGTCTAATTCCATTTTTTTGCATATGAATACCCAGTTTTCCCAGCATCATTTATGGAAGAGACTGTCTTTTCTCCAGAATTCTTGGCTCGCTTGTCAGATATTGATTATATATACCTTGGTTTATTTCTGGGCTCTTGGTTCTGTTCCACTGGTGTTTATGTCTGTTTTTTACCAGTACCATATCATTTTGATTACTGTAGCTTTATAATACTGCTTAAAATTAGAAGTGCATTGACTCCCGCTTTGTTCTTTTTCAGATTGCTTTGTCTATATGAGGTCTTCTGTGGTTTCTTACAAATTTCAGGATTGTTTTGTTTTCTGTAAAAAAAAAAAATGCCATGGAAATCTTGATAGGGATTGCACTGAATCTATAGATGACTTTGGGTAGTATGGGTATTTTAACAAGATGAATTCTTCCAATTCATGAACACAGATAATATTCCATTTATTTGTGTCTTCTAATTCTTTCATCAATGTTTTATAGTTTCCAATGTGCAGACCTTTCATCTCCTTAGTTAAATTTATTTTTACGAATTTTATTGGTTTTGATGCTATTGTAAAAGGAATCATTTTCTTTATTTTTCAGCAAATTCATTGTTAACTATATAGAAATGCTACTGATTTTTGCATGTTAATTTTGTATCTTGCAACTTTATTGAATTCATTGATTATACCTAACAGTTTTTTGGTGGAGTCTTTTGGATTTTCTATATATAAAATCAAGTCATCTGCAAATAGAGACAGTTTTACTTCTTCCTTTCCAATTCTGATGCTTTTTATTTCTTTTTTGTTTTTGTTTTGTTTTGGTTTTTTGCCTGATTGCTCTACCTAGAACTTCCAGTGCTATGTTGAATAAAATTGGTGACAGTGAGCACCCTTGTCTACTTTCTAGTTTTAGAGGAAAAGCTTTCAACCTTTCACCATTGAGTAGGATATTAGCTGTGGGCTTGTCTTATATGGCCATTATTATGTTGAGGTATGTTCCCTCTGTATTAAGTCTGTTGAGAATTTTTAATATAAACAGATGCTGAATTTTGTCAAATGCTTTTTCTGAATCTATTGAAATGATCATGTGATTTTTATCTTTCATTCTGTTAGCATGATGTATCACATTTTTTTATTTGAGTATGGCAAACCATCTGTGAATCTCAGGGATTAATTGCACTTGATCATGGTGTGTGATCCTTTTAATGTGCTGCTAAATTTGGTTTGCTAGTATTTCCTTGAGAGTTTTTGCATCTGTTTTCATCAGGGCTGTTGGCCTGTAGTTTTCTTTTCTTGTAGTATTCTTATCTGACTTTGGTATCAGAGTAATGCTAACCTTGTAAAATGAGTTTGGGAGTGTTCCCTCTTCGATTTTTTGGAAGAGTTTGAGAAGTATTGGCCTCTAATCTTAATTTTTCTTTTCAATGTTTAGTAAAATTGCCAGCAAAACCATCTGGTCCTGGGCCTTTCTTTGTTGGGAGATTTTTTATTGCTGATTCAGTCTCCTTACTCATTATTGATCTGTTCAGATTGTCTATTTCTTCATCATTCAGACTTGGTAGTTTGTATGTTTCTAGGAATTTATACATTTCTTCTAGGATATTCTAGTTTGTTGGTGTACAGTTGTCCATAGTAGTCTTACGATCCTTTGTATTTCTATGGTATAATTTGTAATGTCTCCTTCATTTATAATTTTATTTAATTGAGTCTTCTCTCCTATTTCTTGGTTAATCTAGCTAAAAGTTTGTCAATTTTACCTTCTCAAAGAACCAACTCTTAGTTTTGTTAATCTTTTCTATTGTTTTTTGGTTATTTTATTTTATTTTTTTATTTATTTCTGCTCTAATCTTTATTGTTTCCTTCTCCTGCTAACTTACAGGGTTTTTTACACAACTAAAAATAGAATAAAATTCTTCCTTTGAGCACACTAAATCAAAGCTTAGGATTCCCAAAATTCTAGAAGCTAAAACTGTGAAGGCTGTCTATATTTTCTAGTGCTGGTTTTTTTCCCCCAGCTTAAATACATTAAAAATTGAATTAATTTTATTAGTCTTGATTTTCTAACTTTCTTTTATTAAAAAAAAAAAGGCATTCATTCTGCACCCTACTTTCCCCTACCAGAAGACTCCATGTAAGTTTTAGTTTACAAATGCATCTGCCCATCTAATTTCTTTTTATCTGCATAGACCAGTTTTTCAAGTCTGAGTTTAAATCCTGACTAAACTCTTCAACCCTTCTTCTGAAATGGAAATGTACAGCCACAGTATGAAATAGCTTATAGTGACTGTTTTTTAGGACTAGACGTCAATATGTGTAAGCATGTTGACATAACTTGCTGAAGTTTGATAATATACTTGGTTTTCCTAAGGTCATGGAAATAGAATTTGGGAAGATTCTCAGTTTTTCAAATATATTCAGAAGTAAAATCTAGAAGAAGCATACTAAATTTTTAAGCCAATTTTAATCAAGTTGAGTGATTATGCATCAAAGCTTGTAACAATCATAAATAGCCTTTCTAAAAATGACATCCTAATTATGATCACATCTGTACCCCTTCTCACTCTAAGGTTTTAAATATACCTATGTGGAACTGAATTGGTTTCTTGTTATTTTAGGATCTTTGTGTTTTAAGTCTTCTATAAATTTTCTCAAACATTTTCCTTTACCTAGGATGGTCTTCTCTCACTGCAACTGAAGAAATCCTTAAAATTCTTAAGGTCTTCTACCAATCATCCTCATTTTGATATTACTGTAGTTCATGTTTGTATGAGCCTGATGGCACATAGCTTCTTTTAACTCCATGATCTACCTTTAAATTAAGTGTAAGCTCCCAGAGAGCACTATGGCCAGTCACCGTTGTGTTTTTCATGGCATCTAGCACACTGCTCAGGTGATAGGCTCAATAAACAATGAGCTGAACTACAGTTTTGAAAATAGGTGTCAAACCTACCATTAAACATTTGCCATGTATAGTAATAAACGTGTAATGCTTACTTTCACAGAAAATGCCACATGAAAGCTTTTATAAAATCCAACTTTCTTTAAATAGCATTTAAACTGAAGAGAATGGGTTAGTTCAGTGTGTCTTTATAACAGCATCTTATGATCACTTGCTAGATTGTAAAATATATATTCAAGAAAATTAATGGAAGAGCTTTTTAATTTTTGTGACATTTGACTTATATTTATTACCAAAATATCTGAATTCTTATACAGCATATTATAATTTCAATTTATTTAAAACTTAAATTAGCTAGGAGGTACTTTAACTCTTTACTAAGATTGGTAGCTCTGTGGCAGTTTCCAAAGCTGGGAATGTCAGAGAGGGTTCTGAGGAAAGATTTAGGGTTTTGAAAGTATTTTGAATAGAGAAACAGAAAGGAATACATTTTCCCAGCATTGTTTCAATAATGCCATTTTAACCATCCTCTCAAAGCATTAACTTCCTTCAGCAGGCAGTGTTGAATTTTTATGTAATACTATAAATGAGTGGCCTAAGTAATGTTTAACTGTAAGTCAATACCTTTGAATAGAAAACTCTGATGATTCAGAGTTCTATTTTCTCCCTATGTGAGTAAAGTAAAGTAATTTCCTATTAGGAGACTACCTACCATTTCCTTCTATCCTTTGTTTTCCCCTCAAAATTATTTTAGCTTCAGAGTATTTTAAGATCTTCATTGCTAAATGTGGGTTTAGAAGACAGTGTAAAATATTTCCACACTATGAATATTAGAGTTAGTGGACTTGGGTGTTATGCTGAGTGAAATAAGTCAATCAGAGAAAGACCTGTATCATATGATCTCACTGATATGAGGAATTCTTAATCTCAGGAAACAAACTGAGGGTTGCTGGAGTGGTGGGGGGTGGGAGGGTTGGGGTGGCTGGGTGATAGACACTGGGAAGGGTATGTGCTATGGTGAACGCTGTGAATTGTGCAAGACTGTTGAATCACAGATCATTACTTCTGAAACAATGCAATATATGTTAAGAAAAAAAAAAGAAGATAGCAGGAGGGGAAGAATGAAGGGGAGTAAGTCGGAGGGGGAGACGAACCATGAGAGACTATGGACTCTGAGAAACAAACTGAGGGTTCTAGAGGGGAGGGGGTGGGGATGGGTTAGCCTGGTGATGGGTATTAAAGAGGGCACGTTCTGCATGGAGCACTGGGTGTTGTGCACAAACAATGAATCATGGAACACTACATCAAAAACTAATGATGTAATGTATGGTGATTAACATAAAAAATTTTAAAAAAAGAGTTAGTGGACTTGGACTTTGGTTAGAGTTTCTGGGGCAGATGGAAGAGGACAGGTAGAGTAGAAATTAGTATTTTTAAAGCCAAAGACTGAAACAAATGAATGTTTCAAATGTGTTTATTTCTCTGTAATTCTTTGCAAGGATAACTTTGCAGGTAATTAGGTCTTATTTTGAATTCAAATGGTATTTTTAATATAGACATATATGGAAGTATATTTTTAGTTTTTATTAATGCTTAGATTTAGTGAGTTTATAATCCTCTTTTTAATATTCTTTTTTTCTTTCTTTTCCTTCTCCACATACTCTATGAAGATATATGAATGCAATGCTATATTAAAGGAACGGTCGCTTAGATTATACCCTGAGAGCAGACCTTTCTCTTAACTTTAAAAACATAACTTAAACAGTCTATTTTGCTCAGATAAAAAATTTTTTTAACAATTTCCTATGTATTTGGGCAAAGTAAAGAGTTACATGGGATAGTTTAATATAAATAAAATTTCTACTGGGAATCTGAATTTTCCTGTTTCTCTTAATTTCATTTTTAAAAAAATTATGCTTCAGGGTTATTTTACATTATGCTAAATACTATTTTATCTAATACCTGATGTATTTGGAAAGATTTAGAAGAAAAAAGTTTAATCGTTTATTTCAAGGCTGACAAAATCTTTGATAGAAAATTATTTCTCTTTCATATATGAACATCATAGAACAAACATTTCTCATATTTAAAAAATAATCATAAAAAGCTGTTTTCTATTCCTATTTTATTCAGTAGAACCCTTTATATCATTGTATTTTCTCAACTCTAATCTGATTTTATTTCTATTATTTATACTTAGTATATAAAAATTTACCTTATGTCAATCCTTATGCTTCCATTACATTTTGATGTGATCTGGTATTGGACAATTAAGAGTAGATTTCTTGATGTGGCAGGTGGGAATGTAGAGATCACAAAGGCTATTTTTACAAAATTTAAAGCTAAGCGCTCATTTGTCTCTTAAAATAAGAATATATGATGAAAATCACTTTTGGCATTAAAAAATGGCTGCCACTCTTAGAATTATCAAGAAAAAATGTTACTATTACAGAAATTATGAGTTACTGTTTCAATACTCTTATTTCAATTTGAGACTTTATTACCGCTTTTGAACATTTCTACCAGTACAGAAGAGATTTTGAGCTAAAAACAGCCATTTCTAAGGAAGAGTTTGAATAATTAGAATAGTAATATAATTGGAAGAAATAAGATGAAGAAAATAGTTCAGTGTTTATATGTATAATTTGAAGTAAAAGCAAGATTGGCATATATACATGTCTTTAGTTCTTGAAGATGGACTCAGAGCTCTTTATAGCTAAGTTATGAGCAGTGACATGAATTTATATTCTCCTACGCCACAGGTTCTCGTCAGTGCCTCAAGATCCATGTACATATTAAAACTGCATGAAATTATCATATGCATCTGAATTAGAGTTTTCTAGTATGTGCTATTCCATGGGATGCCGGTTTGTAAGATACTCCGAAATGGCATATATCATAGTGCCTTTTTAGAGATCCCATCATCATATTAAAGTCTTTGAAGACTTTCATTAAAGAAAGGTTTAAATTTATTTTTAACTTCATTTCCCTACTTGTTCTTCCTCAGCCTGGCCCTTCCTTTTTATAAATAAGTATTAAATCCATGTGATGTGACTCTGTTCCAATAGTATGGGTGTGTATTTGTGTTCCCCTACCTATACATACAGACTCATCTGTAGTTTATTAGCAATACACTTATAAAGAGACTTGGTAGAGATATCAGGAAGATCTAACTTTGGGGTGGACACCATTGCCCAAGATCTGTGCCTTAATTTGAAAATCCAGTCATCCAATTTTATCTTCCCCTCACAGTTGATTGGATTGATGGAAAGGGATTTGTTTTAATCAGACTCACATGAGGTTTAGTGTTTAAACAGATTTATATATTTGTCAATTCATAATCAGGAATTCATATTTCCAGTGATCAAAATATGATTTACATCCACTATTCAAAATGCTTGCATTAAGGGTACCCAGTGTTTCTTGGAGGTGGAGAGTCTTAAGGAATATTTTATTATTTAGCCCTTAGTGAAGACAGCTTCTTAGTCATCCCTGTCCCATAGAAGAATTTGCTGCCTATTGACTGTGTTCATATCAGCCAATCCAGTGTTTCCCTTCCCAAGACAGTATTGATAAAGAATGTTGAATCTGCCTCTCTGCCCTGAACTGACCACCCCTCCATCTGTTCATAATGGCTCAGAAGTTGGGACAGGTCTGCATTTCTTATTTACCTCTGCCTCATGTCAGCAATGCCAATCTGCTTTACCCTTTCAGCTTCTGTTTACTTATATGTAAAATGACATGAAAATTATACCTTCCAGACCAAAAGTAGTCTTTGTGATGACTTATTTCAATAAGACACCAGTAGATATTTGTCATTGCCAATTTTAGAGGATTATAGCATTTTAGAACTCAAAAAGACCTTAGATGTAATCTTGTTCATTTCCTTCATATTTACATTATAGATTTTTTTAATTGTGATGTGTAGAGGTTGTGACTTGCTCAGAAATCCATATCCAGAACTAGAAGCCAGCTTTCTTATTCTGAATAGCTATTCCCATGTCTTGTCTTGCCGGTTAAATACTTTAAAAAAATCCTTAAAGATAGAGACCATATTTGATACTACTTCTGGATCCCATAGATTGTGCTTCCAGAAGTAAGAAACTTTTTTGAGGAAAAAAAATTTAGTAGTCTTTCTACTTTTATTTTGATAACATTTAAAGTGTACACTGTAATTTTGGATGATCTAAAGTATTTATCAGATCTTTTAGCAGAACACAGATGCTCAAAGAAGGTGAGAGTAACACAACATAGGGACATATTTCTGATGAATATGTGGTTATATGATATTCTTTTAAAACATCTATGTAGTTGATGTTTTTCATTTTCCTAATGCTTTACCCACTTAAGAATTTACTTCTTTTTCTTCTGAGTATAGACCAAAATTATTTATATTATAAAATGTTAGCAGTTTTCTTTGGTACTGGAGCATACTACAGTATCTTAAATTGATAGCCATTGGTGGGTAATGGGTTTAATGGCATTTAAGTAGAATATTCATTTTGCCCTTAAGTATAACTTTGTAACACCCTACAAGTTAATTGAAACACAGTAGTCACTAATTGTTCCAAAATAGGAAGAAGAAAAACAACTAGCTTTTCATAACTGTAGCAGATTAGGACTGGATTGGTATGAAGATGGACTGTTCAAGGTTATATAGAACATCTCAGAACACAGATGACATGTCCTTTGAGGCAATGGGGGGGGATTAAAACACCTTTGAGAAGGAGCAGATTTCATGAATACTATACAGTGAATAATTGCCAAAATTCATGTGTGTAGGGATTGCTAGTATAGTTTTCAGTGAAATTTTAGGTATGTTATTATTTTCACGTTAATATTTTTAGAGCCCCTTGGTATGTCACAATTTAGTTGGCTCTAATATAGTTAACCATCTTGATGGTTTTGCTTTTTTTTTTTTTCCATTCTTGATTTTAGGCTTAAGACAGGATAATGTATCCAATAATATAGAATTAACACATTGAATAACTAAGATCATCTCAGTGAATTGGATGTTTATTATATAATTTGGCTCCAAGACCTTGTTCAGATCTCACTATCTCAGTGAGACTTACTCTGACTATGCCGTTCGATACTGCAACCTGCAAACCCCTCCCTAGTACTCTTGATCCCTCATTATTTACTTTTCCCTTAGTACTCTACTGTATCATTTATTCCTTATTATGTTTATTGTTTCTCTCCCCACTAGAATATCAGGTCCAATAAGGCAAGGGTGTTTGTCTCTTTTGTTCAGGGTGTACTGCTGTTGACTACAATAGTGCCTAGCACATAGGATGTGTTCAGTAAGTATTTGTTAAAAAGAATGATGAATACATTGACAGGTTATTTGTATGACTCTACCACTGTCATTGTGTAAAAACATTGAATGATCATGAACTGTCAGAATTTATATAAAGTTCTTATATGTTACTAGAAACTGTTTTATTGGATTTATGTAACCATTTTATTGGAAAAGTCATACCTCAAGGTATAAAAATGAAAGCATTTCCCCTATAATTGCCCCTGAGATATATTATGATAGTCTCCTCCCAACCTACTCTCCCTATGGTGTCTTCTTGACTAGATTCTGTGATTTTATAGATCTTTTGGTTATTAGAACAATTTTATTCCAGTCTTTGAAACTCAGTCCCATTCATCATAAAACTCCCAAGTCAAGCCTGATTCAGTACTCTTCTTCCCCAGCACAGGCTTGACCCCAGGTTCCAACACTTGCAGTTGAGAGTAGGGGAGTCTCACTCAGAATATCTCCCCCTGCTACCTACTTTAAGTTCCAGCCACTAAAAGGTTGAGCAGGGCTGGGAAGGATGAAAAAAAGCTTAGGGCACCAGGGCTCCTTATTGACCTGAATAAGACTGCAGGACTTTTTGGTCCTGCTATTTTGGTAGCTGACATTGACTGGCCGTGGGATGCCCTCTGTGAGGCAAGCATTCACATACTCGCTCTCTCTTGACACATATGAGTTCTTCAGAGGGGCTTGCAGGGACTCTTACTGCACAGCTCCCTCCTTTTCATCTCTTCTGTCACCTCACCCACTTCTGCTTTGCCTCCAGAGTCTACCCTACAGCCTTTCTTCTACTGGGTCGGCTTGCCCACTGGACAGATTCTACATAAGGTATCAGTGAGGTCAAGCCCAAACAACTGTAGTTTCTGTAGTGTATATATTTTTAATTGAAAGTGTCAAGCTTTGGATAGTGTGTAGCCTAGTAAGTGTACTCTAAAAATAATGTTTGTGACAAATTACATTTTGAATTCTGTTTGGGGATCTTTTCCCTCAGCACATATTAATTTCGTGAGAGTTAGAGAGCAGGAGGAATATGCCCAAATTTGAGAAACAATCCCACAATTAACAGATATTTGGATAATTGGGAACTGACAAGATGATGCCCATTTCACCCATTGGGAACCATGTTGGCTGGAGTTGCAAACTGTAAGCAGATACGTTTCTAAACTGTCAGTTGTCTCCCCATCTTAAATGCAGACTTCTGTCTGTAAGGCTCTTCTGTAATCTTCAGTGACATTCCTCCTGAGTCTCCTCCCTCAAATAATCTATACGTTATTAAATTTTGTCTCCACTGTTATTTTAAGATAAGGAACAAATTTTAAAACTTCAAACATTGGAATTAAATAGTCTCTACTGAGGATTATGAAAAACTTGACAAGATCTCCCCTCTGAGTATGCAGCCCACTGCAGGAGCAATGCACATGCTTGTCATGTGTATACGGCTACTTCTTAGTGCACTTCCAGAAAGGCAGGAACTTTCTCTGAGATTTTGATATGCTTGTGTGTTCACGGGTCCTTTTCAAAAGATGTAAAATGTATCTTCACAGACTCCTTAATATTAAGATTGAAAGTTCTTAAAGATTGAAAAATGTAAAAGTCAGTTTTACCATGAAAATACTAATTCACCTCATATTTTTTCTATACTTAATGCATATAGGAACCATTATATTCCAGTCTTAACATATAGCTTGGGTACATTAATTTTGCTGTTGAAAATATATATTTTTGGATTAACTGTTTGCCTTTAAATTTTTGTTTTAATATGGAGTTAACATTAAACCAATAAAGAATGGCTTTTAATTTCATTGATAATGCCCTATAAAAAACACTTTGCTTACTACCTGAGTGGGACTTAACAACCATACTAATATTATCTGTTAAGAAAGAAAGTCAAACTAAATGGAATTTCGTAGGTGCAGAAGATAGGGGTTGAAACCAACATTATGGTTAGGATTTTAGAGCCCTATGCATACAGATACTTTATTAGGCAATACTGAGGCCCTTTGTCCTGCTCGTATCCTGAAATAAATGTATAATTGACACAATTATGTCCCATTTTGGTAGAAAGATTCTAAAATAGATCTGGAGATTAGTACCATCTATGCAAGTAGAGTCAAATATATCGTCTTTACTCAGCATTTTCTATGTCAAGAACGAATTAATTTTTTAACACCAGAATTACCTATAGGGTTTGCAAAACCTGCCAGTGGAGGTGTTGGAAACATATTCAATCATCTCCTAAGGCTGATGCTGAAACATGGACTTTAGATACAGTCCCTACAAGTACTGCTCTTAAGAATTTACCTCCAATAATTTGCTTATATCAGTAAATAGGACTCATCTGATGATGGCAGAATATTTTATGTACTCTTAATATTAGTACATGAAGTCAAAGGTTTTTTATAGAAAAAACTTTACTGCCTTATAGTATGGCAACTACACAGATCTATAAATTGACTCTTTTGTCTCCTTGAAGAAAAAACTGACATGAGATTTAAATGATATGTTTTTTCTCTTAGAACAGTAAAAGACACACCACCAACAAAATCAATAAACCAAAATATAAAAGCAGAAACAAAAAGCCCTCTTCACAAATTTTGAGCACCATCTACAGCTTTATGTGGTGAGAGATACAGCTACCATTCTTGAGTGATTCAAATAGAGTCAAATGGTGTTGAGCTAAATTACAACCCTAAATGCATATTGGTGAAATGAGATGCTGATCCATTTGCACACTAATGTGCTATTTTTAAGTCATGCATCATAGCATCTTCAAAGAGGCCTGTCATAATTATGATGGATTAGACTGCAGAGTCAGTCCTAGATGCAGTAATTGTTTCACAGATGCTGCCGATGTGACTTGAATTCATAATAAATTATGTCAGAGAGGCCAGAGAAGGAGCCAAATCAAATACCAAAGGAAAACTGCTGTGGCTAAACCTGTTTTGGTTTTAGGAAACTGGTCAAAAGACCAGTATTTTCAGCTGAGTAAATTTGTACCTCTGACATAGAGGATGAAGGTTGACATACTTGGCGTTTTCACTTAAAGTTCTCAATCTCAAAAAAAAAAAGTTCTCAACCTCTGTCTCATTATCTTTCTTTCCCTCCCTCCCTCCCCTCTCTCTTTCTTTCTTTCTCTCTCTCTCTCTCACTTACTCATTCACTCGCTCACTCTTGTAGCTTCTGAAAAATTATTCAGGAGCATTAGCTGCAATCATAGGGTGACCATAACATATTTTTGCCTGTTCCTATATATATATTACATTACCTGGTTATAATTTGACCTTTAAATGTCCAACAAAATTGGTGATATTTATGACTGATAGAACTGTTCTTTTACATTCCTTAGAAGGGCATACTGTATGGGAAATATTGGACTATTAAAGGGATAAACATAAATAATATGACCAATAGGATCTAAATTACGACATTTTAAGTTGTGGTTTAATTGACATCTGTCATTTAAGTAAATAATTGCTAAATCTGTCTCTTTAGTCTTTAAAAAGAAATGCAAGGAGCACCTGATGGCGCAGTTGGTTAAGCATACAAGTCTTGGTTTTGGCTCAGGATGTGATCTCAGGGTTGTGATATCAAGCCTTGTGTCAGACTACATGCTTGGCGTAAATCTCCCTTTCCCTCTGCACCTCCTGCTCATGTTCTCTCTCTCCCCCTCAAAAATAAATAAATAAATCTTTATTTTAAAAATGCCAAAGTCGGTTTTAGAATTTGAGTGTTATATTTTGTGCATTAACATTTAAGTCATATTGTTTCCTTTTTAGGTATGAAGAAACCTCATACTGTACCACATAATCAAAAACCATGTGTGTGTGCATGTGTGTACAATTTAAATAATGAGCTACTTACTGCATTTTGATTAGCAAAGATAACTATTAAAGCAGAAAAGTGTATGCCATGTCTTTTCCTAGGTTAAGGGTTCAGTAGTTAGAAAAGTTTCCGTGAGTCATTTGTTGAATGACTTTTTTTTTTTTTTTTTAAATATACTCTACTGGGACACCTGGGTGGCTCAGTTGGTTGGGCGTCTGCCTTTGGCTCAGGTCATGATCCTGGAGTCCCAGGATAGAGTCCCACATCGGGTTCTCTGCTCAGCGGGGAGTCTCCTTCTCCCTCTGACCATCCCCCCTCTGGTGCTTTCTCTCTCTTACTCTCTGTCTCTCAAATAAATAAATGAAATCTTTAAAAAATTAAAAAATTAAAAATGTACTCTACCAAGTTTTTTACATAGTCTCCTCTATACTTGATGACTACTGATACATTCTACTTAAGACACTAGTCCTTCTGCCTCAGTGATGTTGATAGATATGTTTGATGAACATTCATTATTATCCTTTTAAAACTAACTTTGACTTAGTGGGATAAGTATTTGTTTCTTACTGTGGCAAGAGGGAATGAAGTTAAATTTCATGAGAGATTTCGGTTGATGGTATGCAGACCTTGACAGCTAGGAGTATATTTCCCCTCTCCTATAGTCCTGTGGCTCTTGAACAGTCACACTGCCTTACCACAGTCAAGGGCAGTACATGATCTGTACATCTTTGTGTTTGCGCTACTCCATAGCACTTGGCACTGAGCGGGGATTCAACTAATGCTTGACTGAATGCACAAATGAACTAGAGAGTGTTGGGCTCTAATTCTCTCCATAACATTACCAGGGAAATTGTCCTCAAATATTTTAGAGAAAAAATCATCAGCAACCCAGCATCAGTTGAAAAGGTAATCTAGAGAGGTAGCAAAGAAGGGATCAGAATAACTGTGGGAACTTCAAATTCCATGTACTAAATGTTTCCATTTTCTTTTTTATTCTGTTCCAATTCAAAGACATGATACTTCAAAATACATGTAAAATGCCCTTAATTGTGCAAATAGTTACAGCCCTACAGACGTGTAACCAGAATACTTTATTTTTTCATCCTAATCCTATAAAGAGTCAAATGTTGGCAAAGTGAATTTATTAATAAAATAAAACCTACTCTCTGAATTATGTGTTTTTCTTGATATTACGGAGCCACCAGTCTAGCCCTTGTGGGAGATTATTTTGATGCCTAACCTGAAGCAAATTGCTCAGTTTTTTACATCTGTAAAGTGAGAGAATGGAACTAGATCCTTTCCTATACTCTGAAATGTTTTATACATTGTTAGGACCATCATCATCACATATTATCACTCATTTTGGATATGTCACTGTAAAATTTCTTAGCCTTCCAAAAGTTTAAAATGCAATTCACTGATTCTAGGAACAAGAGTTTTGTTGTCCAGTATGACTCTGGATTGAAGACTATCAAAATAATATGGCATGTACTTGATCTTAGGGAACTTTCATTCCATTTTTAAAAAAAAAAGAAAGTAAGTAATACGATTTGTTAATATTTTGGTAGCTCTAACAGTAGTGTGTTAGAACCAGCTTGTAACAGTTTGTGAGAGCAGATTGTAAAATTTTCAGGAATTTTGTAAGCTGAAGGTTGATAGCTTGAAATCAGCCATGACCCATAAGAGCATTTCTTCAGGTATATGTTAAAAGTTCACTATTCATTTTTAAATTGTAACTAATTACTGTAACATGAAGTACTGGCACCATGAAAAAGATTCCTGGGTAAGCCTACCCAGTCAGCCTCACCAGGTTTACCAGAAGCTCTTCTGCCTATACTCTTGCATTTAAACTTCATAACACTTTTAGGGAAAAAAAATGCCTTAACTTTGATTGGACAGTATCCTCTTAGGTGAGTCACTATCCCTAGTGAAAAATTGAGACTTCTAAAATAAAAATTATCTCTCCTGGTTTTTATAGATACAATTTTATTTGGCATAAATTACCATACACAAACCTCCAAGAGCTAGCATTACTTTAAAAAACATTTGAATATTCGGTTGCCCAAGGGAATAGTATCCTGATTGGTACTGTACATTATAGTAATTAAATAAAGGATATTTAATCTCAATCTCAAAACACTCAGCTATGAGAATTCAAAGTATTTCTGATATCAGTTACTTATAAGAACAGATATGAATGAATAAAAACGATTTCTATTCCTGGTCTCTAAAAAGCAAAAGGAATGTCACACAAAAATCTCTATAGCAAAAATTTACATTCAGTTTAATTTCAGAAAAAGTTTTTTTTTCCCTAAATTTGTAAAAACCTATTAACTCTAGTTTCACTGATCAGCATATAGATATCTACAAAAAATTATCTTGGATTTTTTCTTTTATATATAAATTATTGACTTTTGTAAGCTTGGAAAAACTTTGTAAATGATGCTGTAAAGATTATAGTGTCAATGCTTTTTTAAATATTTCTACAATGACCAAGAGGAACAGGTCTCATTTCTTTCTTTCATTTATTAAAATAAATAATGCTTGCCAGTGTCAGTATAAAATCACCAGTGTGATTTTGATTGTGAATGAATAATGTGCTGTACAACTAGATTACTGGATCATGTAATATTCTGGGGTATGTACACAAAAAGTGTGGTTTAGGATATATTGAACTTGAATAAAGTATTTTTTCTTCCTCTACAATGGCACTTTATTGGTTTGAATTTTCTGAATCAGATTCATAAACCAGTTACAATTAAGCCTCAAAAAAAATTATCCTTGTCCTAAAATAAAAAGATAATACATAATTTTCTTGCTCTCCTTAAAAATGTTAACCCTTTAGCTTTTCACATCCAGTGGTTATACTCTGTTAAGAAATTGCTGTCACAGACAGAATAGTTCTGTTAATAGTTTAAATTAGTATTTAAAGATGGTTATTGTGTTTAAAGTTCCATATTGAAATAAATTTCATTTTAAGTCACCTTCATTTGTTCTTAGCTATTCTCATAAAAGATTTGCAAACTCCATCTATGGTAATTGTGCCCTTGACACTTTAAAGAATGTCCAAATTATGTGGAACGGATCATAATAGAGAATAATGTGTTAAATGCTTACAGTATTTTATATCTAGAAAATTAAGTAGAATAATATATATTGTATATGGAGCCTGCAAGTTTTATAAAATATATAACATAACATAAATGTACATGTGTGTGTATATGTAAATACTTTTTGATTGGTATGAGTGTGAAATGATTTTACAGTTGCCAAAAGAAAGCATTTTTTGTTATAGTATTTGGAAAGCTGATTGACCTGGTCTCTAAAGAATTTATCTAGGCTTATTTCTATGCTCCTTAATTTTTGAAAAGTGGTAGTGGCCCTGATTTTGCAGAAACCCCTTACATTTAAGACTACAAATCAATTTTCATTCATGATTCCAGAACCTAAAGTTTTTTTTATTATTATTAAGGATTATTGATGATCAAGAGTATTAGTCTAGCTCAGAGTTGTCCAATAGAAATACAATATAAGCCATATATGAAATTTAAAATTTTCCAGTACTTACACTAAAACAAGTAAAAACTTAGGAACAAATGAAATTACTTTAATGATATATTTTATTTAAAATATCCAAAATAGGGCACCTAGGTAGCTCAGTCGTTAAGCGTCTGCCTTCGGCTCAGGTCATGATCCTGGGGTCCTGGGATCGAGTCCCACGTCGGGCTCCCTGCTCAGCAGGAAGCCTGCTTCTCCCTCTCCTCTTCCCCCTGCTTATGTTTCTGCTCTCGCTGTCTCTCTCTCTGTCAAATAAATAAATAAAATCTTAAAAAAAAGAACTACTTTATAAAAAAAATAAAAATAAAAAAAATATCCAAAATAGTATTATTTCAACATGTAATAAATATTTTTAAAAATCAAATTATTTTATATTTTTTTTGTCCACACTAAATTCTTTGAAATCCAGTGTGTATTTACACTTATGGCACATCTTCATTTGTGCTCAACACATTTAAAGGGCCCCATAGCCATATGCACATCTAACCCATTTCTTAACATTTGTAGGAAGTTGGTCTAGCAGAAATAAACACTATGCTCTGTTTTCTTTGCACAGTAGGAATTTGACTTGGCAGTTTAAGTTTTATTTACTAATTAAGTAATATACATGCCTAAAAGTTACAAAAACAATAATAAAAAGCAGTTTCCTTCCCAGTGCTATTCTCTGGACTCTCCATTCTTTTTTCTGGATGCAAAATGTTATTACAGTTTTGTTGTATGTTCTCCCAGAGCTGATTTTATATTTATTTTTGTAAATGTACAGGTTGTAACATTTTTTAAAAGATTTTATTTATTGGTTTATTTGAGAGAGAGAGAGAGAGAGAGAGACAGCAGGAGCTGGGGGAGGGGGCAGAGGGAGAGAGAGGGAGAAGCAGACTCCCCATTGAGCATGGAGCTCCACGCGGGGCGCAACAACTGCAGGGCTTGATCCTGAGACCCTGAGACCATGACCTGAGCCAAAGTCAGACGCTTAACCAACTGAGCCACCCAGGCGCCCCCACGTTATAGCATTCTTATACATACCATTCTGCAGCTTGCTGTATTTCATTTAATTACTTGGAAATACTTCCACCTGAAAATGTAGGTTGTTTCCCACCATTTACTATTGCAAAAGATTGTTCACACATTACTTAACATATATATGAGCATATTTGTTAGATAACTTCTTAAAACTGAACAAAGAAAGTTTCTGTGAAACTCTGAAGATTATTGTTAAATTGTCCTCCATGGTATTTGTACTCATTTTCATTCCCATGAACCACACAGGGGAGTGTTATTCCCCATGTGCTTGCCAATATCTTGTATTATCAAACCTTTTGATCTTTGCCAATTTGAGGGAAAAAAAAGCTGTATCTTGCTGAGATTTTAATTTACATTTCTTTTTATGAGTGATACTAGACATCTTTTTAAACATTTAAGGGCCATTTGCATTTCATTTTCAGTGAACCCATGTCCTTTGCTCATTTTTCTATTCAATGATTGGTTTTTCCTTTGTCAATTTGTAAGAGTTCTGTATATTAAGAAAAGTTTTATGTGATTTTTTAACTTCACTTATGGGTTTATTTTTGCATGCATAGATTTTACTGAACTTTCTCATTTTTTATGGCTTCTAAATTTTTTGTCATAGACCTTACCCAGTCATTAGATTATTTTTTTAAAGTTTTCTCAGACTGTTTTAGATTTTTTTTTTTTAGAGTTTTGTTTTACATATTAAGTGTTAAATCCAACCAAAATTCATTTTGGTGTAAGATGTTGGGGGTAAATCCAACTTGATCATTTTTTTCAGAAGCTGTCCAGTTATTCCAATATCATATTGATTTGCAGTGCCATCAGGATGCCACATTTCTATGTGTGTTAGGATCGATTTCTGGACATTCTGTTCTGTTTCATTCGTCTTATTAACACTCTTTTATTTACTAATTTGCAAGTACAAGCTGTGTTAAGTATAGTAGCCTTTGTTCTTTTTTAGTATCTTTTAATTTGGTTACTGCCCTGCCCAGACCCCTTTACAATTCTTTTTCAGGTTATTCCTGGCTATCCAGTTTGTTTATTTTTCCACATGAACTTTAGAGTCAGGTTCTTTAATTCCTCACAACAATCTGCTAGTATTTTTATTGAGAATAAATTAAATTAATAAATTCATTTGACAACTACCCAAGAACATATTATACCTTTCTACTTGTTTTGCTTTTATGTATCTGTCAATACAGTCTTAAAGATTTATTTAAATAGGACTTCCACATTTCTTTTTAAATTTATTCCTAATGTTTTAAGAATATTTTTTCCTGTTACAGTATTTTATTCCACTAAAGCTTCTGACTGGTTGTTGCTGTTATATATCAAAGCTATTGATTTTCTTATTCAACTACTTTTCTCATAAACTGTAACAGTTTTTCAGTTGATTCTCTTGGTTGACCAGTATACGATCCTATTATCTGTAAATGATAACTTTAGTGTTGCTTTCCAGTGTTTATATCTTATTTCTTCCTCTTTTGCACTTAATAAGCAATGGCTATAGTTTTTTGTAGCACAAAAGGAAAATAGTCTAGATTTTTTACTTACCTCCTTAAAATAAATGTGATGAGAAAAACTGTAGGAAAATAAAGCATGACTGTACTATGAATGGGGCAGCATTCACTTTATATGATGGATTATTTATGTTTTTTAGTGCCCATTCCTCCGTGCACTCCAATCATTTGGACTTTGAAATCTCCATCAGTATTGATCTCAGAAATATTTGAATTAATGAGTGAATGAAGAAATGATTGTAAGATGAGCAAATTTATATCAGTTTTGTGAAACTGATTGGATGCTCACTCTATACTAAGCACAAAAACAGAGTAGAGTAATCTTAAGAAGTTCACAGTCCAGTGAGTAAACGAAATAAAATCAAGTATGATATGTTCAGCAGCAAGCCATATACAAGATATAGAAATAACATAGAAAAGGGAGTGATTTATTCTCTTAGAAAATCAAAGAAGAAATCGTAAAGGAAGTGATATCTGAGACTATTTCAGAGGAACGCATAGGAGTCATTGGGCAAATCAAGGTACTCAGAAGACATTCTAGGCCGACAAAACAACAGCATGGAGGTCTGAAACCATTTACCATGTTTGGATATTTATAAGCTGTTGTTATAGTTCAAGTATAAGCTGTGAGAGGAAGTAGGAGGAGAGAAAAACAGAAATCTGCCTATGAAAAACCATTTGTGTCAGGCAGGGATTCTCAGTAGAAGTGGGCAGCCAGCGCCTGTGGAGGAAGACATCGAATAGAAGTGACATTTTATAAACGACACTTCTCACCCCATTCCATTTCCTGGAATATTAACACTAAAGGGAGCATGCCTTGTCTTTCAGGCGTGTGGGTGAGAAAGTTTGAGAACTACTAATACAGGCAATATGGAGCCAGAAAAGCATGTTAAGGAGGCTGTGACATCAGATTTGCATTAAGAACATTTCCTTTGGTAACAATTTGAAGGAACCTTGAAGAACTAGGGAGAGGACAGGGTGGGCAGGGGAAGAAACCCTCTAAAAAGCTACTGCAACAAATAATGAAGCAAGATAATGTATGTCTGGCTACCAAGTATCAGTGGGATAATTCAAGGAACATATAGGAAATGGAATTGATAGACCTTAGCAAGTGATTGGATGTATAAGGTACTAGAGAAGAAAGAAAGGATTGGCAATCTTTCTCTATTGTTCTTAGCATTTTGACAAAAAGAGTTATTTGGGAAGGAAGTTGATTCTATTTACTAATGCACTATGAACTTCCCACATTAGCTGGTGCTTTTGATCATATTTGTTCTCTATGACCATAAATATTTGAGAGTTGCTGAGAAGACAAGAGTAATCAGTTCCCGAGTAGCTATTGGTTGTCAGTCTGAAACATGAAAATGAGTATCGCAGTTTGCTATGTCTAGGAATTTCAGTATCATTAATGCCATGATTATGCTCCCAGATTTATTATTAGTGCTAATATGTATAAATGCACTTCAATTTCTGTTTCCCTGCTCTTTAGAATTCATTCAGAGGGCAGCCTTGTGGATGGCCCCGAAGCAAGCCTGATGGAACAGGATAGAACCAACCATGTTGAGGGCAACAGACTAAGTCCATTCCTGACACCATCTCCTTCTCCCATCTGCCAGACAGAACCTCTGGCTCTAAAGCTCCAGAATGGAAGCCCATTAACTGAGAGACCTTATCCAGAAGTAAATGGAGACACCAAGTGGCAGTCTTTCAAAAGTTATTATGGAATACCCCATATGAAGAGAAGCCAGAATAGTCGCGTGAGTCCGGACTTTATACAAGAAGGCAGAGGGTATTCCAGGTGCTTGCAAAATGGAGGAATAAAGCGCACAGTTAGTGAACCTTCTCTCTCTGGGCTTCATCAGAACAAGAAATTGAGACAAGACCAAAAGGCTAATGGAGAAAGAAATAACTTCGGGGAAAGCCAAGAAAGAAATCCAGGCAAAGGCAGCAGTCAACTGAATGTCTCCGATTTGAGTGATAAGAGAGAATCCGTGAGCTCTGTAGCCCAAGAAAATGCAGTTAAAGATTTCATCAGTTTTTCAACACATAACTGCAGTAGGTCTGAAAAACCAGAGCTTCGGATTCTGAATGAGCAGGAAGAGAAAAATGCTAACTACCATGACAAGAACATTGTATTACTTCTTAAAAACAAGGCAGTGCTAATGCCTAATGGTGCTACAGTTTCTGCCTCTTCCATGGAAAACACACATGGTGAACTCCTGGAAAAAACACTGTCTCAATATTATCCAGATTGTGTTTCCGTTGCGGTGCAGAAAACCACATCTCACATACATGCCATTAACAGTCAGGCTACTAACGAGTTGTCCTGTGAGCTCACTCACCCATCGCATACCTCAGGGCAGACCAATGTCCCACCGACCTCGAACTCTGAGCTGCCTCCAGAGCCAGTTGCAGTGGTGACCGAGGCCCGTGATGCTGACAAAGCCAGTAAGACAGCTGCAGTGATAGGGACCTGTCCTTTTCAGAAACCAGAAAAACAAAAATCAGTTTTTGACATATGCCTGTCGCGTGCTGCAAACAGTCCTATACAAGGAACCACAAAGCTGGTATCTGGTGAAGAATTCTGTTCAGGTTCCAGCAGCAATGTGCAGGCTCCCAGTGGCAGCTCTGAACGGTATTTAAAGCAAAATGAAACAAATGGTGCTCACTTCAAGCAAAGCTCAGTGTTCACTAAGGATTCCTTTTCTGCCCCTACCACATCACCACCATCACAATTGCTTCTTTCTCCCCCTCCTCCTCTTCCACAGGTTTCTCAGCTTCCTTCAGAAAGAAAGAGTACTCTGAACGATGGAGTTTTGGAAGAACACCATCACTACCCCAACCAAAGTAACCCAACTCTTTTAAGGGAAGTGAAAATAGAGGGTCAACCTGAGGCACAGCCATCCCCGAGTCCTAATCCATCTACACATGCATCCAGCCATTCTCTGATGCTTCCAGAAAGGCCTCAGAGTAATTGTGTTAACAAGAATGACATGCAGACTCCAGGGATGATGACGGTTCCAGCATGTTCTGAGAAAGCGAGACAAATAGCAGAACACCTCAAGCATAACCCACCAATTCTTGGTAGCAGTGGGGCTCCACAGGACCCCTGCCAGCAGTTGATGGGACACGAAGAGCAAGATAGGCCGAAGGGTCGAGACAAGGAACAAACACGAGGTCTTGTGCTCCCAGCACAGCACTATCTGAAACCGGGGTGGATTGAATTGAAGCCCCCTCACTTTCGTCAAGCAGAATCGCACCCAAAGTGTCATGAGGCATCACTGCGGTCAGTTCTTCAGTATCAGTCCAACCCCGCCAATCAAATGACCTCCAAACAATACACTGGAAATTCCAGCTTGCCTGGGGGGCTCCCAGGGCAGGCTTACATCCAGAAAATAATGCAGCCAGAGCAGAGGCCACAAAGGTACCAAGGTGAGATGAATCCAGGGCAGTCTCAAGGTACAGTGGACCAGCAGCTCCATTTCCAAAAACCCTCACTCCAGGTGCACTTCTCCAAGATAGACCCTTCATCCAAAGCTCACGTGCAGTCATTGTGCACCCACAGGTTTTATTTTGAACAAAGACCAGATTCCCAAAGTGAGAAACTCATACCCCCAACGTTAAAACAGCACTTGAATCAGCAGGCTTCAGAGACTGAGCCATTCTCAAACTCACACCTTTTACAACACAAGCCTCATAAACCGGCAGCACAAACACAAACACAACCATCCCAGAACTCACTTATGTCTCAAAACCAGCAGCAGCAGCAAAAATTACAAATGAAGAATAAAGAACAAATGCCCCAGACTTTCTCTCATCCCCAAGGCAACAATGATCAGCAAAGGGAAGGATCATTCTTTAGCCAGATTAAAGTGGAAGAATGTTTCCGTGGTGAAAATCAGTATTTGAAATCAAGTGAGTTCCAGACTCATACTACTCAAATGGGATTGGAGCAAGTACAGAATATGAATAGTAGAAATTACCCCTATGGTCAGATCTTGAAATCAAATGAAAGCAAACTACAGATTTCTTGTTCAAACAGTACACACCTAGTTCCAGAAAATAAAGAACAGACTATAAATTCTGAACTCTTTGCAGGAAACAAGACCCAAAACTTGCATCACAGGCAATATTTTCCAAATAATGTGACTCCAAAGCAAGATGTTCTTCATAGGTGCTTTCAAGAACAAGAGCAGAAGCCTCAACAAGCTTCAGTTCTACAGGGATACAGAAGTAGAAACCAAGATATGTCTGGCCAGCAAGCAGCACAGCTCCCTCAGCAAAGGTACCTGATGCAAAACCAAGCAAATGCTTTCCCTGTGTCTGACCAGGGAGGAAGTCACATTCAGACGCCTCCCCAGAAGGACATTCAAAAGCATGCTGCTCTAAGGTGGCATCTCTTGCAAAAGCAAGAACAGCAGCAGATACAACATCCCCAAACTGAGTCTTGTCATAGTCAGATGCACAGGCCAATTAAGGTTGAACCTGGATCCAAGCCCCATACCTGTATGCGCCCCATGTCGGCACAGCCAGAAAACAAAACATGGAAAAAGATAACTAAGCAAGAGATTCCACCCCCGAGTTGTGATAATGTGCAGCAAAGGAGCATCCTTGAGACCATGGAGCAACATCTGAAGCAGTTTCAGGTCAAATCATTATTTGACCATAAGGCTCTAACTCTCAAATCACAGAAGCAAGTAAAAGTTGAAATGTCAGGGCCAGTCACAGTTTTAACTAGACAGACCACTGCTGCAGAACTTGATAGCCACACCCAAGCTTTAGAGCAGCAAGCAACTCCTTCTTCAGAAAAGACACCAACCAAAAGAACAGCTGGTTCTGTTCTCAATAATTTTTTAGAGTCACCTTCCAAATTACTAGATACTCCTATAAAAAATTTATTGGATACACCTGTCAAGACTCAGTATGATTTCCCATCATGCAGATGTGTAGGTAAGTGCTAGAAATGTACTGAGACACATGGTGTTTATCCAGAATTAGCAAATTCATCTTCAGATATGGGATTTTCTTTCTTTTTAAAAAAAAAATCTTGAGTCTGGCAGCAATTTGTAAGGGCTCATAAAAAACCTGAAGCTTACATTTTTTGTCTTTAAATTACAGATGCTTGTGCTGTGCAAGAGAGAACTTCACTTACATTCAGTTTTTCCAAAAAAAATTAAAACAATGTGCATGCTCATTTCTTCCTCTAATCAAACCCTTTAAAATGTAAAGGTATCTGTTTTAGATTAATCAGTCTGTTTAACTCTTTGTATATCATCTCCTGAAGAGACGTCTAGGCATCTCTAAAAACATCTATTAAAATGAGAAAAGTAACTGCTATATGCAACTTAATGTGGGAGCTTTTTAATATGTATTAGTTCAAGGTTGAACATATTAGTGGTTTTGGAACATTAATTTCTAGATGGGGGAAATTATCTTCAGTCTTGGTGAGTTGGGGGAAATTATAATGCTGAAGTTCTGAATACTCATGACATTGCGCTTCAGTTATACACTTGAAATATTGTATGATTTATATTCATTTTGATTCTGTTTTTAAAGTGTCATCTTTTTAATAGAAAATATGCTGTTTTCTTTTCTTTTTTCAAACCAACACGTTTTTGTTAAAATTCAAGATACGTGATAGGTCTGTTGGAATAGGGAAACATTTTGCTGATAGGTGCATATGTGTGTGTGTATATATATATATAACATATAAAATATATACGAAGACTTCATTATAGTCTCTCAGCTTGGATACAGTAGAAGACATTTGAAAAAAACAAATGTTAAACTGATATGGCCAGTGGTCCACCCACCTCATGTTCTTCCTCTTACAACGGGACACCCCACAGCTTATAGAAGAATGGAGGGAGGATCCATACTGCCCCTTTGTGCGGTTAATATTAGGTTGCCCCAGGGGTGCCGTACCACACATGTCATAGATAATGTTAGGTAAGTTCTAATTATCTGCAGTCTTTTCTCCCATCATCTTACCTCTCCTCCCCCTTTCCATCTTCGATAGTCTACAAGAACCTCTTCTTTTTACCTGACCCTCTCTCCAGAATTTTCTCTCATCATAAATTATTCTAAAGTACACACAAATACGGGTCTGGAATCAGTATTCTTATTTTCAAAACACAGCAATTAAATGTTGAGGGGAAACGAGGAGAAAAAGATACCTTGACAATAAAAACTGAGCAATATCCTGGGGGTGAGATAAGACAGGAAATTTTTAATCTTTTAACATCCAAGTAGTAGGCAGGCTTCTAGTTAGCTATAAAAAAATTTTTTTCAGTTCAAAAAACTGGATTGTAGTCGGTATTACATATAATATATTCTAATTCCCTCACTGTTTTGTTTAGTTCCACTTATTTTGTTTAAAATAAATAATTTCTTATACCGTGACTGAAATGTAATTTAATATATTTTTATCCGACAGCCAGCATGTACATATACTTAATTATTTGGCACATTTTCTAATAGATTAGTCCATCAGTTTATTCATTTTAAAGAAAAAAAATGTTTAAAGTCACATTTAGGGCCCTTAATGTACAGTTGGGGGATAAGCTTTGTGGATGTAGCCTTTATATTTAGTATAATTGAGGTCTAAAATAATAATCTTCTATTATCTCAACAGAGCAAATTATTGAAAAAGATGAAGGTCCTTTTTATACCCATCTAGGAGCAGGTCCTAATGTGGCAGCTATTAGAGAAATCATGGAAGAAAGGTAATTAACGCAAAGGCACAGGGCAGATTAACGTTTATCCTTTTGTATATGTCAGAATTTTTTCAGCTTTCACATACAAAGCAGTAAACAATTGTAAATTGAGTAATTATTAGTAGGCTTAGCTATTCTAGGGTTGCCAGCACTCCACACTGTGCTATTCACCAGAGAGTCACAATATTTGACAGGACTAATAGTCTGCGAGCTGGCACAGGCTGCCCACTTTGAGATGGATGCCAGAAAACCCAGGCACGCACGAGAACCAGCCAGCCCGCCTGCCAGGCACAGGGGTGCTGGCACAGGCTGTAAAGAGAGGCCCCACTCTGGCTTTCCCACTTGATGATAAAGTATCCAAGAAGAAAGGGAGGGGAGATGTGGTATAAGAAAGGAACCACTGAGTTAAATTCACCTACAGCTGTAAATGAGTAGTTATCTCTAAGGAAGTTGTCCCTTAGTATGAGCAGAGGGTAAGTGTGAGATGCTGAATAGAAATAGAGACAGATTCTATTTATAGCTGCATTTTTTTTAACTGTCAATCAGGTAGGCAAGTATTTACCTGAATCTACACAGTCAGTCCTGCATATGAGTGAGACCATCAATGCAGAGAGAGACTTTCATATAGGTATCCACAGATGTGAGCTGTTAACTATGCTAGGGGGCTTTTTCTTTAAGAGGTAGGCAGTGTTATTATTAAAATATGTTAGGAGACATTGTGGGCAGCAAGGACATTGTATCATTCTTGCCCAATTTACAAACTATCCATTTCTAAATTAGTATGTAGAAATTCACTAAATAATCCTCTAGTAGCCTGGCAGATACAGTGAATTTCCCTAAGTGCCTTTTGTTATTAGCAAGTAGTAAGTAGTGCCTTGGTCAGAAGGGAAAATATAATCTATCTCTAGAGCTATCCTATATTTTCAAAATTGCTGGATGCTAGTTATTTGCAAGCCATCTTTAAAAAATGGTAGAGATTCTTTGAGGAACAGTTCTAACTAAAATCTGTTGTGATTCCCCAAGTTTTAAAATAGCTAAATTTAGTAAAGGACAAAAATCAAATAGTATATATCTTAGAAGACTGAATTTAACAAACTTAAAAAAGTTTTGTACTTTGTGAAATTATGTCTAAAAATAAGCTTTCCCATTTATTTTCACCCAACATATAATTTCAAACTAGTTCATTACAATTATCAATATATTTTGATACCAAAGAAATACAAAGCTTAAAGTGTGTTATCCAGTTTGCTTGGCTTAGACTTATTTTTTAAAAATAAATTAAACCATTCATTTCTCAGGGTGTGGTCATAGAATAAAATTATGCTCAAATGTTCAATATTTTGGTTGCCTCGGTTTCATTTGTTAATTTTATGTGTGTGTGTGTGTGTTTCTGTGGATTTCTTTTAAGGTTTGGACAGAAGGGTAAAGCTATTAGGATTGAAAGAGTCATCTATACTGGTAAAGAAGGCAAAAGTTCTCAGGGATGTCCTATTGCTAAATGGGTAAGTGACCTGACAAGGCCTTTGGTCTTAATCTTGGGCGTTTTGATTCATTAACCCTGAGAATTGGGCTACCAGATCAAAGAGTAGAGTCATTTATGCCAGTTGAAGTGAACATTGCTTATATTTATTTTGTGTTAGCTCTTAAGAAAAAGGCAGATTAGTTTTTAAAGCACGTACAAACTGTATTTAATTGAAAGACGTTAGTGGGGAGGAGTCCATTCAAATTGATAAAAAGTGTAATTCTTCTGGAATGTGAAGTCATCCTTAATCCTTTAAATACCTTCCATTAATCTTTATAGTGTCATCTTTGAAAGCCTTGAACTTTGTGAAAAAGACCTGCAGTTCTTCCATATAGCTCTAGCTTTAATGCAGGGGTCATTACCCCTCCCTGTACTGGTACAGTCTGCTAAACATTGAGCAGTTTTGCATCTCTCCCAGTTCTGACCCCATTTTACAGATGGGTAGCAAAAGGCAAGTTGCAGGTGCTGGCCAATGTTGCCGTAATTGTGACCCAGACATGAAAAAATATGCATACATAAATCAGTGCCCTCCTCTGCCACAAGTGACCCTTGTTTTGTTTTGGTGGGGGTGGGGGTGTTGGGGTGGAATGGGGACCCGCACAGGTGGTTCGCAGAAGCTGCAGTGAGGAGAAGCTACTGTGCTTGGTGCGGGAGCGAGCTGGCCACACATGTGAGGCTGCAGTGATTGTGATTCTCATCCTGGTGTGGGAAGGAATCCCATTGTCCCTGGCTGACAAACTCTACTCGGAGCTCACTGAAACGCTGAGGAAATACGGCACTCTCACCAATCGCCGGTGTGCCCTGAATGAAGAGTAAGTGAAGCCTCCCCTCTCTCTCCACTGACCGCAAAACCTGATCTTGGGTCTGACCCAAGGGAGTCGAACCTGCATTTTTACATTTATAAAATGGAGACCAAAATGCCTGTTTCAGTCATGCAGAAGGAAGTTGGATTTGCTAACGTGGGTAATTTGAGGTGATTTCCTTAACCATTTCGTACCTTCAGACAGTGCAGACATTTAGTTAGGAGCAGCTTGCTGAAAGTCTGAATGTCTGTACCCCATGAACTCGATCGTGCCATAAACTTGAAAATATTTGTGTGTCCACTTACTGCAAGTGACAATTCTTGTGTGCCTGGCCACCACACTAGTAAGTATTGACACCATTATTATGTTGCAGTATCTGAAACAGATACATAATGCTAATGTAGCAAACATCAAAATATCAGGCTTATAGAATTTCTGTAGAAACAAACTGATTCATTCGTCAGTTCAATCCCATTTATTATTTCCACAATAGTAATAAAGATTGCTTTCATTTTTACTACTACTATATAAGCAAGAAATTAGTGGCTATGGACTTGCATTATTTTTGAGGAATATAAACATTTGGAATAGGAGAGCAGGGGCATGCTGTTAAATATATTTAGTGCATCCAAGTGCTAGTATGTGTGTGTTTGTTGACCTCATCCAGTTTAGGAAGTTTAATCTTCACTTGGAGAAAGCTTCATTACGATTGTTCCTCTGCTATGCCATTCCTGTATAACATTAGAATACAGGAGAATTTATAGTGCTGCACTGAAATCCTACAGGAGTTAATTTACTCACAATTGGTCCTAAAATAATTTTAATTTTGCACTTCTTCCTTTAGTCTCCTTTCCTCTGCATTCACCAAACTACAGTATAGTTTACTGAATATGTGGAAATACTGTGCTGCTGGTTGCAACAGCCCATTGCTACCATAATTTGTTCCTTTGCTATTAATCTGACTAATACTGCTTTACTAACTTCATGTTGACATGGGTTTTCTCTGGGTCATGGGGGGGGTGCAAATCAACTATAATGTGTCTAGGAAAGTTACTTTTCATATAGGAAAGTGTGACTTGGCCTCCTGTTGTAGTTATGATCCAAAACTGTAATGGTGTGTACCTCAATGCCATAAATCCACTTTTATAAATGATGTGCTGGAAGATAGAATGTTGATTCATAACACATGACTCAAACTCACGATGGACTGTTCTAGGTATAAAATACTGTTCAGTGTACCCTAATTTCCATTGTTCCCTCTTTAAAAGATGTATTTAAATGACTTTAATCGGAAAGAAAATGAGGGGCACCCGGGTGACTCAGTCGTTAAGTGTCTGCCTTTGGCTCAGGTCATGATCCCAGGGTCCTGGGATCGAGCCCCGCATCGGGCTCTCTGCTCAGCAGGAAGCCTGCTTCTCCCTCTCCCACTCCCCCTGCTTGTGTTCCCTCTCTTGCTGTGTCTCTCTCTGTCAAATAAATAAAATCTTAAAAAAAAAAAAAAAAAGAAAATGAAAGTTAAGGCACCTTGAGATGATGTCAGTGATAGCATTTTTCTCAGGAATTAAGTATCTGCCTTGTTTGTTTTTTTGTTTTTGTCTTTGTTTTTTTTAAAGCAGTCTTCCTCTTAGACTTGGTGGCTTGAACTTCTAAACTACCAAAGAACTTCTTGTGAAAATAACAGTTGTTTTATTTAAATTTCTTGAAGTTTCATGTAAACTATATTTCACATTCTTTGTGATTGATTTAATTTTCAGTTATTCTATATCTCTGGTATTTTTCCCCTGTAGGCTTTTCTATAATTTCTATAAATGCTATTGCCTGAAATGGAATCTGACATACAGAAAGAAATTCTATGTTAAGAACTTTCCTGAATTGTGTTATTTGCATTTAAAATCCATGAGCAATGGTTGGGCCAGGGTCTAAGAAAAATTATAGTTTAACTGGTCTTGAGTACAAAACCGTTAGAAGATGTGCTTCATATATTAAGACATTTTAAAGGCCAGTCTGCATACTTTTGCTTCTTTTGGTCTGGAATTTCAAAAGGTAGAGGTAATTATTTAGATGAATTTTAGATTTGGGTTATGCATATTTAAAACAATTCTCCAAAAACAAAACAAAACAACATACACAATTAAAATAGACATTTACCAGTGGCAATAGAGACTTCATTCAGATGTAGTTTTTGAAATTTCTAATACCTCATAAAATAAATTTTATGTCTGGCAGAAGTTAAAATTATGACTTTGCCAAAAACAGAGGATAATCTCAAATTGGGGCTGCTGACTCAGTTTAATATTCAAAGCTGTATGAACCTCATCTCTTGAGTTCTTACAAATCCCAATGCCTACATGCACCATAACCACCCACTGTGAGTCCAGAAAAGAACTCAGAGTATCTTTCAGTGGGAAAGTCAAAAACAGATTTTCATGTTTCCTTTGAGCCTAAACAGCTGTTTCTTCTTTAAAGATTTCCCTTTGAGATTTCCATTTTATGACTAAGCCTAACCAATATTTTTTTGGCAAGTAAGAGTTGTGGGAGTGTATCTGTCATGATAAGAAGTCAAAGCCAGAAACGTGTTCTGCCATGCTGGGTGATGTTAAATTTTTTAAGTTAACATTATATTATAAAAATTTTCAAACATGCATAAATGGAGGAGTGCAGGGTAATGAATCCCCATGGATCCATTATGTAGCTTCAGTAGTTATCAACATTTTATCAATACTGTTTCACATGTTTCCCCGACACTTCCTACCCCCACCGCCACCCCCCACCAGTGTTTTAAAGCGAAACACAGATAACCATCTCACGCATGTACATTTCAGTGTGTAACTCTAACAGATAAGGACTTTTTTTTTTTTTTTTTACAAAACCTAGTTACAGTGTCATGTCAATGATTCTTTAATATCATTTCATGTTCAGACCACATTCAGATTCCCTAATTGGATCCTGTTTCAAAATAATAATAATAAAAAGTAAAAAGATACTGACAACGTGAAAGCCCATACCTTGTATTTGATTGAAACTTTTGAGTGGTCCCAGTTCATGGCTGTTGTCTAGCATAATAATTAATAGAACTTCGTTTCAAAAAAATAGAACTTCCTTTCACTCTCAAAAGTATCCTAATTTGGAAGATAAATCATATGATTCATAAGCCTCTTTTTGTTTATAACAGTTCCCCCTCTCTTTTTAATGCATTTATTGTCAAAACAGACTATATCATTTGCTGTATAAAATTTCCCACATTCTGGATTTGGTTGATTGCACACTCGTTTTGTTCAACTTATTCCTCTATCCCAACTGTCTTTTGTACACTGATATGAAGAGACTTAAACAAGTTATGTGTATATACATGTATGTATGTCTATATTAGCAGAAATGCTTCATAAGTGGTGATGAAATAATCTTAGTTCTTCATATCCAGCATGAGGGTTATAATGTCTACTTTGTTTCATTCTTAATGTTGTTAAGAGTGTTTAGTGAGTTCAGGAGTTGTCAGCTTGATCTGTCCATCATCAAATTTCCCAGAAAACTTTCACCTAATGGTGCAGCATATTCATTGAGGATCGTTGCCTGTTTCCATTATTTTGAGTTTGCAAATTGATAATTTTCTTATTTTTGAAGTATATATTTATTTGTTAGATTCAAGACATTTTTGCTAGTGTTTCTAAAATTGCATAAGGTTGAATATGTGAACTAATTTTTAGTTTAAAGTTGTTGAGGTTTTTTTTTTTTCCTGTTAGAAGTCCAGATGGTAACTCAACGGTTGAGAATGTTTTTAAAAATCTGTTATATAGATGAATATTTTTATTACAATTGCTTTACTGATTTGTCATTTAACCATGAGCCAATTTGAGTCATGTTAAATGAGGCTGCCGTGTGCTAATTCTAATATTATTTGAAAGGGCCCTATAGAAATAAAAATGCCTTTTAGTAGCCATTTCATGTGGGAAATCATCTTGAAGTTGCTCCACCTTATTATGCAGGGATTTTTTTGAGATACAATTCACATACCATAAAATTCACCATGTTAAAGTATACAGTGAGTGGTTTAGTATATTCACAAAGTTGTGCAATGTTTCTTCACTCCCAGAAGAAAACCCCATACCTATTAGACAGTCAATTCCCATTCTCCTCTCCCTTAAAATGGCAGCCACAATCAACTTTCTGTCTCCATAGATTTGCCTGTACTGGGCATTTTGTATTGGTGGAATTATACAATATTTGGCCTTTCTGCCTGGCCTCTTTCACTTAGCATAATGTTTTAAAGGTTCTCCATGTCCTAATGTTAATCAGTATTTTATTCCTTTTTGTGGCTGAGTAATATTCCATTGTGTATATATACTACATTTTCTTTATCCATTCATCAGTTAATGGACATTTGGATTGTTTCCACTTTGGGGCTATTATGAATGCTGCTGCCGTGAACATCTGTGTACAAGTTTTTGTATGGACATATGTTTTTAGTTCTCTTGGAGTTACATTGTTAGTCATATGGTTACTCTATGTTTAGCTTTTTTGAGGAACTGCCAAACTATTTTCCAAAACAGCTGTACCAGTTTTCATTCCTACCAGCAATATATGGAGGTTCCAATGTCTCCACATCCTCACCAAAACTAGTTATTGTCTGTCCTTTTTATTATAGCCCTCCCAGTGGGTGTGAAGTGTATCTTGTGGTTTTGATTTGCTTTTCCCTAATGACTAATGATGTTAGGCATTATTTCCTGTCCTATTGATTATTCATATATCTTCTTTGGAAAATGCCTACTTGATTCTTTGCTCATTTTTAAGTTGAGTTCATTGTTTTTTGAGTTGTAAGAGTTCTTCATATATTCCAAATACTAGAACTTTATCAGATATATGGCTTTCAGATATTTTCTCTTATTTAGTTGCCTCTTCACTTTCTTGATAATGTCCTTGAAGCACAGAATTTTTCAATTTTGATTAAATCAAATTTATGTAATTTTTAAGTGCCTGTACTTTTATCTAAGAAACCATTGTGTGATCCAAGGTCTTTAGGATTTACATCTATGTTTTCTTTCCAGAGTATTAGAGTTTTAGCTCTTACATTTAGTTCTTTGATCACTGCTAAGTTAATTTTATGATTTTAAGAGTCCAATACCATTCTTTTGCATATGGCTCAGCACCATTTGTTGAGGAGATTATTTTCTCCATTAAATGGTCTTGTCACTCTTGTTGAAAATTAATTGACAAAGATGTATGGGTTATTTTGAGACTCTTCTATTCCATTAATCTACCTAAATATCTATCCTACGATTGTAATATACAATGTTGATTACTGTAGTTTTGTAGTAAGTTCTGAAATTGGAATTCATCTCTTTTGCCCATTCTCCCTATCACCTCCCCTCTGACAACCACCACTTCTCTGTATTTATGTAAGTCCTCCAATGTTTTACAAGACTTTTGCGGTGGGGGAGGGCTACTCTGGACTCTTTTCATGTATTTGAGAATTTTAGGATCAATTTGTCAATTTCCCCATCTGGGATTTGACAGGGGTTCTGTTGAATCGGGGTGGGGGGGAGTACTGTCAGCTTAACAATATTAAGTCTTCCAATTGGTTAACAAAGGATGCCTTTACACTTACTTAGGTCTTTAATTTCTTTCAATGATGTTTTACAGTTTTCAGTATGCGAGTCCTACACACTTATGTTAAATTTCTAAGTATTTTTTCTTTTTGATGCCATTAAATGGAATTATTTTGATTTCATTATTGGATTATTCATTGTTAGCATACACTTGGACAATTTTTTCTTATGCTTTTTTTATTGAGGTATAGTTGACCTACAATGTTATGTCAGTTTCGGGTATATAACATAGTGATTTGACAATTCTATATTTTAAGCTGTGCCCACCAGGAAAAACGTAGTTACCATCTATCGCCATACAATATGATTACAGTATTATTGATATATTCCCCATGCTGTACTTTTCATCCCTATGACTTATTTTATAACTGAAAGTTTGTACCTCTTAATCCCCTTCACCTATTTCACCCATCCTCCCACCCCACCCCCACCCCCCCCCCCTCCCCCGGGCAATCAATTTCTTCTCTGTATTTATGATTCTGTTTCTTTTGGGGTTTTTTGTTTGCTCATTTGTTTTGTGTTTTAGATTTTACATATAAATGAAGTCATATGGTATTTGTCTTTGTCTGATGTATTTCACCTATCGTGATACCATCTAGGTTTCTCCATGTTGTCACAAATGGCAAAGTCTCATTCTTTTTGTGGCTGAATAATATTCCATTGTATGTATGTGCCACATCTTCATTATCCATTCATCTATTAATGGACACTTAGGCTGCTTTCATATCTTGGCTATTTGGGCCAAGTAGTGGAATTACTGGACTATGTGGTATTTCTAGTTCTATTTTTTTTAAACAAAATTCACATTTTATTTAGGTTGAAATAAACTATACAAAATTGATTTTCTTCACCAAAAATAACAGCAATATTTTCTGTATTATTCCTAGATAATTATTTTTGTAGGTTTTCCAGGTTTTGTTTATAAATCAAGACGAGGCAGTAGATATAGTCATGGGAAAAGACAGAGGAAAACAGACAAATCATTTGTCAGTATCCATGGCCTCTGATCCGGTCTTGACCATGAACAGAGGTGTTCAACATATACCTGCTAAAAAGCTTATGAAATGTAGGTGTTCTACATACACTTGCTAAAGAGATTATGAAGATATAGGCTCAACAAAGGAATGTAAACAGCAACAATCCAATGTGAAACAACAATGGTAGGCTCTCCCATTCAAACTTTAACTGTAACTTGTTCCTTTAAGTATTTTCCACAGTGATAGCACCAATTTACATTCCCACCCACAGTGCATGAGAGCTCCCTTTTCTCCACATGCTCACCATTTGTCTTTTTGATTCTAATCATTCTCACTGGTGAGAAGTGATATCTCATTGTGGTTCTGATTTGCATTTTCCTGATGACTCGTGATGTTGAGCATCTTTTCATATGTCTGTTGTCTGTATGTCTTCTTTGGAAAAATGTCTATTTAGGTCCTCTGCCCAATTTTTAACTTTTTTTTGAGTTATACAAGTTCTTTCTATATTTTGGATATTAACCCCTTATTGGATATGTCATTTGCAGATATCTTCTCCCATTCGGTAGAGGTTCTTTTGTTTGGTTTTCTTGATGGTGTCCTTTGCTGTGCAAAACCTTTTAGTTTGATGTAGTCCCAATAGTTTAGTTTTGTTTTTATTTCCTTTGCCTGGGGAGACAGGCAAATCTAGAAAAATGTTGCTAAGGCTAATGTCCAAAAGATTATTGCTCATTTTTTCTTTTAGGAGTACTTTATCAGTTCAGCTCTCACATTTAGGTCTTCAATTCATTTTGAGTTTATTTTTGTGTATGTTGTAAGAAAGTCATCCATTTCATTCTTTTGTCTGTAGCTGTCCATTTATTGAAAAGGCTGTCTTTTCCCTAATGTATATTCTTGCCTCCTTTTCATAGCTTAATTGACAGCGTATGTATGGGTTTATTTCTGGGTTCTCTATCCTATTCCATTGATCTCTGGGTCTATTTTTTTGTGTCAGAACCATACTGTTTTAATTACTATAGTAATCTATGGTATATCTTGAAATCTGGGGTTGTGATACTCTAGCTTTCTTCTCAAGATTGCTTTGGCTATTTGTGGTATTTTGTGGTTGGATAAAAATTTTAGGATTATATGTTCTACTTCTGTGAAAAATGCCATTGGTATTTTGACAGGGATTACATTGAATCTGTACATTGCTTTGGGTAGTATGGATATTTTAACAACATTAATTCTTCCAATTCATGAGCATGGTATATCTTTCCATTTCTTTGTGTTGTCTTCAGTGTTTTTCATTAACATCTTAAAATTTCCAGGGTATAAGTCTTTCACCTCTTTTGTTAAATAGATTCCTAAGTGTTTTATTATTTTTAGTGTAATTGTAAATGGAATTTTTTTTTAATTTCTCTTTCTGCTACTTTGTTTTTAGTGTACAGAAACACAACACATTTCTGTATATTAATTTTATATCCTGTAACTTTACTGAGTTCATTAATTTATTCTAATAGTTGTTTTGGTGGATTCTTTAGGATTTTCTCTATATAGTATCATGTTATCCACAAATAGTGACCATTTCACTTCTTCCTTACGATTTGGATTTTTTTTTTCCTTGTCTGATTGCTGCAGCTAGGACTTCCAGTACTATGTTGAATAAAAGTAGTAAGAGTGAACATCCTTGTCTTGTTCCTGATTTGAGAGGAAAAACCTTCAGTTTTCCCCATTATCGGTGGGTTTGTTATATATGGCCTTTATTATGTTGAGGTGTATTCCCACTAAACTCACTTAAGTTGAGTTTTTATCATGAATGGATGTTGTATTTTGTCAAATTATTTTTCTCCATGTATTGAGACATGATCATATGGCTTTTATTATTTCTCTTATTAATATATATCACATTTACTGATTTGTGAATATTGAACTACCCTTGAATCCCTGGAATAAGTCCCCCTTGATCATGCTGAATGAACCTTTTAATGTATTACTGAATTCGGTTTGCTAATATTTTGTTAAGGATTTTTGCATCTGTGTTCATCAGAGATATTGAACTATGTTTTCTTTTTTTCATAGTGTTTTTGTTTTTAGTATCAGAATAATGTAGGCCTCATAGAATGAATTTGGAAGCTTTCTTTCCTCTGCTATTTTTTTGGAATAGTTTGAGAAGAGTAAGTATTAACTCTTCCCTATATGTTTGCTAGAATTCATGTATGAAGCCACCTGGTCCTAGATTTTTGATGGGAGTTTATTACTGATTCAGTTTTGTCACTAGTATTTGGTTTCTTCATATTTCCTATTCCTTCCTGATTCAGTTTTAGAAGATTTTATGTTTCTAGGAATTTATCCATTTCTTCTAGGTTGTCCAGTTTGTTTGCATATAATTTTATAATATTGTCATAATTTTTAATATTTCTTTGATTTCAGTTATTTCTCCTCCTTCATTTCTGTTTTTATTGGAGTCCTCTCCTTTTATTTATGAGTCTAGCTAATGTTTTATCAATTTATCTTTTTGAAGAATGAGTTCTTTGTTTCATTGATCTTTTCTATTATTCTTTAGTCTCTTTTTCATCCATTTCAGCTCTAACCATTATTTCTTCCTTCTACTAGCTTTAGGCTTTTTTCTTTTTCTAATTTATTTAGGTGTGAGGGTAAATTGTTTGATATTTTTATTTCTTGTGGTAGGCTTGTAATGTTATAAACGTCCCTCTAAGAACTGCTTTAACTGTGTCCCAAAGATTTTGGACCATTGTGTTTTAGTTTTCATTTGTCTCCATGTATTTCTTATCTCCTTTTTGATTTTCTTGTTAATCCATTAGTTGTTTTTCTTTTAATATTTATTTATTTGAGAGAGAGAGTGAGCACACGTGAGTGGTAGGAGGGGCAGAAGGAGAGAGAATCTGAAGCAGACTCCCCACTGAGTGTAGAGCCCAGTGCAAGGCTTGATCTCACAACCCCAAGATCGTGACCTGAGCTGAAAGCAAGAAAGATAGTCACTTAACCAACTGAACCACCCAGGTGCCATGCCATCAGTTATTTAGTAGTATGTTATTTAGTTCCCACATGTTTGTGAGGTTTGTGTTTTTTCTTACAGTTGATTTCTTGTTTCATACCATTGTGGTCAAAAGTTACATGATATGATTTCAGTCTTCTTAAATGTATTTAGATTTGTTTTCTGGCCTAACATGTGATTTGTCCTGGAAAATGTTCCATGGATAATTTTCCACACTTGAAAAAAAAAATGTTCTGCTGGTTTTGGATGGAATGTTCTGTATATATCTATTAGGTCCATCTGGTCTGATGTGTCACTCAAAGCCACCGTTTCCTTGATCTATTCATTTATGCAAGTGGAGTCACTATTGTATTACTGTCAATTTCTTCCCTTATGTCTATTAGTATCAGCATTTTGTATTTTGGTATTCCTGCGTCGGGTGCATAGATATTTACAATTGTTATACCCTTTTATTGGATCGATCCCTTTATCATTACGTAGTGCCCTTCTTTGTGTCCTACTGCAGTATTTGCTTTAGTGTTGATTTTGTTTGATATAAGTATTGCTACCTCAGGTTTTGGTTTTTTTTTCCACTTCCATTTGCATGGAATATCTTCTTCCATCCCTTCACTTTCAGGCTGTGTGTGTCTTTAGGTCTGAGTTAGTGTCCTGTAGGCAGTATATAGATGGGTTTTGTTTTTTAGCCATTCAGTCACCCTATGTCTTTTGATTGGAGCATTTAGTCCATTTACATTTAAAGTGATTGTTAATAGGTATGTACTTAATGCCATTTTGTTAGTTTCCTGGTGTTTTCATAGTTCTTCTCAGTTCCTTTTTTCTTCTTTTGCTTTCTTCCCATGTGGTATGATGGCTTTCTTTTAATGTTATGCTTGGATTACTTTCACTTTATTTTTTGTATATCTGTTATAGGTTTTACATTTGTGGTTATCATTGGGTTCATATAGAACATCTTGTGTGTATAGCAGTCTATATTAGGTTGATGTCACTTAAATTTGAACACATAAAAGCACTAAGTTTTTGTTCCCTTCCATATTTTATGTGTACGAGGTCATATTTTAAATCTTTTTATTTTATCACTTGACTAATTTTTGTAAATACAGTTGATTTTACTAGTTTAGTTTTAATCTCCACACTGACTTTATGAGTGATTATTCTACTACCTTTACTATATGTTTGCTTTTACTTGTGAAATTTTTCCTTTCATATTTTTCTTCTAGTTATGGCCTTTTCCTTACACTTAAAGAATTCCCTTTAACCTCTTTTGTAAGGCTGGTTTAGTGGTGATGAACTACTTTAACTATTGTTTGGGAAACTGTATCTCTTCAATTCTGAGTGATAATCTTGCTGGGTAGAGTAGGTAGAGTATTCTTGATTATAGGTTTTATCCTTTCAGCACTTAGAATATCTATCATGCCACTCTCATCTTGCCTGTAAAGTTTCTGCTAAAAAAATCATCTTATAGCCTTACGGAGTTTTCTTTGTATGTAACTGTTTTCTCTTGCTGCTTTTAAAATTTTCTCATTGTCATTACTTCTTGCCTTTTTAGTTTTTATGTATCCTGGTATGGGTCTTCTTGGGTTCATCTGAGAGGGACTCTCTGTGCTTTCTGACCTGGATTCTGTTTCCTTCCCCAGATTAGGGAAGTTTACAGGTATTTTTTTTTTCCAAATATATTTTCTGCCCCCTTCTCTCTTCTCCTTCTGGGATCCCCACAATGTGAATGTTATCATGCTTGATGATGTTGCAGAGTCTCTTAAGGTATTCTCACTTTTTAAATTCTTTTTTTTTGCTGTTCAGCTTGGTTGCTTTCCATCTCCTGCCTTCCAGATCACTGATCTGTTCTTCTGCACCCTTTAATCTGCTGTGGATTCCCTCTAGGATATTTTTCATTTCAGCTACTGAATACTTCAGCTATGACTGGTTATTTTTTATATTTTCTTTCTCTTTGCTGTTCTCACTGACTTCATTCATCCTTTTTTCAAGTCCAGTCTCTATGACCATTACTTTGAATTTTTTATCAGGCATATTGCTTATCTCTGTTTCATTTAGCTCTTCATTTTCATTAGTCTTCATGCAACAATTGATTTTTATGTATTCATCTTATATTCTGCAAACTCACTGAACTAGTTTATTAGTGTTAATTTTTTTCTTTTGGTAGATTCCTTAGGATTTACTACATACAAGATTATGTCATCTACAAATAGAGGTAGTTTAATTTTTTCCTTTCGATACTGGGTGCCTTTATTTCTTTTTCTTGCCTAAATTTTCCTGTGTAAAACCTGCAGTAGATATTAAGTAAAATTGACAAGAGCAAACATTTATGTCTTGCTCCTAATTTTAGGGAAAAAACTCAGTTTTCACCATTAAGTATGGTGCTATCTGTAGATTTTGTAGATGCTCTTTATCAGGTTGGGGATTTTTTTTTCTATCCTAGTCTGTTATTTTTATCATGAAAAGATGTTGGACTTTTTGCAAATGCTTTTTCTGCATCTAACAAGATGATCGATCATGTGGTATATTATTTACATTTTTGAACATTGGCCCAACATTGCATTTCTGAGATAAATCACCCGAGGTTATAATGTACAAATCTTTTATATGTTGTTCAGATATGTTTGCTAGTATTTTATTGAGGATTCTTGCATTTATATTAATAAAGGATATTGATATATCACATTATTGTGATGTCTTTGCTTTTGGTATCAGGTTAATACCACCTTCATAGAATCCATTGAAAGGTCTCCCCTTTTCTATTTTTTTGGAAGAATTTGTAAAGGATTGGGGTTAATTCTTTTTTTATAATTTTATTATGTTATGTTAATCACCATACATTACATCATTAGTTTTTGATGTAGTGTTCCATGATTCATTGTTTGCATATAACACCCAGTGCTCCATTCAGTACATGCCCTCTTTAATTCCCATCACCAGGCAAACCCATTCCCCCACCCCCCTTGCCTCTAGAACCCTCAGTTTGTTTCTCAGAGTCCATAGTCTCTCATGGTTCATCTCCCCCTCCGATTTCCTCCCCTTCATTTTTCCCTTCCTACTATCTTCTTCTCTTTTTCTTAACATACAATGTATTATTTGTTTCAGAGGTACAGGTCTGTGATTCAAATCTTACATACTTCACAGTGTTCAACATAGCACATACCCTCCCCAATGTCTATCACACAGCCACCCCATCCCTCCCACCCCCTACCACTCCAGCAACCTTCAGTTTGTTTCCTGAGATTAAGAATTCCTCGTATCAGTGAGATCATATGATACATATGTTTCTCTGATTGACTTATTTCTCTCAATCTAATACCCTCCAGTTCCATCCCCCATGTTGCAAATGGCAAGATTTCATTCCTTTTGATGACTGCATAATATTCCAGTGTGTGTGTGTGTGTGTGTGTGTGTGTGTGTGTGTGTGTGTGTGTGTGTGTATACCACAGATTCTTTATCCATTCATCTGTCGATGGACATCTTGACTCTTTCCATAGTTTGGCTATTGTGGACATTGCTGCTATAAACATCGGGGTGCACCTACCCTTTCGGATCACTACATTTGTATCTTTGGGGTAAATACCCAGTAGTGGAATTGCTGGGTCATAGGGTAGCTCTATTTTCAACTGTTTGAGGAACCTCCATACTGTTTTCCAGAGAGGCTGCACCAGCTCACATTCCCACCTACAGGGTAGGAGGGTTCCCCTTTCTCCACATCCCCGCCAACACCTGTCGTTTCCTGACTTGTTAATTTTAGCCATTCTGACTGGTGTGAGGTGGTATCTCATTGAGGTTTTGATTTGGATTTCCCTGATGCCGAGCGGATGTTGAGCACTTTTTCTTGTGTCTGTTGGCCATTTGGACGTCTTCTTTGCAGAAATGTCTGTTCATGCCTTCTGTCCATTTTTTGATTGGATCATTTGTTCTTTGGGTGTTGAGTTTGATAAGTTCTTAATAGATTTTGCATACTAGCCCTTTATCTGATATGTCATTTGCAAATATCGTCTCCCATTCTGTCAGTTGTCTTTTGGTTTTGTTGAGGTTTCCTTTGCTTTGCAAAAGCTTATCTTGATGAAGTCCCAAGAGTTCATTTTTGCCCTTGCTTGCCTTGCCTATGATGATGTTTCTAGGCAGAAGTTGCTGCGGCTGAGGTTGAAGAGGTTGCTGCCTGTGTTTTCCTTTAAGATTTTGATGAACTGCTGTCTCACATTTAGGTCTTTCAACCATTTGGAGTCTATTTTTGTGTGTGGTGTAAGGAAATGGTCCAGTTTCATTCTTCTGCATGTGGCTGTCCAGTTTTCCCAACACCATTTGTTGAAGAGACTGTCTTTTTTCCATTGGACATTCATTCCTGCTTTCTCAAATATTAGTTGACCATAGAGTTGAGGGTCCATTTCTGGGCTCTCTATTCTGTTCCATTCATCTGTCTGTTTTTATGCCAGTACCATACTGTCTTGATGATGATAGCTTTGTAATAGAGCTGGAAGTCCGGAATTGGGATGCCACCAGCTTTGCTTTTCTTTTTCAACATTCCTCTGGCTATTCGGGGTCTTTTCTGGTCCCATACACTTTTTAGGATTCTTTGTTCCATTTCTTTGAAAAAAGTTGATGGTATTTTGATAGGGATTGCATTAAATGTGTAGATTGCTCTAGGTAGTATTGACATCCTCACAATATTTGTTCTTCCAGTCCATGAGCATGGACCGTTTTTCCATTTCTTTGTGTCTTCCTCAATTTCTTTCATGAGTATTTTATAGTTTTCTGAGTACAGATCCTTTGCCTCTTTGATTAGATTTATTCCTAGGTATCTTATGGTTTTGGGTGTAATTGTAAATGGGATCGACTCCTTAATTTCTCTTTTTTCTGTCTTCTTGTTGGTGTATAGGAATGCCACTGATTTCTGTGCATTGATTTTATATCCTGCCACTTTACTGAATTTCTGTATGAGTTCTAGCAGTTTTGGGGTGGAGTCTTTTGGGTTTTCCACATAAAGTATCATATCATCTGCAAAGAGTGAGAGTTTGACTTCTTCTTTGCCGATTTGGATGCCTTTGATTTCTTTTTGTTGTCTGATTACTGTGGCTAGGACTTCTAATACTATGTTGAATAGCAGTGGTGATAGTGGACATCCCTGCCGTGTTCCTGACCTTAGGGGAAAAGCTCTCAGTTTTTCCCCATTGAGAATGATATTCGCTGTGGGTTTTTCATAGATGGCTTTTATGACATTTATATCCCTATACTCTGAAGAGTTTTGATCAAGAAAGGATGCTTTACTGTATCAAATGCTTTTTCTGCATCTATTGAGAGGATCATATGGTTCTTGTTCTTTCTTTTATTAATGTATTGCAACACATTGATTGATTTGCAGATGTTGAACCAACCTTGCAGCCCAGGAATAAATCCCACGTGGTCATGGTGAATAATCCTCTTAATGTACTTTTGGATCCTATTGGCTAGTATTTTGGTGAGAATTTTTGCATCCATGTTCATAGGGATATTGTTCTGTAATTCTCCATTTTGATGGGGTCTTTGTCTGGTTTTGGGATCAAGGTAATGGTGGCCTCATAAAACGAGTTTGGAAGTTTTCCTTCCTTTTTTTTTTTTTTTTTGGAACAGTTTCAGAAGAATAGGTATAAATTCTTCTTGAAATATTTGGTAGAATTCTCCTGGGAAGCTATCTGGCCCTGGCTTTTTGTTTGTTGGGAGATTTTTGATGACTGCTTCAATTTCCTTAGTGGTTATAGGTCTGTTCAGGTTTTCTATTTCTTTCTGGGTCAGTTTTGGTAATTCATACATCTCTAGGAATGCATCCATTTCTTCCAGATTATCTAATTTGCTGGTGTATAGTTGCTCATAATATGTTCTTATAATTGTTTGTATTTCGTTGGTGTTCATTGTGATCTCTCCTCTTTCATTCATGATTTTATTTATTTGGGTCCTTTCTCTTTTCTTTTTGATAATTCTGGCCAGGGGTTTATCAATCTTGTTAGTTAATTTTTTCAAAGAACCAGCTCCTAGTTTCGTTGATCTGTTCTACTGTTCTTTTGGTTTCTGTTTCATTGATTTCTGCTCTGATCTTTATTATTTCTCTTCTGCTGGGTTTAGGCTTTATTTGCTGTTCTTTCTCCAGCTCCTTTAGGTGTAGGGTTAGGTTGTGTATTTGAGACCTTTCTTGTTTCTTGAGAAATGCTTTATATACTTTTCTCTCAGGACTGCCTTTACTGCATCCCAAAGATTGTGAACAGTTGTGTTTTCCTTTTCATTGGTTTCCATGAATTTTTTAAATTCTTCAATTTCCTGGTTGACTCATTCATTCTTTAGTAGGGTGCTCTTTAGCCTCCATGTATTTGAGTTCTTTCTGACTTTCCTCTTGTGATTGAGTTCTAGTTTCAAAGCATTGTAGTCTGAAAATATGCAGGGAATGATCCCAATCTTTTGGTACAGGTTGAGACCTGATTTGTGACCTAGGATGTGATCAATTCTGGAGAATGTTCCATGGGCACTAGAGAAGAATGTGTATTCTGTTGCTTTGGGATGGAAGGTTGTGAATATATCTGTGAAGTCCATTTGGTCCAGTGTGTCATTTAAAGTCTTTACTTCCTTGTTGATCTTTTGCTTAGATGATCTGTCCATTTCAGTGACGGGGGTTTTAAAGTCCCCCACTATTATTGTATTGTTGTCAATGTGTTTCTTTGCTTTTGTTATTAATTGGTTTATATAATTGGCTGCTCCCATGTCGGGGGCATAGATATTTACAATTGTTAGATATTCTTGTTGGATAGATCCTTTAAGTATGATATTGTATCCTCCTTCATCTCTTATTATAGTCTTTGGTTTAAAATCTAATTTTTCTGACATAAGGATTGCCACCCCAGCTTTCTTTTGGTGTCCATTAGCATGGTAAATTGTTTTCCACACCCTCACTTTCAATCTGGAGGTGTCTTTGGGCCTATAATGCGTCTCTTGCAGACAGCATATTGATGGGTCTTGTTTTTTCATCCAATCTGATAGCCTGTGTCTTTTGATTGGGGCCTTTAGCCCATTTATATTCAGGGTAACTATTGAAAGATAGGAATTTAGTGCCAGTGTATTGCCTGTAAGGTAACTGTGACTGTATCTTGTCTGTGTTCCTTTCTGGTGTATGTTGCTTTTAGGCTTTCTCTTTGCTTAGGGGACCCCTTTCAATATTTCTTTTTTTTTTTTTTTAAAGATTTTATTTATTTGAGAGAGAGAGAGAACGAGAGATAGAAAGCACGAGAGGGAAGAGGGTCAGAGGGAGAAGCAGACTCCCTGCTGAGCAGGAAGCCCGATGTGGGACTCGATCCCGGGACTCCAGGATCATGACCTGAGCCGAAGGCAGTCGCTTAACCAACTGAGCCACCCAGGCGCCCTCAATATTTCTTGTAGGGCTGGTTTCGTGTTTGCAAATTCCTTTAGTTTTTGTTTGTCCTGGAAGCTTTTTATCTCTCCTTCCATTTTCAGTGACACCCTAGCTGGATATACTATTCTTGGCTGAATATTTTTCTCATTTAGTGCTCTGAATATATCATGCCAGTCCTTTCTGGCCTGCCAGGTTTTAGTGGATAGGTCTGTTGCCAATCTAATGTTTCTACCATTGTAGGTTACAGATCTCTTGTCCCGAGCTGCTTTCAGGATTTTCTCTTTGTCTCTGAGACTCATAAGTTTTACTATTAGATGTCGGGGTGTTGACCCATTTTTATTGATTTTGAGGGGGGTTCTCTGTGCCTCCTGGATTTTGATGCCTGTTTCCTTCCCCACATTAGGGAAGTTCTCTGCTATCATTTGCTCCAATATACCTTCTGCCCCCTCTCTCTTTCTTCTTCTGGGATCCCAATTATTCTAATGTTGTTTCATCTTATGGTATTGCTTATCTCTCGAATTCTGCCCTCGTGATCTAGTAGTTTATCTCTCTTTTTCTCAGCTTCTCTATTTTCCATCATTTGGTCTTCTCTATCACTAATTCTCTCTTCTGCCTCATTTATCCTAGCATTTAGAGCCTCCATTTTTTATTGCACCTCATTAATAGCCTTTTCGATTTTTACTTGGTTAGATTTTAGTTCTTTTATTTCTCCAGAAGGGGTTTCTCTAATATCTTCCATGCTTTTTTCAAGCCTAGCTAGTATCTTTAAAATCGTCATTCTGAACTCTAGTTCTGACATCTTACTAATGTCCGTATTGATTTGGTCCCTGGCAGTCAGTACTGCCTCTTGTTCTTTTTTTTGAGGTGATTTTTTTGTCTTGTCATTTTGTCCAGAGGAGAATAGATGAATGAGAGAAGAAAATGCTAACAGGGTAACAACGACCCCAGAAGAATATACACTAAACAAACCAGAAGAGACCTAAAACTGGGGGAAAAGAGAGGGAAAGAAGGAAAAAAGAAAATGATAAAAAAAAAAGAATATGATCAAATATGATCAGGCTGGTGCACAGATCAGTGCTACACACTAGATTTTGGGCATATTTTGGTCTGTTAGAAGAAACTGCCTCCCAAAATTTTAAAGAAAGAAAAACTTATATCTGTACAAAAATAAGGGTGAATATGATGAAGGGATGGAATATGAATATAAAGATGAAAATTATAAAAGATTTTATAAAAGGAATTTTAAGATAAGTTCGTTGAAAAAAGAAAGAAGAGGAATTAAAAAAAAAGGAGAGAATATGATCAGGCAGGAGACTAGAACAAAGCCATACACTAGAGATTTAGGGTATATTTTGGTCTGTTAGAAGAAACTGTATCCCAAAATTTTAAAGAGGCAACAATATATATATAACCAAAAAGAAGGTTAACTACTATGAAGGGATAGAATATGACTCTAAAAATGAAAAATAAAAAAGATTTTTAAAAACGGGATTAATGTTTGTTGAAAAAAGGAAAAAGAAAAATTAAAATAGAGAAACAAGAAATTAAAAAACTTATCTTTGAAAGACCAAAGAATTAAGGGGGGGAAAAGCCACGAATTCTATGTGCTGTATTCCCCTAGTGCTGGTGTTCTGCTGTTCTCATTGATCTTGTTCTTGGCTGGCTGTTCTTGCAGATCTTCTGGGGGAGGGGCCTATTGCCGTGGTTCCCAGGTGTCTTTGCCTGGTCGGGGCTACCTAATCTGCTCCGGTTTGCTCTCAGGTGCTTTTGTTCCCTGTAAGCTTTCCCTGCAGCTTTGGAGGAGGAGCGTGAAATGGCAGCCTCCCAATCTCTGCTCTGGAGGAGCGAGAACTCCGGCCTGCTCCTCAGTGCGCCCCCAGGGAGAAGCAGTCAATCACTCGCGTCTCCCACGTCTCTTGCTGCACTCCGTGCTCAGCGGGCCTGTGACTGAGCGTTTCTGTTTCTGGCAAACAACCCTGTGTGGAGTCTCCAATCCTAGCAGATCCCTGCGGTGCGCTCCCGCGCCGCTCCACCCTGGGGAGGAAGGGGAGTCTCCCCGGATCTGCCGCTTGTTGGGTCCCTGGTGGAGGAGCAGTGACCCGACTGTGCCGCGGATCATGGTTTCTGGCAACCCTGAGCTGCGAGCCCGCTCCTCAGCTCTCTCTGCAGCCGGCTTCCCCGCTCCGATACCTGGGAGCTCTGCCGCACTCAGGCACCCCCGGTCTTTCTGTGACCTCGAGGGTTCTGAGACCACACTGTCCCTGCGAGGGTTCCACCCCACCCCCCCACCCCCCGCTTAGCCACTGGAGCGACGTTCCTCAGCGGAGCCGACTTCTAAAAGTTCCGATTTTGGGCTCCGCGGCTCTATCACTTGCCAGAAGCGGCCGACGGAGGCCCCCTCCCCCGCCATCTATCCTCCCGAATATCGCCTCTGATTCACTTCTCCGCACATCCTACCTTCCAGAAAGTGGTCGCTTTTCTGTTCAGAGAGTTGCTGCTATTCTTTTCTTCGATCTACTGTTGAGTTCGTAGGTGTTCAGAATGGTTTGATAACTATCTCGCTGAATTCCTGGGACCAGATGAAATTTAGGTCTCCTCCTCTGCCATCTTTCTCCTGCCCCCTAATTATTTTTTAAAAAAGATCTTATCTATTATCTATTTGAGAAAGAGAGAGAGCATGAGCGGGGGGGGGGGGGGGGGGGGGGAGAAAGTGGGGCTCAATCCCAGGACCTGGGATCATGACCTGAGCTGAAGGCAGACACAACCAAATGAGACAGCCAGGCACTCCTGGGCTAACTCTTTAAATGTTGGGTGGAATTCAGCAGCAAAGTCATGTACTTCTGGGCTTATTTTTATTGGCAGTTTTTTTTGATTACTAACTCAATCTTTTATTAGTTGTAGTTCTATTCATATTCTCTTTTTTTTTTGAGTCAGTTTCAGTAGTTTGTGTCTAAGAATTTGTCCATTTCATCTAGGTTATCTACTTGGTCGATATTTTTATATTATTCCCTTATAATTTATAAGGTATGTTTTCTCTTTTAATGCCCAGTTTTAGTAGTTTGGGTCTTCTCTTTTTTCTTATTCAGTCTATGTGGTTTTCTCAAGTTTGGATCCTTCCAAAGAACTTTTGATTCTTTGATTTTTCTCTATTTTTCTGTTGTTTATTTCATTAATTTCCACTCTAATGTGTTTCCTTCATTGGTTGTGTTTAGTTTGCTCTTCTTTTTCTAGATTTTTAAGGCAGATTATTTTATTGATTTGAGAACTTTTTAAATATAGGTATGTAAAACTATAAATTTTCTTCTAATTCTTCTGTATATGCATCCCATAAAGTTTTAATATTTTGATTTTTCATTTTCATTTATCACAAAGTATTTTCTAATTTCCCTTATGATTTTAATTTCACCCACTGACTTAGAAGTGTGTTACACATATTTATTAATTACACAACTTTGCTTCTTCCCCAGTTATGATTTCATCCCATTCATACCAAAGAATACACTTTGCATGATTTTATTCATTTAAATTTTGATAGACTTATTTATGATATGACATATAATCTGTCCTGGAGAATGTTCCATGCACACTTGAGAAGAATGCATTCTGCTGCTTGGCGGAATGTTCTCTGGATATTGGTTGGCTCAGTTGATTTCCCGTGTTTTTCTTTCTTAATTTTGTCTAGTTGTTATATCCATTGTTGAAAGTGGAGTATTGAATAATCTATTTTTCCTTTTACTTCTGTCATTTTTTACTTTATGTATTTTGGTACTCTATTTTTAGGTTCATATATATAATTGTTACATCTTAATGGACTGACCCTTTTATAAAATGTACTTTTTTCTGGTAATAATATTGTCTTAAGTCCTACTTTGTCTGATATTAGTATAGCCACTCCAGTTCTATTTTCATCACTATTTGCATGAAACATTTTTTCTATCCACTTACTTTCCGCCTATTTGTATCTTTAAAACTAAGTCATGTCTCTTAAAGATGACATATAGTTGAAATTTTAATCCATTTTCCCATTTTTGCTTTTTAATTGTATTATTTAAACCATATACAGTAAATGTAATTACTGAAGTAGGATTTATGTCTGCCAATTTATTATTGGTTTCTATATGTATTTTGTTTCACTATTCTTCCTTTACTTTTGTGTTCAGTAGATGTTTTCTAGTGTACCATTTTCACTTCCTTGTCACTCTTTTACAGTATTTTTTGGAGTTATAACAATCTAGAGTAATACCAATTTAATTACAATATTGTACAGAAACTATTACTATATAGCTCCATTTGCCCCTTTTCCTTTGTGCTTTTATTGTCATACAGTTTTATGCATTGTATATACATTAACACAGATTTATAATTACTGCTTTATACAGTTGCCTTTAAATCAGATAGAAAAAGAGTTAAAAACAATACACATATAAGGTCTTTTTTTGTTTACTTATGTATTTACTTTTACCAGTGTTCTTTATGTTTTCATGTGGATTTAAGTTGCTGTCCAGTTTCCTTTCCTCTCAGTCTGAAGGACTTCATTCAGTATTTCTTATAGAGCAGGCCCAATAGCAATAAACACTGAGATTATTTGTCAGGGCATACCTTAATTTATTATTCATTTTTAAAGCATAGTTTTGCTAGATATAGAATTTCTTAGTTGACAGTTTTATTCTTGCAGCATTTAAGTATGCCATCTCTGTGCCTGTTGGCCTCCATTATGTCTTATGCATCATTGGCTGTTAATCTTACTGAAAATATCCTGTACATGATGAGTTCTTCTTTACTGCTTTCAAGATTCTTTATCTTTGGCTTTCAACAGTTATAATTATTCTAGGTGTGGAACACCTTTTTATGCTACTTGGAGTTAGCTGAGCTTCTTGAATGTATAGATTAATGTTCATCAAATTTGGGGAGTTTCGACCATTATTTCTTCAAATAGTTTTCCTACCTCATACACTCTTACTTCCCTCCTCTACTTTGGGGATGCTTATTATGAATACGTTGGTATGTTTGACAGTATCCCCACAGGTCTCTGAGGTTAATTTTTTTCTTCCTTTTTTTCCCTCCCTTTCTGTTTCTTGGAACAGATAATCTCAATTGACCTATCTTCAGCTTCTCTCCCCACTGCTTTTTCTGTCTCCTACTCAAATCTACTGTTGAATCCTTCTAATGGACTTTATTTCAGTTATTTTACTTGTCAGTTCCAGAATTGCCACTTGTTTTATTATGGTTTCTACTTCTTTTATCTCATCTATTTGAGAAGACATTGTTTTCCTACTTTTAATTCTTTAAGCATCACTTCCTTCAGTTCTTTGAACATATTTGAAATCATAACTCAGTGTCTTTGTTTAGTAGCTTTACACCTGGACTTCCTTACTGACAGCTCCTAGTAACTTCTTTCTTCCTGTGTATTGACCATACTTTGTTTCATTGTATGTTTTATCATTGTTAGAAACTGGACATTTTAGAGTATGTAGTTACTTAGGAAGCTAGATTCTCTGCCTTACCCAGGATTTGTTGTTGTTGCTGGTGCTTTTTGTTAGTTTAGTGACTCTTCTAAACTAGTTCAGTAAAATCTCTATTTTTTCTCATGAACAGCTGTGGAAGTCTGTGCTTGGTTAGTTTAGTGGTCACCTAATGATTAGACACAGATCCTTAGGTACCTAAAACCAGTAAGTCTCCCAGTCTTGGCCAAATGATGTATATTGGAGCATGCCTTCAACAGTCAGCCAGGCAATTTACAACTCTGCCTTACCCCTTTACTCCCTGCTTGTGCAGAGCTTCAAAGTTAGCCAGTTTAGAGCTTATGTCTTTTGTAAGTGGGCATACAGCCCTATGTATGTACATGGCTTTCTGGATTTCCAGACACATGTTGGAACTTTTCTAAAGCTTTCTATAGACATCTTATTGCCCATGTTTTAAGCTTTCAATTAGCTTTTTTCTTTTTTTTAAATGCCACCTGTTATCCACCACCTCAGGCAGCCACAGTGGTTAACAATTAATACCTCCTGGGGAAAAACTTGTACACACTAGGTGAACTCCAAGTTGGGTAAATGAAGACAGTTCTCCAGAAGACCCTACTAGCAAAGCTATCCAATAGGTAAAATAATGACACTTTTCTGGGAATGGAGCATTAGAGGATATCTAACCTAATTCTACCCCTTCCAGTGGTCGCCAGGATGCTGATTTTTACTATAAATGTGGGTTGTTGGTTTTGAAGGCTGTCATAGAGTTCTGGGAACAATGGGAATAGGGCAAATTAAAACACTACGGAGCTTACTCTTCTTATTGAAATTCCATTACTTTTCTTGCATAAACATTCACTGGAATGCTGCAAGTCTTTGTTAATTTGCAGGTTTCTGAAAAGTTAATTCTGACAGTATTTACCAGTCAGCATTCTCAGTGCTTTTATCGAGTGAAATTTCAGAGATCCTTATTCTGCCATTTTGGCTGACATCTCTAAAATGATAATTTCTAATTATAACATTCCTTCTGCATTTATTAGCGAGAATTCTTTAAAGAACTTTTTCTTATCAACTGTTTAATTACCATTAAATATGGTTTTTAAGCAAATTAACAGATAAATGTATGGTACATATCTTTAGTTGTGAAATTTGAGAATGGGGATTTGGTGTCCTAATAATCACCCAAAATGATCAGTTAGTCTGTTCTTTCTTTTTAGTATCATTATTAACTTGTGGATTTTAACCTGTTTCATTTTGATGAGAAGTGATATTTAGAGGTCACAATTTGTGCCCAGATATGTTCATTACCACTGAGATATTGTTACTCTTTGATATTTTCAGTGGGCAGATATAGTAATTATTTTTTAGAATGAGTGATTTTGAGCTATTAAACCATGAGTTTATATTGTTATTTCCTATTTGTAATTAAGATTACAGGGTATCTACTTATTTTTTTACACTTATTCTACACTGAACATTTTTTTAACATTTAACATTGACTTCTTCATGTCACAATATACTTAGATGATTTCAAAATATTACTCCTAAGACTGTGATGTTCACTGAGGTCAGGACAGCAACGCATAAACAAAACAAGAATTTTAACAAGAGAAAGTATTTTTAAAGTACCAAACATAAGTCACAGAGCTGAAGAATAACTAAAACTAAAAAATCCACTAGAGGAGTTTAAGAGAATGAAAAAGAGTGAAGATGGCTTAAGGAATTTATGGGACACCAGAAGAGGACCAATATACACAATACAAAGGCCCTAGAAGGAGACAAAAGAGAGAAGAGCAGAACACTTATTCAGGAAATAATAGTTAAAAAAATATCTTGAAACAAATATACCAAAATTTATGGACTGTAACAAAAGCAGTTTTAAAATGAGACTTCATAGTAATAAATATCAACATTAAGAAAGAAAGAAGAACAAAGCCCAAAGTTAGCAGAAGGAAGGAAATAACAAGAATAAGAGTGGAAATAAATGAAATAGAGAATAAAAAGATAAAAAGATGAATGAAACTAAGCTACTTTTTTGAAAATATAAACAAAATAGTAAACCTTTAACTACTCTTACCAAGAAAAAAGGAGGACTCAAAGAAATAACAACTATAAATGAAAGAGAAGGCATTTCAACTGTTATCACACAAATATAAAATATTATAAGCAAATAACTATGAACGATTGTACACCCACAGGTTGAACAACCTAGAGGAAGTGGCTAAATTCCTAGACACATACAACTTACCAAGACTGAATCATGAAGAAATAGAAAATCTAAATAGACCAATTACTAGTAAGGAGATTGAGTCAGTAATCAAAAACCTCACAACAAAGAAAAGCCCAGGATCAGATGGCTTTAGTGGTGATTTCTACCAAACATTTGAAGATGGGTTAGCAATCCTTCTCAAACTCTTTCAAAGACTTGAAGAAAATGAATTATTTCCAAACATTTTATAAGACTAGCATTACAATGATACCAAAACCAAAGACACTACAAAAAAAAAAATAAAATTACCTGCCAATATCCAATGAAAAATTAAATGCAAAACCTTTCAACATAATATTAGCAAACCAAGTCCACTAGTACATTAAAAGGATCATATACGATGATCAAGTGGGATTTACTCCAGGGATGTAAGAATAATTCAACATACCCAATCAATCAATGCAATATTCCACATGAACAAAATTAAGGATAAAATGATATCATTTAAGAAGCCCAGAAAAAAGTATTTGACAAAGTTCAACATCCTTTCATAATAAAAACTGAGTACAGAAGGAAAATATCTCAACATAATAAAGGCCATATATGAGAAAGCCACAGCTAACATCATACTCAGTGATGAACAGCTGAAAGGTTTTCTTCTAAGATCAGGAACAATACAAAAAATGCCTACTCTCATCACTTTTATTCAATATGTAATTCGAAATACTAGCTAGAACAATCAGGCAAGAAAATAAAATAATAGGAATCCAAATCAGAAAGGAAGAAGTAAAGCTATCACTACTTGCAGATGACATTATATATAGAAAATTCTAAAGATTCCACCAAAAACTGTTAGAACTAATAAACAAATTCAGTAAAGTTGCAGGATACATCAATATACAAAAATCAGTTGTGTTTCTATATACTAACAATGAACTAACAGAGAAAGTAAGGAAATAATCCCATTTACAAAAGAAAAAGAAAACAGCTAGGAATAAATTTAAGCAAGGAGATGAAAAATCTGTATACTGAAAACCTTGTCTCAAAAAAAAAAAGATTGATGAAAGAAATCAAAAAGGACACAAATAAATGGAAAGATAGTCTATGTTCATGGATTGGAAGAATCAATATTGTTAACATTCCCATAGTACCCAAAGCAATCTGCAAATTCAGTGCAATCCCAAAATTCCAACTGCATTTTTCATGGTAATAGAAAAAAAAATCCTATGGAGTGGTTGGGGGTGGGAGGGATGGGGTGGCTGGGTGATAGACATTGGGGAGGGTATGTGCTACGGTGAGCGCTGTGAATTGTGCAAGACTGTTGAATCACAGGTCTGTACTTCTGAAACAAATAACGCAACATATTTTAAGAAAAAAGAAAAAGAAGAAGATAACAGGAGAGGAAGAAAAGGGGAGTATGTCAGAGGGGGAGACGAACCATGAGAGATGATGGACTCTGAAAAACAAACTGAGGGTTCTAGAGGGGAGGGGGGGGATGGGTTATCCTGGTGATGGGTATTGAGGAGGGCACATTCTGCATGGAGCACTGGGTGTTATGAACAAACAATGAATCATGGAACACTGCACCAAAAACTAATGATGTAATATATGGTGATTAACATAACAATAAAAAAATTTAAAAAAAAAATTTACAGGATGTAGCAAGCAATATGTAGATCTTAATTTAGATCATGAGTCAAACATGCTATGGGATGGAAACGGGAACCATTAATGAAACAATGAGGAAAAGCTGAACAATGATTAAACTATCTGACAATGAGAAAAAAAAAAATCCTAAATTTATATGGAATCACAAATGACCCCAAAGAGTCAAAGCGATCTTGAGAATGAAAAAGACAGTCATTACTTCCTGATTTCAAACTATATCCACAAACCTATAGTAATTAAAACAGTATGATACTGGCAACAAAACAGACACATAGATTAATGGAGAATGCAGAGCCGACAAATACATGTATGCAAATATGGTCATTTTTTTTTTTAATGGAGCCAAGACTATACAATGAGGGAAGGATCATTTCTTCAATAAATGGTATTGGGAAAAGTAGGGATCACACCTAAAAGAATGAAACCAGACCTCTCTTAGACTATACACAAAAATCAACTTAAAATGGATTAAAGTTTTGAACACAAGACCTGAAACTGTAAAACTCCCAGAAAAAAACATAGGGGTAAACTTCTTGGAATTGATCTTAATGTGTTCTTTTTTTTCTTTGCATTCCAAAAACAAAGGCACCAAAAGCAAAATAAGTATGACTACATCAAACCAAAAAACTGGACAATAGAGGAAACCATCAACAAAATGAAGAGGTAATCTGGGACGCCTGGGTGGCTGAGTCGTTGGGCGTCTGCCTTCGGCTCAGGTCATGATCCCAGAGTCCTAGGATCGAGCCCCGCGTTGGAGCCTGCTTCTCCCTCTCCCCCTCCCCATGCTTGTGTTCCCTCTCTAGCTGTATCTCTGTCAAATAAATAAACCTTTAAAAAAAAAAAAGTAATCTATTGAATGGGAGAAAATATTTGCAAATAATATATCCAGAAAGAGGCTAATATCCCAAATATACAAGGAATCTATAAAATTCAATTAAAAAAAAAAACAGGCAAAGGACCTGAGTAGACATTTTTATAGAGAATGCATACAAATGGCAAACAGGTACATGAAAAGGTGTTCAACATCACTAATCACTGGAGAAATATAAATCAAAACCACAATAAGATATCATCTATCACCTGATCCTGTTAGCATATCTTTTACCAAAAAAGACAAGAATGTTAGCAAGAAGGTGGAGAAAAGGAAATCCTTGTACACTATTAGTGAAAGCATAAACTGTTAACAGCCAGTATGGAGAGTCCTCAGAAAGTTAATAGAACTTCCATATGATCCAGCAATCCCACTTCTGAGTATACATCCAAAGGAAATGAAATCATTATCTCAAAGAGATTTCTGCACTTCATTGCAGCATTATTCATAATAACCAAGGTGTGGAGACAACCTACGTGTCCACCAATGGGTAAATGTGGTATGGAGGGAGAGGGAAAACAAGTTATTATTCAGCCTCGAAGAGGGGGGGAATCTTGTAATTTGTAACAACATGGATGAACCTAGAGAACATTGTGCTAAGTGAAATAAGCCAGACAGAGAAAGAAAAATACATGATTTCACTTATGTGTGGAATCAAAAAGAAAAACAAAAAAGCTGAACTCTGAAACAGAGTAGAGAAGTGGTTGTGAGGGCACCTGGGTGGCTCAGTCTGTTGAGCATCTGACTCTTGGTTTTTGCTCGGGTCATGATCTCAGGGGTCATGAGATTGAACTCCACATGGGGCTCTGCACTCAGCACGAAGTTTGCTTGGGATTCTTTCCTTCTTCCTCTTCCTACCCCTTTTTGTGTGCATGCTCTCTCTCAAATAAAAAATCTTAAAAAATAATAAAAAATAAAGTGGCTGTGAGAGGCTTGGGAGTAAGGGAAATAGGGAAAGGTTGATAAAAGGGTACAATCTTTCAGTTATAAAATGAATAACGTCTGTGGATCTAATGTGTAACATGGAGACTCTAGTTGATAACACAGGTATTATATAATTGCAGTTTACTAAAAGAATACAACTTAAATGTTCTTTTCAAAAAGGGGGGCATTAAAAAGGTGAGGGATATATTTTCTCAGTGGGCAAATCCTTTCACAATGTACACATACATCAAATCGTGTTGTACACTTTAAATTTCTTACTGTTTGCAAATTGTACCTCAGTAAAGCTGAAAAAAATACCTATTGAGTAAGTTTTCCTAGTAGGTTATTTTATCATTTTTGTTCTTTGGGTTCTTTGCTAGTTTTTTCTGTTTGTTTATTGCCCTTAGGGTATATCTGTCACAGTACTGTATTTTAGCCAAAAACTAGAAAGCACTCCAATGCCCATCAATGGTAGAATGGTTATTTTGTGAAATATTCATAAAATGGAAAATTGTATTCAATGAATAAATACATGAAAAAGTACACTTATATGCAACAATATGGATGGATATCCCAAACATATGTTGAACAAAAATAACAAGACACAAATAAGCTTATACAATATAATTTATCTGTGTACATATATATAGTTTTACCCATTTTTGTACTACATATATAAATAAAAAACATGGTATACCATATAAATAAAAATTTAATATAGTATATATATATATGAGTGAGCAAAATTGTATATATATACTACATATAGTATAAAAATAGGCAAAACTATGCATACATATAGACATACACATATAGTACACTATATATATAATATAAAAATAGGCAAAACTCTTCTGACAGAAGTTATTGTTACAGACAATGCCTGGAAGTATAGAAGAGATTCTGGAGTGCTAGTGTATATTTGTTTCTTACTTTGGGTGCTACTTACTTGGGTATGTTTTATTTGTGAGCATTTGCAAGCTGTAAAATTATGTGTACTTTTTCTGTATATTATGCTACAATAAAAAGTTTGTTTAAATTGTGTTTTAAAATCAATTAAAATAGTTCTTTTCTGATGTGGTTATGGCAAGCTTAATATAAACTTCTTTTAAACCTAATTCACACTCCTTTTTGCATGCAGACGTCCAGAATACAAGATTGGTAGCCTAGATAAGTGTTCGATATCGATTATCTATGAACTTGGTGCTTTAATTCCTCAGGAGAACCTGTGCCTGTCAAGGGCTGGATCCCGATACCTGTGGTGCCTCCTTTTCTTTTGGTTGTTCATGGAGCATGTACTACAATGGATGTAAGTTTGCCAGAAGCAAGATCCCAAGAAAATTTAAGCTGCTTGGGGATGACCCAAAAGAGGTTTGTTTACTTCCTGATATATAATCTCTTTAATTTTGGGGGAGAATTGATGAGTACAGATAAAGTGAACAGTATAACATACTCTGTTAAATTCTCATTAACATAGAGAATTTCATCTCAGAGGTACATCAGAATTTTACTATACTGTAGATACACATTATATATTTGATAAAATTAGCATAATAATAACCATGTGATACCAAAGTAGTAAAGTTTGAACAATATAAACTCTTCATACCTTATGGCCTTTTGTACTTATCTTTTATGTTAATTCCAGAGTTTTAAACAGCCATCACTGGTATTAAAACCAAGTGGTAACATTTTATTGTTAAAACTTTCATTTTTCAAACCTGAATTACAGAAGTCATGTTCATCACTGCCACATTCAATAAAGACCACTTCTCATCACATTTTCATACCATGAGATTTGATAGTTTAAAGTTATCATAATGATTGCGTTCAAGTAACTAAAACATAAATTTCTCAAAATATAATTTACAGATGTATACCAATTTTAACAACTTTTGGGTATAGCTTCTAGTGTATGCTAATTGAATAATCAAAAAACCCCCCAAATGTTTACCATTTAGATATGACCAAATTTTTAGTGACTCTATGAACCTTATAATTATCTTTTCAAACTTTAAATGCAATTGAAATATAGTTATACTATGTATAATATTGATATTTCCCTCTAAATGAAAAATGTGTTAGCTTTATTATCTGTGACTATAAGTGGAAATTTAGTAAAGAACGAAAACTCGTGAAATCATGATATAAATTTTTTCACAGGATTATATTTTTAATAAACTATATTAAATGGGCTAGATGTCCCTTTTCATAAAAAAAATACAAATACTTAATAAGCCTAATGAAGTGTAGCAATTTTACATATCATCAACGACTTTAATTTTCCATACTGGAGGGTTTTACCACTATTTTATAAATGTTTATCACTTTCACTAGATTTAATATAAAGCAAATCCAAGAAATGGCTAGGAACATCCTCCCTCAGGTAGGTAGGAGAGCTTGGCTTAGAAACCTTCTCACCTTCTAAACTACAAATAAGTATAACTCTGCCAGGTAGTTACATCTACCATTTTATAAGCATCTTACCTGGAAAATCTGCTCTTTGTAGGGAGGAGGGAGTGTAACTGAACATTTCTCCTTTCAAGTAAACTTTACAAAGTTCTGCATATATAGCACATTCTAGTTCTGAGAGTTTTATCCATATTTGAAGCATCTACTAACTTTTAGTTCAGTGGAAAGATCTTCTCAAATTTTGAATGCTGTTTTTATAAACATTTAAAAATATAAAGATTGAAAATAGATGAACCAAACAAATCCTTTCAATAGCTCATCTTCCATGGCAGCTGATTGGAGAAGGAGTGGAGAATGTGACCTCTTTAAGATCATATGGCTTCATTCTCCTTATCCTATTACTAGCATAGGCTTATATTTATAAAATGCCAAATATCTGCATGCAGAGTACAAAATTGATTAATAGAAAAATACCAAAGAGCTAGATATTTTGATAACACATACAAAAATAGATATATGGTTTATACTTTTTACTTAGAAATAGTCATGTTAAGGAACTTTAATTACTTAAGAAAGACACAATATATTGTCATTTGGATCTAAGATGTAGCAGGAAAAATTTAACTGATAGCATCTCTTACATATAGAAAGGATTTAGAATTTAATAAGTAGAGTTATTCATTTTATACAGGAAGAGAAACTGGAGTCTCATTTACAAAACCTGTCCACTCTTATGGCACCAACATACAAGAAACTTGCACCTGATGCATATAATAATCAGGTAAGTTTATTAAAAATAATTGACAATGATTGGAACAGTTTACTTATTATTGATGGCCTACATACTTCCAGAAATATTTTTGAAGCAATGATTTTCCTTTATTTTTCTAAATTTTCCTCTTCCCAATTAGTGAAGCCACACTGTTCTGTTTCTGGTACATAGGAATTATATCATCCAAAAGAGCATATTTTTGGTCTTTTAATCCGTAAAGATAATGAGCTTTTAAGTCTCACAAGCTGTTCTATCCACTAATCTTGTTCTCATATCTCTTCTGTAAGCACACTTTGATGGTTAACTAAAATTATGTGGCCCAAATTGTAGGTTCTAACCACCTATTAATAGTAACTGTTTTCACATATATGTCTATACATATTAACCTATGAGTGTACTGCTTTGTAAGTGTACATACATGTGTCCAGATAGATCAGATTTTGCTGGATTCTCTTCTTTTTGATTGGCCTTGGCTCCATGAACCAAGCAAAAACATCTTTTTCCTATTTTATAGGTGTGTTCTAGGCTGTACCTATTTGGAAGGCTAGGTGATTTGTTCAGAAATGTTCATGAAGGAGGAAAAAAAATTGTAAAGTCTCCCCTGTCATAACATCAACAACAGAAGCATTAAATGGATATAAGCTAGATACCATATTTAGTATATGTTATATATATTAAATATATATATATGTCATAAACTAGATACTGTATTTAGTCACTGTGGACATAAAGATGAGCAATGTAGGGTTTCTGTCTTTAAGGAATTCCTTCTTTAGAGGAGACAGATAGATAAAATAGCAGTTACAGCTGGAATAGAGGTATGCACATTTCTGAAGGAACAAAAAAGTTCTCCCTGAAAGTAGAGACAACTAAGGTCACAAATAGCCTTGGAGACCATATAAAAATCTTTGAACTTTATCCTGTATGTAAGAAGGCTACCATTGGGGCATTTTAAGTGTGTGTTGGGGCAGAGGAGGGTGATTTAATTTAAAAAGAACACTACATCAAAAATTAGTGAAGTACCGTATGATGAGTAACATAAAAAAATGAAAAAAAAATTTCACTCAACAAGCCAAATTAAATGAAATACAACTTAGGTTAGTGTAAGATTAAATTGGAGAAGTAAGCTAGTGTAGTCATTGGCCAAGAGATGTTAAAATCCTAAATTAAAGAAATGGCAGTAGTGATAGAATAAAGAAAATAAGTATGTGAAATATCTGAGGTAGAACATACAGAACTTAGTGACCAATGGATTTGAGGACAAGCAGAAGGTAAATTTCAGGATCCACCAAATTTCTGGCTTGGACAGATGGTTCTATTAACTAGTATTTGGAGTCAGTGAGGAAAAGTAAGTTTGGGGGCAAAATGGGAAAATGATACATACCTATAGTCAACACTAATGTATTAGACACTTGAAACTTTGTTTAATGGTAGATCTCATGTTATGCATTCTTCCATAATATATTTGTATAATGGAATATTACTCAGCCATCAAAAAGAAGGAAATTTTGCCATTTGTAGAGATGTGAATGGAGCTAGAGTGTATTATGCTAAACAAAATAAGTCAGAGAAAGACAAATACCATCTGATTTCACTCATGTGTGGAATTAAAAAAAAATGAAATGAATGAACATATGGAGAGGAAAAAAATCAAATCATAAGAGACTCAACTATAGAGAACAAACTGAGGGTTGATGGAAGGAGGTGGGTGGGGGGTGGACTAAATGGGTGATGGGTATTAAGGAGGGCACTTGTTGTGTTGAGCACTGGATGTTATATGTAAGTGATGAATCACTAAATTCTATACCTGAAACCAATTTTACCATCTATGTCAACTAGAATTTAAATAAAAAAATGAAAAGGAAAAAAATAAAAAATGTAAATACATAAATACTCATACATTAAAAAAATACGTAAAAAATAGATGTAATGTCTATCTAAATTAAATCAGTCAATGGCTGTGAATGGATAAAGTGTTTTGTATATTGCATGGTAGCTACTAGTGGTAATGTTCATCTGTATGTCTTAATATGTCTTAATAGAGATCAAAAAAACAGCCACGTGATCTTTCCACACAGTACATGGGAAGACCTGTTAAGGGTATGGATGCTGTCAAAACCTACCGTTTGATTTTTGTCTCCTCCCCCAACTGAATATATTATCCTTATTTTTCATATCTAAATGCTCTTCCCTTGCTTTGTTCCTTGATTTTATAAAGTCTCATTGCTAAAGTTAAACTTCTCATCAGAGAAAAATGTAAGAAAAAAAGAGGAGAAACATCTTTAAAGTTCTGAAAGAGCAAAAAACTGTCAAACTAGAAATCTCTACCCAGTAAAAACAACTCTCAAAAGTAAAGGCAAAGTATTTTTTTTCAAACTTACAAAAGCTGAAATAATTTACCATGAGCAGACTAATAACACTTGAAAAATGTTAAAGGAAGCCCTCCAGCAGAAAGAAAATGATACCAGATAGAAATCTATATTGACGAAAAGGAATGGAAAACATCATAAACAGTAGATATGTGAATAAAAAACCTTTTTCCTTATTTTAAAAATTTCTTTAAAAGATAATTTGCTATTTAAAAAACAATGCATTTTGAAGTTTATAACATGTAGAAGTAGCATAGAGGCTGGGGAATTGAAAGTATACTGTTGTAAGGTTCTCATGTTATATATACAGTGGTGTCCTATTTCTTGAATGTAGACTGTGAGAAGTGACAGAATATACTGTAAACCTTAAGGCAAGCAGCCACTGGGGGTGGGGGTGTATAGCTAATCCATCAGTAAAGAGATAAAAAGAATGGAATCAGTCCAAAAAGGTTCTTGAAAGGAATATGGAACCAAATGAAAGATAAGACAAATATATAACAAATAGCAGAAAAGAATATATATATATAAATTCAACATACTTCTAAATGACCTATGAGCCAAAGAATAAATCACAAGAGAAATTAGAAAGTATTTCCAACTGAATGAAAATGAAGCCATGACATTGAAATTTGCGGGATGATGTCTATGCCTTGCTTAAATATTTATAGCGTTGAACACTTATTAGAAAATTATAAAGTCTCAAATTAATGATCCAGGCTTCTACTCTAAGAAACTTGGAAAAGGGGAGCAATTTGAGCCCTAAAAGGTGGAAGGAATGAAAAACTAAACAACAGAAATCAATGAAATGAAATACGGAAACGAGAATAAATCAGTGAAACCAAAAGCTGGTACTTTGAGTCAATTCAATCAGGAAAAAAGAAAAGACACAAATTGCCAATATCTAGAGACAAGACATTACTACAGATCCTACTGACATTAAAAGAAAAATAAAGACATATTATTGAAGCTATATGCCAATAAATTCAACAATTTACATGGAATGAGCAAAGTACTTAAAAGACAATAATTACCAGAGTGCCTGGGTGGCTCAGTTGGTTAAGCATCCAACTCTTGATTTCAGCTAAGGTCATGATCATAGGGTCATAAGATTGAGCCCCACATTGTGTTCTGCACTCAGTGCAGGGTCTGCTTAGGATTCTCTCTCTCTCTCTCTCTCTCTGCCCCTCCCTGTTAGCTTGTGCTCTAAATAAATAAATAAATAAATAATTTTTAAACACATACAAATTACCAAAGCTTACTGAAGAAAAAAATAAATACCACAAATCATTCTATATCTATTAAAGACATTGAAATTGTAGTTAAAAACTTTCCTAAAAACTCCAGGCTCAGATAATTTCCCTTCCAAACTTGACTCATTATTTAAGGAAGAAATAACAATTCAGTGGAAACTCTTCTAGAAAAATAGAAAAGGAGTAAACGTCCAACTCATTTTATGAAGCTGGAAATAACTTGATAGTAGAACTAGACAAAGGCTTTAAAGAAAAAAGATTACATAGTCCATTGTTCTTCATAAATATTGATGTGCAAATTCTTAACAAAATTTTAGTGATTAGACACAACAATGTGTAAAAGGGATAATACAGCCCAAATGGAGTTTATTTCAGGAATGCTTTAACATTCAAAAATCAATGGGATGCACCATAATAGCCAACGTAATGGGGAAAATATGATTATCTCAATAGATAGAGGAAAAAAGCATTTACCAATATTCAACACCCATAGAAGGGAACTTTCTCAGTCTGATAAGGGGAATAATTGAAAAACCAAAAGCTAACTTCAAACTTAATAGTGAAAGACTGACTGCTTTACCCCTAAGACTAGAAACAAGACAAGGACATCCATTTTTACCACTTCTATTAACATCTAACTGAGAATTTTAGACAGGGTAATAGGCAAGAAAAAAACAAGAAGCATACAGATTGAATAGGAAGAAATGAAAGTGTGCTTATATGTAGACAACATGCTTATCTATGTAGAAAGTCCCAAAGAATCTACCAAAAAACTCCTAGTACTAATAAATGGTTTAGCAAAGTTGCAAAATAAAAAAATGAATTGTATTTCTAGGTACTAGCAATAAACAATTAAAAATTGTAGTGAAAACCAATAGCAAATAGCATCAAAAATATGAAATTCTTATGCATAAAAATTTGACATTTGACAAAAATGTACAAGACCTGTGCACTGAAAACCCATTGCTGAAATTTAAGAAGACCCAAACTGGAAAGATAGATTTATTACGTTCCCCAAGTCAATCAGTGGATTCAGTACCTATCAAAAGCTTACCAAGTGTTTTGAAGGAATTGACAAGGTGATTGTAAAATACATAGAGAGAAATGCAAAGGATCTGAAATAGAGAATTTTCAAAAATACCAGAATTTGAAGATTTCTACTCCCTGATTTCAAGATTACTAAGGGTCCATATTTACTAGTAATCAAGACCGTGTATTATCATATATACACACACCTCCCAACACACTGTTATATACCAAAAGATCAGAATAGAAAGTTCAGAAATAGATCCAGCATGTACAGTCAACTGATTTTTGATAAAGGCAATTTAGTGGCAAAGGATAATCTTTTTATCCAGTAGTGTTTGAACAGTTGGATAGCCATATGGAAAAAAATTAACCTTGACTCTTAATCTTCATCATATATAAAAATATACTCAAAATAGGTCCACTTATATAAAATTCTAGAAAATCCAAAGTAATCTGTAGTGACAGCAGATCAGTAGTTACCTGGGAACAAAGGAAGCGTGAATTAAAAAGGGAAGGAGGAAACTTTGGAAGTGATGGCTATGTACATTATTTTTATTGTTGCAATGGTTTTACGTATATGCATGTCAAAATTCATCAAGTGGGTACACTTTAAATATATGCTGTTTAATGTATATCAATTATACCTCAACACTGTAAAATAAATACTTTACCATATCAAAATGTTTGGCCTATTTTGTATCATTCTATTGTATTTCTGGATATAAAATATGCAACATTTTTTTTAAAGTTCTAAATAGCCAAAATACTAAGGAGTCTTTTTGACCTGTTCAGTACACAGGTCTTACACTATTTTCTCAAATGTAGCTTAAGAATTTCAAATGCCTAAGTATGTCCCCATTCACACACACACTTTTATTTTTCAGATTGAATATGAACACAGAGCACCAGAGTGCCGACTGGGTCTAAAGGAAGGCCGACCATTCTCAGGGGTCACTGCATGTTTGGACTTCTGCGCTCATGCCCATAGGGACTTACACAACATGCAGAATGGCAGCACATTGGTAAGTGGGGCACAGGATGGATTAGCAGCACATCCTGTGAAAGAGTGAAAGGCTGCAAGTTAGTAGCATGTGATTAGAGTAATATGTTCTCTACAGGTGTCATTGCACAAGTGTTTTCATGAATGAATTGCTGTTGCAAAGGTGACCTTGTTTGGCATATCTCGTACTCTCATAATGGGTTGGCACATTACTAGAAATCTGTTGACAAGCACAGGAAAAGCATGGTTGATGCAAAGCTAAACCAGTGACTAGGCATTGCCAGCTACTATTAGCTGCCAAAGGTTCTTTCAAAATTCAGTGTCAGGTATCTGGTAGGTTATAATCAGTAAAGTAAAAAGCCGTATACAAGTCAAGGCACCAGTCCACCTTGCAGAGAGAAGTGCAAATGAAAAATACCCTTCTGTGGCAAAGTAACTACTGTAGAAAATTCAAAGTACAGAAGAGCCCATTTTAACTACATAGCATAGTGGGTGAAGTAGATTGGGCCGTATAATTGGAGGTCTTGATAAGTGGAGAAAATGAATATGGTCTTAGGGTGGAGCAGTGTCCAACACTGAGAGTCCATGGTGTGGCCTTGCGTGGAGAGAGAGAAACCAGGGTGGAGATAGAGAATGAAAAAGTTTAGGTGAAGAAACTATAATCTACCTAATGAGTCATCAACATGGATATATGTGTAGTTGAGGAAGATGACCAATGAGACTTCAGATGAAAAATAGAATACAGAGACCAAAGTCATAGTCTCGGGTAGACAAGAACCCCAGGGAGATGGTAAACAATAGTGGAAGTAATTTACGGAACCTAGGTATGAAGTTTTTGAGAAGCAGAAAGGGTATTGGTTTAATGGTCTAGAGCAGGGGTCAGAAAGTTTTGTTCTTTTTAATTAAAGGAAAGTTAGTAGATTTTTAGGCTTCGCAGGCCACATAGGATCTCCACCACATTATTTTTTTATTATTATTAAAAATGCAAAAAACACTCTTAGTTCACTGGCCATGCAAAAACTGGCTGTGAGGCAGATTAGCGTGCGGACTTCTGATCCAGGAGGACCAACAAGGCAGCTTATCATCCACAATATCTAAAATTGTCACTAATTATGTGTTGAACACTTGCTCACTATTAGAAGGCTAGGCTAGATTCTAGGAAGAAGAAATAAATAATAATCAGAGCCATAGTAGGTTCTAAAGATAGCCATGTTTCACGCTAGCAAGGTGATGGAGAGAAGGCAAAGATGAGAAAGGTTCTGCGTAAAGGGGACTTTGCCTCTAATAGGTCACGGTTTCCACAAGGTGCAAGGGAAAGCAGCACTAGGTAAGAAGAGAGTAGGGACACACACGTGAGAAAAAGTGGCAAGTGCTTAGAGATGTGGATTTGGAAGACTTATTTATGTATTGGAAGTGAAAAACTCGTTTTAGTCCCATCTCGTGTTAAACTTGTCTTTCAAGGTAAGTCTGTTATCACATTCCTTTCAAGAGTATCTTCCAGTAATTTTATATTTCCTGTACTTTAAATAATCATGATCATGTTGTTTTCTGCATCACTCAAAAACACTAAATACTAAAAGCTAGTATTTTAAAGTCAACAAATAATCTCCCATCAACACCAATATAACTGTGGCTAACAAAAGAGAAAAAGGGACCATCAAGTTAGCAAAGCAAGAGAGGTAGACTTTACCCATTTTTGGAAGAGCCCCTTGTATGGTGCAATAGCTTAGAAGAGAAAAGAGAGAGGAACAACAGTAAGTTAGTCTTGACAAGTACAGAAAAGGAGAGAAGAGGAAGGTAGATGCAGAGTTGAGTTACACATCCCCTAGAGCAACTGTATCTTCAGTTTTACATTACTTAGATTTCACTTTGGTAGCTTGTGGAAATGTCTTAAGAGCAACGAAAGGGGAGTTAGGAGTCCGGTGTGAGGAAGGATGTGAAATTTCTTTGTGTACAAAAGTATGAGATTAGGTGACTGTGATAACTAGCAAAACAGGAAGTCATTTGGTGGAAGAACCTTTTAGCCCCTTCTTGAAGAGGTGTCACATCTCTCACATCTATGTTTCAAGTGTGAAAGGTGGGAGATTGCTCCATTTTGGTGGGAGTGTTGCTTCTTCCCTTAGAATCAAAAATATATTTGAAGAACAAAGTCACCACTGGTAACATTTCCTGATAAGACTCAAAAAAAGAAAAGGGGAAAAAAAAAGTCAACATGGACTTGTCTATCTCCCTGTACCATTTTAATGCAACCTCCCTTAAGAACAGAAAGACGTGGTTCATGGTAATATGCCTGTTACCGATCTGGTCCAGGAGACCACCACCACAAATCTAAATACTGACAGGGAGAAAGTTACACACACACAGACACACACACACACACACGTGCGCACACGCGCACACACGTGTCTTTTGGACTGAAACTGAGGCGGTACTGTCTTATTTTCCTACCAGGTATGCACCCTCACTAGAGAAGACAATCGAGAAATTGGAGGAAAACCTGAGGATGAGCAGCTCCATGTTCTGCCTCTCTACAAAGTCTCTGACGTGGATGAGTTTGGGAGTGTGGAAGCTCAAGAGAAGAAGAAACAAAATGGTGCCATTCAGGTGCTGAGTTCTTTTCGGCGAAAAGTCCGGATGTTAGCAGAGCCAGTCAAGACATGCCGACAAAGGAAACTAGAAGCCAAGAAAGCTGCAGCTGAAAAGCTTTCCTCCCTGGAAAACAGCGCAAATAAGAATGAAAAGGAAAAGTCAGCCTCATCTCGTACAAAACAGACTGAAAATGCAAGCCAGACTAAACAGTTGGCAGGTAAATTTAATGTAAAGCAAGATGCATCTGTGTTATCTGAAACTTATGTTCAAAATGAGGGTCTTAAGTTTTGAACCAGAATCTTCTCTGAAGTCCCAAGGGCCAAGCTTTGCTCTTGGAGATGGTAATGAGATATTGCACCCTCAACCCCAGCTTAATGGAGAAGTATGGATTCTATTCTGTAATAAATGGCAGTTTTATGAGGGGATATGGTGAAATTAGTGTTAATCTAGCAGTGACAGGAGGCCAAATTAGAGGCAGAGGAGCTATGAGTTTGGAGACAGATGCAATAAACCAAGAGAAAAAGCTTGAGTTTGGGTGGTAGCAATGAAGACGTAGCAAAAATGATAGAAGTGAATGCACCCAAAATGATTCGCAATACATGGCTGACAAAGCATTGGAACAAAGATGAAGAAAAATTTAAGATTGACTTGAACATTTTAAGCTTAGGTAACTAAAACAGTACTATCTGTTGAAATAAGAAATTTGAAAATAGGATTTATGGAGCAGGGGCAGGAGAAGAAGATTCTTTCCTTAGCCACTTTAAGTCTGAGTTGAGGAGGGGTATCCTCATAACATGTAGTTATCGTCTAAAGCTTTTACCCATCCAAACAGATCACATCTGTGGTAGTAGCAACAGAGCATTATTTATCAATACTAAGTTGATACTTTCCTTTCAAAATCCCTTGTTTGTGTCTTCAGTTAATTGCTATAAAAAGCCATACAATGCAATGTCCATATCCACATCTTACAAATGGTATTGGCCTGGCCATTAACAAAAGTAAAAGGTTTATCTTTTAAGTTTAGTCTACTGGTTTGCTTAGAACCAACCATCTTTGCTTCACCAAGTCAAATTCCCCTACCAATTCATCTCAAAACCTAGAGAAACTAAGTAATTTAGAATAATATGCTAACGATGCTTAACAAAAATTTGTTGATTGGTTGACTTACACTAAGAGAAGTAAATCCTATTCACTCCTTAATCTCTCCTTTAGGTTAGCTGCAAAGTATAATCGGATAGAACTTTGCCTCCAGTCTTTTCTAACTGGTTTCTCTAATAATCATTTCAATGCTCAGGACTGCCATTACAGCTCCATTTATTTGTTCTTTTCTCATACATAGATTTTTATGAGGTCATGCAATAAAAGTATGACTTAAAGTTTTCACTTACAAAGCTGAAAATTACTTTAAAGTTTTATTGACCACTGTGTAGATGGGGTTTACCAGTTATGTAAGATATGCTTTGGGTGTTAAGTGAAGGTCATTCTTTTCTTCATAGCATTGCTGAATCTTCTGTAACAAATTTTATGCTACTCCCAATTATTTAACAAATTTTATTGCATGCCAGGCAGTGGAGAAATAAAGTAAAATAAGACCTGGTCCCTTCCTTCAAGGAACGGCTTTGCATCAGTGGGAGAAGAGGACTAAAAAATGCATAATTACCGTACATTATGAAGCATTGCTCTATCTGTGGGTATTCTGCATGCACTAGAAGATGAGGTCAGAGAAGGCTTCCTTGAAGAAGGGAGGACCGTGCCAAGGAAGGGCAGGGAGGTGGGGTGGAGGGAGAAGGGCACTTCAGGTAGAATGTGGCATGGTCAGATGCACAGAAGCTCCAGAAAACATGATGCTCTCGGTGAAACAGCTCTTGGATGTTTGTGACATTTTTCTTCACTTACCACATCGTACTGTTGTAGAGATCTGCTGTTTTATCTAATGCTTTAGACAAAAAAATTACACCAGACAGTGATCAGAACCCTGACTTTGCTCTTGTCCTTGTTTGATGGGTATTGCATCATCTTACCGGGGGTTCTCACATACATTTAAGCATCTTCGCTAGCTTCTGTAAAATAATAATCGGACACATTTGTGTGCTTTCTCTTACCCTGTCCACAGAACTTCTGCGACTTTCAGGACCAGTCATGCAGCAGTCCCAGCAGCTCCCACCCCCACCCCCGCCACTGCAGAAGCAACCTCCACAGCCACAGAAGCAGCCACCCCAACAGCCACCCCAACAGCAGCAGCAGCCCCAGCATCACCCCGTGACGAATAACCCTCAGTCAGAGTCTGGCAACTCCTACTCTTCCTCTGGATCAGCCAATCTTTACATGAGGCGGCCCAATCCAGTTATCCAAGCTTATCCGGGCTCTTCACACACTTCAGATATTTATGGAGGCGCCAGCCCTATGAACCTCTATTCCACCTCATCCCAAGCTACAGGTTCATATTTGAATTCTTCTAATCCCATGAATCCCTACACAGGGCTTCTGAACCAGAATAATCAATATCCATCATATCAATGCAATGGAAATGTATCGGTGGACAACTGCTCCCCGTATCTGGGTTCCTATTCTCCCCAGCCTCAGCCCATGGATCTATACAGGTATCCAAACCAAGACCCTCTCTCTAAGCTAAATTTACCACCCATCCATACACTTTACCAGCCAAGGTTCGGAAATAGCCAGAGTTTTTCCTCTAAGTACTTAGGTTATGGAAACCAAACTATGCAGGGAGATGCCTTCAGCAGTTGTACTCTTAAAACAAATGTACACCATGTAGGGACATTTCCTCCTTATTCCACTCATGAGATGGATGGCCACTTCATGGGAGCCGCCTCTAGATTACCACCCAGTTTGAGCAATCCAAACATAGACTATAAGAATGGTGAACATCCCCCATCTTCTCATATAATCCATAACTACGGTGCAGCTCCAGGCATGTTCAACAGTTCTCTTCATGCCCTGCATCTCCAAAACAAGGAAAATGACATGCTTTCCCACACAGCTAATGGGTTCTCTAAGATGCTTCCAGGTCTTAGCCATGATAGAACTGCTTCTGTCCAAGAAGGCTTATACAAATTACAGGATGCCGGTAACCAGGAAAAGCAGCCTTCTGCCCCCGAGGACAATGATGAAGTCTGGTCAGACAGTGAGCAGAGCTTTCTAGATCCTGACATTGGGGGAGTGGCTGTGGCTCCAACTCATGGGTCAATTCTCATTGAGTGTGCCAAGCGCGAGCTTCATGCCACAACCCCTTTAAAGAATCCCAATAGGAATCACCCCACCAGGATCTCGCTGGTCTTTTACCAGCATAAGAGCATGAATGAGCCAAAACATGGCTTGGCGCTCTGGGAAGCCAAAATGGCTGAAAAAGCCCGAGAGAAAGAGGAAGAGTGTGAGAAGTATGGGCCAGACTATGTGCCTCAGAAAACCCACGGCAAAAAAGTGAAACGGGAGCCCACTGAGCCGCATGAACCTTCCGAGCCCACTTACCTGCGCTTTATCAAGTCCCTTGCTGAAAGGACCATGTCCGTGACCACAGACTCCACAGTAACTACATCTCCATATGCCTTCACTCGGGTCACAGGGCCTTACAACAGATACATATGATGTCGCTCCTTGTGGTGGGTACCTCATTTGAAAAGACCACAACCAACCTGTCCGTAGTATAGTTCTCATGACGGGGGCAGTGGGGAAAGGATACAGGATTCCTGGCAAATGTGGTGGGAAGAACCTCAGCTCACCAGCAAAAAAAGAGGTCATCCTACCATAGCACTTAATTTCCACTGACTCCTAAGTGGTCACAGATGGCATTTAGGCAAAAGACCAAAGCATTCTATGCAAAAAAGAAGGTGGGGAAGAAAGTGTTCCACAATTTGCATTTTTAAACACTGGTTCTATTATTGGACGAGATGGTATGTAAATGTGATTTTTTTCCCCCTTTACAACTCTACACATGTGACCACTTTTAATAATACCAAGTTTGCATAGTCATGGAACAGAAGTCAAACAAGTACTGTAGTATTACAGGGGCAGGAATTTTAAAATACCATCTGGTGCTGAATATACAATGTACTGAAATACTGGAATTAATGGCTTTTTAACATGCAGTTTTTACTGTAATCTTAATATTAACTTTTATTTATCAAAATAGCTACAGGAAGCATAAATGAATAGACAGCAAAACACTGAATTTGTTTGGATGTTCTAAGAAATGGTGCTAAGAAAATGGTGTCTTTAACAATTGAAAATTTAATGCCTTTATATCATCAAGATGCTATCTGTGTACTCCAATGCCCTTGAATAATAGGGGTACCTTTTCAGTCAAGTTTTTAGCATAATTACCTATTCTTACACGAGGTTTTTGTTCTTTTTTTTTTTAAATGTGGACATTTAAAGGCCTCTGGATTTTGCTCATCCAGTGAAGTCCTTGTAGGACAATAAACGTATATATGTACATATATGTATACACATATGTATATGTGCACACACGTATATGTATAAATATTTTAAATGGTGTTTTAGAAGCACTTTGTCTACCTAAGCTTTGACAACTTGAACAATGCTAAGGTACTGAGACGTTTAAAAAAAAAAGTTTACTTTCATTTTAGAATGCAAAGTTGATTTTTTTTTAAGGAAACAAGGAAAGCTTTTAAAATATTTTTGCTTTTAGCCATGCATCTGCTGATGAGCAATGTGTCCATTTTTAATATAGCCAGTTAAATCCGCCACGGGGCTTACTGGATTCAAGGGAATACATTAGTCCACAACACATTTTTCTGGTGCTCATCTCACATGCTATACTGTAAGACAGTTTTATACAACATTGTATGACAAGTTCATTACTCAAATATGTAGTTTTAGGAATTTTCTCTTAACTGCAGGTAATAACGACATGCTACAGACATAACAAAGCTAGTTCACTTAAGCTGATGCTATTTTATGGATCTGTATGCTCTTCAGCAAACCGAATGGCAGTCTGCTTTTGTGTTGATAATTGTACATTGTGATGTTGTCATTTCTTAGCTTAAGTGTCCTCTTTTCCAGGAAGATTGAGCAGACTGATGCCTGCATAAGATGAATAAACAGGGTTAGTTCCATGTGAATCTGTTAATTAAAAAGAAAAAAAACAGGCAGCTGGTTTGCTGTGGTGGTTTTAAATCATTAATTTGTATAAAGAAGTGAAAGAGATGTATAGTAAGTAAATTAAATTGTAAACAAAACTTTTTTAACGCAATGCTTTAGTATTTTAGTACTGTAAAAAAATTAAATATATACATATATATGTGTATATATATATATATATATGGATTTGAAGCAGAATTCACATCATGATGGTGCTACTCAGCCTGCTACAAATATATCATAATGTGAGCTAAGAATTCATTAAAGGTTTGAGTGATGTTCCTACTTGTCATATACCTCAACACTAGTTTGGCAATAGGATATTGAACTGAGAGTGAAAGCTTAGAGCATCATGTACCATCATTTTTTTCCAAGTCTTTTTGTTATTATTATTAAAAAAAAAAGCATACCTTTTTTTCAATACTTGATTTCTTCGCAAGTATAACTTGAACTTCAACCTTTTCGTTCTAAAAATTCAGGGATATTTCAGCTCATGTTCTCCTTATGCCAACATGTCACCTGTGTTTATGTAAAATTGTTGTAGGTTAATAAATATATTCCTTTTTCAGGGATTTAACCCTTTTATTTTGAATCCCTCCTATTTTACTTGTATATGTCCTGATGTAACTAAAACTAATTTTGTAAAATCTGTTGGCTCTTTTTATTGTAAAGAAAAGCATTTTAAAAGTTTGGGGAAATCTTTTGACTGTTTCAAGCAGGAAAAAAGAATTACATGAAAATAGAATGCACTGAGTTGATAAAGGGAAGATTGTAAGGCAGGAGTTTGGCAAGTGGCCGTTGGCTAGAGTCTCTCGACACTCTTAAGAGTTTTTGACCCCGTAGCCAATACAGTCAAGGGCCACGAGGACTTCCCTCCATAGGCAGAACACGTAAGGGTGTGGCGTGCAATCCACTGGACAATTACATTTTGGTCTAAGTACATTTGTGCTTTCTAACATTTCAAATAAATAAATTCCTAAACGAGGCCTTGGAGTTTGGTCAAGTCCTTATAACATGGCTTTTGTCTTTTTAAAAAATCGCCCCACAGTTTTTGGCTGTGACCAATTTACAAATATTTCAAAAACATTTGCTTTGCATATGTCAAACCACATGATTTCAATATTTTGCATATACCATGTGTCTAACCCCAAATATCTGGCTAGTCTGTGCACATCTGTTGGTTTTGAGTCAGCCATCCCTATTTGAATATCTGGTTTCTGTATCGTCCACTGTCATTTGTCAAACTGCTGGCCCAACAAGAGCAAGAAGTGTAGTTTGGGGTTTGGAGAGCGGGAGGGAGGGGGGGAGGGAGGGAGGAAGAGAGGAAATCCAGTGGCATATTGTAAATATCAGATCTATAATTGTAAATATCACACCTGCCTCAGTTAGAATGAATGGAAGCAGATCTCCAATTTGCTTATATAGGAATATCAGGTTAACTATATAGCCATACTTGAAAATGCTTCTGAGTGGTGTCAACTTTACTTGAATGAATTTTTCATCTTGATTGACGCACAGTGCTGTACAGTTCACTTCTAAAGCTAGTGGGTAACTTGTATAGGAAACTTTTGCAGTTTGACACTAAGATAATGAACTCTGTGTGCATTTTTCTATGCTTTTTTTAAAACTTAGTTTCATTTCATTTTCATGTTCAGTTTGTCTATAAAACCTGAGGATGGTTATAAATACTTGTAAGTATTGTAATGTTATGAATGCAGGTTATTTGAAAGCGTTTATTATTATATCATTCCTGATAACGCTATGTGAGTGTTTTTAATAAAATTTATATTTATTTAATGCACTCTAAGTATGGTCTTGTTGAAGTTTCTGTTTACTGCCTGAACTGCTGCTACTTCAATGAGACAAAAGGGAATGGAAAGAAATTGCTTTTTAAAGGTACTTTTTAGATGGTTATTTAACTGTACCTAAAATAATATCTGGATAACTAAAGCCAAATTTTTTCTCTAGTGAAATAGCCTAGATACTCAACTTCTTTTTTTCCCCCAGCTTACTTTAGCCTGTTCGCTGTGTGTGTGTAGCCAGTATTAGGGATGGCGCGACAGACAGCACTTCTGCTGACCCTCCATCCTCTAGCTGAACTTCAGGAACCTCCCACTTTTCAAATTTGCTAGTCATTGCCCAGCGCAAGGGGAATTTGAGATTCTGTGAGCTCCAAAGCTTCTCCCCGCTAGGGCGCCATACTGACCCTGACCCGGGCTGCCAGGGGCTGGTGATGCTGTAAATGAAGGTGGAGGCAGACTTGCTGCTTAGGAGCCTGCAGGTGAACTGGAATGCAAGAGAAGCTCTACCTGCCCCTTGCCTCCTCGGGAAATACTGCCAAGAATGAACCTTTACAGGCAGGCAGGCGGGCACACAGCTGCCCTGTCCCACTGGGGCACTGCTTCCTTGCCTCAGGTCTCTTCAGTTGGCTTGTCATAACCCCTCCCCCTGTTTGGGGTAATTCTAGCTTAGCTTTGACCCCTTCCTGACTCTTTGCCTCTCTACTCCATCAGCTGTGTGACAACCAGACTGTGAGAAAAGGCCTTATTTATCAAGGACCTTCTCGAGCTGCTGAGAATTTTAAATTGGTTTTGTTGGGTTAGAGGGCATCTGGAGTTGAGGATATTGGGATTGGGGAAGGGGGGGGAAGGCCGGGGGAGCATCTTTTCTTTCCACAGTCAATGTGAAGGGAGAGTGCTTGCTGGGTGAAGACACTTGCTCACCAAGCAGTCACTGGGCTCACCACTGAGGCTCGGGGTGCTTTCTCTCAGCCTTCCTCCCTCCGCTGGGAGCACACTCTCTAGTTGTTAGAGTTCACAAAAGACGCTTAGAAGAGAATGAACTGCAATTAGAGATTGTTTCAGTGTTAGCAGCACTCTTCAGTTTCAAAGAACAAAGATACTCTTGTTTCCCTATATTGGTGGCCACCTGCCTACATTTCCCTCTCTCTTACCCAGCAATTTCTCACAAATTTCTGTGTTTGTCTAGTCCAACACACTCCTGAAAGGAGCAGCTATTTTTCCCACATAGACACTCAAAAAATATGCTTTCTTCGGGGCTTCCTTTTATAATGTTTCAAAAGGAATTTCTCTACCCAATTAGACATTTTACTCTCTAATCAATTCTTAATTCAAACTGAAATGGGATTTCTACTTAGGTGTTGAGTAAAATAGTTACATAAAGGCACTCTACTTCTTCCTTACCCCCATAAGAATGAATTCAGAGGATTTAAATCACTAAGAATTTGTGGGCCTATCCCCTGAGCACTTGCTTTTATTCCTTACACAAAACAGTCACATTAATAGAAATCTGGGTGGTGTTGCTTGAAACTTAAGATGTCTGTGGTGCCCTAACCCTTCCCTCATGGGTAGCTCCTGATTTGGCTCTAAGGAATACAATGAAGTACAAGTAACAGCATAGTAGAAAGCACCTGGTTTGGGATTCAACCTTGCATTTTCACTAGCTGTGTGCCATCAAGCCTCATCTGTAAAAATGAGTAAAATAATGCATCCCTCAGAAATGTGGTGAGGGTTAAGGAGAATATAAAGCTTTAAGCACACACTAGAATAAACAGCTATTCTCACAAAATTTTTCATCTCCCTCCCGCTCCTTTGCTTACTGCTGGAAGATTCAGTCCACTGAGCATACCGCAATGCTCACCTAGCTGACTCCTGCAGCCTCTCTCCTTTCTCCCTAAAGGCAGGAGCCCAAATTACCTCACCTGACAAAATGGGTTTACATACCAGTGTAAAAGCTCTTGAAGAAGCACTACTAGAACCTCAAAGCTACAGAGAGAGAGACAAAATGAGGAAATAATCCCCTGTCTGGTAATCTCATAAAGCTTCAAACTGATTTTCATACAAGTTAATGATCCTCTAGTTACTGTGTGAAAACTCATAGTTGAAATGATGGGACAGTTTCTAACATACCAAATACACAAAGACTAAAATAAAAAGTCCAAACAATTTAAGAGTTAAAAGAGGGACGCCTGGGTGGCTCAGTGGGTTAAGCATCTGCCTTCAGCTCGGGTGATGATCCCAAGGGTCCTGGGATCAAGCCCCAAGTTGGGCTCCCTGCTCAGTGGGGGGTCTGCTTCTGCATCTGCCCCTCCCCCTGCTCATGCTCCCTCTTCCTCTCTCTCTCTCAAATAAATAAAATCTTTAAAAGAAAAAAAAAGTCAAGAAAAAAATTCAACCAGAGAAAAAATAAATTAAGGAAACTATAATATTTTAATTTCTATTCTTTATATTACATGGAATACATTCCATGTAATATAATGTTTATAATATCCATGTTTCAAATATGCATATTACAAAATATTTTTAAAGCAGAGTATGTTAAAATGGAAGGGAGACACTGGCTATGTTTTAAATATTGTATATCATTAACTTTAAAAGAACTTCACTTTTATATTCCCTAGGCCATGACATACAATAAAGAACTACAGCTCTGGGTTCAAGTTCTAGCTCTGCTTGTTACTAGTTGTGGGACCTTAGGCTAGGTGCCAATACTTTCTCTCTTTTCCACAATTTCTCCATCTGGAGAATGAAAATAATACTTCCTACCTCACAAGGCTGTTATGAGGAATAAATGAGTTTATTTAAAGCACATCAAAAGAATTTTTTTTAAAAGCCAGCTATTATAATTATGTTAATTAGTTCAGCTGAAGTTGTCTGTTTTTTACCACAGAAGCTTTATTTTACATATTTCCAAGTCATTAGTGAGAAAGAGGAAAAACATATTCACTGTACAAAATCATGGATAAGCAGATTTGAATGAGACCTTAGAGATCACCTTTCTCACACTCTGATTTTATGTAATCATTCATTTATTAATTCATTCACCAACATTTTTTAAGTTCCCACTCTGAAAAATGGTGCCAGGCACATTTCTGGGAGTTAGGCATCCAGCAATAAGCAAACCAGTAAGTCCCTATCTTCTTGGGGATTATCTTCTACTTGGGAGAGAGAGACACAGAATAAAGTAAATATGGAGATAAAAGCCATGAGGAGAAAGAAAAGGGATGGAGAAAGGGAGTGTTGGTTCTCACCAGAGGAGGAACATGAACTGATTTGTGTCTTAATGGATAATGGATAACTGTGATAATGATGAATTTTTGTTGAGGTGTAATTTACAGTATTATATTAGTTTCAGGTGTACAACATAGCAATTTGACAATTATATACATTAAGAAATGGTCACCATAAGTGTAGTTACCATCTGTCACCTTATAAAGTAATTACAATATTACTGACTATATTCCCTAATACTGTACATTCCCATGATTTATTTTATAACTAGAAGTTTGCACTTCTTAATCTCCTTCACCTATTTTATCCATTCCTTCCTCCTCTCCCTTTCAATTCTTTTCTTAATAGGTCATCTCAATATTTTAATCTAAAACGTTCTTCAAGACACATAACAACAAAACTCTAAAACCAAAGACAAAGAGAACATTTAAAGAGACAAGAGAAAAAAAATCTCTCATATAAAGAAACCCCCATAAGGCCATCAGTGGATTTCTTAGCAGAGACCTTACAGGCCAGAAGAGAATGAGATTATATATTGAAAGTGCTAAAAAGAAAAAAAAAAAGCTGCCAACTAAGAATACTTTACCCAGCAAAGCTTTCCTTCAGAATTGAAGGTAAAATAAAGGCCTTCCTAATCAACAAAAGTTGATGCAATTCATCATCACTAAACCAGCATTACAACAAATGCTAAAATGAGCTCAAGTTGAAACAAAATGATGCTAATTAGTTACATGAAAACACATGAAAATATACAACACATTGGTAAAGGTAAGCACACATAGATTCAGAATACCCTAATACTGTCACATATGGTAATGTGCTAACTACTTAACTCTAGAATAAAGGTTAAAACACAAAAGCATAAGAATAACTATAGCCTCAACAATTTGTTGAATACATGATTAAAAAATGGTAATTTTTTTATTTAAAAAAATAAATTTTATTTAAAAAGGGGGGTAAAAGGATAGTGCTTTTGTATGCAACTGAAGTTAGATTGTTATAGCATAAAATAGCCTTTATATGTAAAGTGCTTTATATAAACCTCATGGGAACTACAAAGCCAAAATTTACAATAAATAAACAAAGATAAAAACAAAAAAGAGAAAATCAAAGCATTCCACTATGGAAAATCATCAACTTACAAAGGCAGGCAGCAAGAAATGAAGAAAAGAAAAACGGAACTTCAAAACAGCCAGAAAAGAATAATATGGCATTAATAAGTCCTTACTTACCAATAATTACTCCAAGTATTAATGGATTAATTTTCACTAATGAAAAGGCATAATGGATTTAAAAAAAAAAAAAAAACTATTTGCTGCCTACAAGAGTCTCACACTCAGCTTAAAGGACACACATAGGTTCAAATGAAGGGATGAGAAAACACTCCCTGTAAGTGGAAACCAAAAAAAAAGAATAGGAGTAGGAAGCTATCCTGACATCACAAAAAAATAGACTCTCAGCCAATAATGGTAACAAGAGAAAAAGGTGGATATTATATAATAAGGGGATCAACTCATCAAGAAGTTAGAAAAATCATAAATAGATACGTACCCAACACTGAAGTATCTAAATGTATTAAGCATATACAAACAGATCTGAGGGGAGATATGGTACAATAATACAATAACAGTGGTGGATTTATATATTCCATTTTTAACAATGGAGAGATCATCCAGGTGGAAAAATCAAAAAGGAAATGTTAGACTTGAAACAAATGTTAGGCCAAATCAAACTAATAGGCATGTACATTGATCCAACACTAGCAGAATGTATATTCTTCTCAAGAGTACACAGAACTTCCCTAAGGATAGACCATCTGATACATCATAGAACAAGTTTTAACAAATTTAAGAAGATTGAAATCCAATCATAACAAGTATCTTTTCCAGCCACAATGGTATGAGACTAGAAATCAGTAATAAGAGGAAAGTTGGAAAATTCACAAATATATACAGATTCAACAACATGCTCCTGAACATCCAACAGATCAAACTAAAAAATAAAAAGGGAAATCAATAAATATGTTGAAAGAAATGAAAATGGAGATACAACATATCAAAACCTGTGAGATGCTGCAAGAGCAGTAATAAAAGGGAAATTTATAGTGACAAATGCACATTAGGAAAAATGGAAAGATCTCAAACAACCTAACTTTGCAACTCAAGAAACTAGGAAAGGAAGAAAATAATTAAGCCCAAGTTAGCAGATGGAAGGCAATAACAAAGATCAGAACAGAAATAAATGAAATAGAGGCCAGAAAAACAATAGAAGAGATTGATAAAAACTAAGAGCTGCTTTTTTGAAAAGATAAACAAAATTGACAAACCTTTAGCTAGAGACTAACTCAGAAGAATAGAAAGAGGAATGAGGACTCAAATAATCAGAAATGAAGAAGGAGAAATTACAATTGATACCACAGAAAGACAAAGTACCATGAGAGATTACTAAAAACATTTTATACCAAAAACCTAGATAACTTAGAAGGAACGGATGAAGTCCTAGAAACATATAATCTGCCAAAACTGGTGTATTAAAAAAGAGAAAATCTGAACAATCCAATAATGAATAAGGAGAATGAATCAATAATCAAACTTCCCAACAAAAGAAGTCTAGGACCAGACAGCCTCACTAGTGAATTCCATCAAATATTTAAAGAAGAATTAACAACAGTTCTTCTCAAACTCTTCCAAAAAATTAAAGAGAGTGGAATACTTCCAAATTCATCTTACAAGGTCAGCATTACTCTGAAGATAAACAAGACAAGGACACTACAAGGAAAGAAAATTACTGGCCAATATCCCGGATGGACATAAATTTTAAAAACACTCATCAAAATATTAGCAAACCAAACTCAAAAGTACAATAAAAGGATCATACACCACGATCAAAGTGGGATTTATTCAGGGATGCAGAGTGGTACAACATTTGTTAATCAACAATGTGATACACCACATCAACAAAATGAATGATAAAAATCATATGATCATTTCAATAGATGAAGAAAAAGCTTATGACAAATTTCAAGATCCGTTTATGATTAAAAATTTACAATAAAGTGAGTGTAGAGGGAATGTATCTCAACATAATAAAGGTCATATATGACAAGCCCACAGTTATCATCAGATTCAATGATGAAAAGCTCAAAGCTTTTCCTCTAAGACCAGGAAGAAGATAAGGATGCCCACTCTTGCCACTTCCATTCAATATAGTATTGAAAATTCTAGCCAGGGTAATCAGGCAAGAAAAAAAAAAGGCATTCAAATCAAAAAGGAAGAAGGAAAACTGTTACTATTGCAGATGACATATTATATGTAAAAAAAAAACCCTAAAGACTCCACCATAAATCTTAGAACTAATTTAAAAATTCAAAAAAGTTGCAGGATACAAAAAAAAAAAAATCAATATAGAAAAATCAGTTGTGTTCTATGCACTAACAATAAACTATCAGAAAGAGAAATTAAGAAATCAATTCCATTTACAATTGTATCAGAAAGAATACAATATCTAGTAACAATAACCAAAATATGGAAAGAGCTCATATGTCCATCAACAGATGAATGGATAAAGAAGATGTGGTGTATATATATATATACAATGGAATATGACTCAGTCATCAAAAAGAATGAAATATTGCCATTTGCAATGTTGTGGTTGGAACTAGAGAGTATTATGTTAAGTAATATAAGTCAGAGAAAGACAAATACCATATGATTTCACTCATATGTGGAATCTAAGAAACAAAACAGAGGAACATAGGGGAAGGGAAGGAAAAATAAAGTAAGATGAAAACAGAGAGGAAGGCAAACCATAAGAGACTCTTAACTATAGGAAACAAACAGAGTTGCTGGTGGGAGGATGGGGTAACTGGCTGACGGGCATTAATGAGGACACTTGATGTAAGGAGCACTGGCTATTGTATGAAACTGATGAATCACTAAATTTACCTCTGAAACCAATAATACAGTATATGTTAATTAAATTTAAATTAAAAATTTAATTAAAAAAGAATACAATGTCTAGTAATAAGTTTAACCAAGGAGTTAAAAGACCTGTACTTTGAAAACTATAAGGCAGGATGAAAGAAATTGAAAAAAAAAAAATCACAAATAAATGGAAAGATATTCTGTGCTCATGGATTGGAAGAATATTGTTAAAATGTCCATAGTACCCAAAGCAATCTACATATTCAGTGCAAACCCTATCAAAATTCCAAGGCATTTTTCACAAAAATAGAAAAGACAATTTCAAAACTTGTATGGAACCATAGAAGACTCCAAATAGCCAAAGCCTTGAGCAAGAAGAAAGATGGAGGCAAAAAATTCCTAATTTAAAACTATATTGCAAAGCTACAGTAATCAAAACAATATGGTATTGACGTTAAAAGACACATTTATTAATAGAACAGAATAAAGGGACCAGAAGTAAACACATGCATATATGGTCAAATCAGTTATGACAAAGCCGCCAAGAATATACAATGGGGAAAAGACAGTCTCTTCAAATAATGGTAAGAAAACAAGATATCCACATGCAAAATAAAGAAACTGAACCACTGTCTGATATCATACACAAAAATTAATTCAAAATGGAACAAAAACTTGAACATAAGACCTGAAGCCATAAACCTTCTATGAAAAAATATAGGTGGTAGTCTCCTTGACATCAATCTTGGCAATGATTTTTTGGATTTGACACCAATGGTAGAGGCAACAAAATGAAAATAAACAAGTGGGCCTACATCAACCAGAAAAGTTTCTGCACAGCAAAGGAACCCATCAACAAAATGAAAGGCAACCAATGGAAATAGAGAAAATAATTGCTAACCACATAGCTAATAAGGAGTTAATATCCAAAACATATGAAGAACTTATACACAACTTGATTACAAAAAACAAATATGGTTACAAAATGGGCAGAGGACCTGAATAGACATTTTTCAACAAGGACATACAGATGGATAACAGGTACATGAAAAAATGCTCAATATCACTAATCATCAGAGAAATGGAAATCAAACCACAATGAGGTATCACTTCACACCTGTTAGAATGGCATCAAGCATCAAAAAGAGATAACAAGTGTTGGTGAAGATGTGGCAAAAAGAAATGCTTGTGTACTATTTATAGGAATGCAAACTGGTACAACCATTATGGAAAACAGTATGGAGGATTCCTCAAAAAATTAAAAATAGAACTACCACATGATCTAGAAATTCTACCTCTGGGTATTAACTAATAAAAGATACCTGCACACCTATGTTCACTACAGTATAACCCACAATGGCCAAAACATGGAAGCAACCTAAGTGTCTATCAATGGACAAATGGATAAAGAAAATGTGTATATGTATGTATGTGTGTATATATATATATACATATATATTCATATATATATATTTGATTGAATGAAAGGTGTGTGTATATATATGTGTGTGTATATATATTCATATATATATTTGAATGAAATATGTATATTTTTTTCTTATATGTTCAGGGTTGAATATGTATATTCAACCCTGAACATATAAGAAAATCCCATCATTTATGACAACATGGATGAACCTTTAGGGCATTATGCTAAGTGAAATAAGTGAGACAGAGAAGACAAATACCATATGATCTCATTTATATGTGAAATATAAAAGCAAAAACAAAACTGAAAATCCTGAACTCAGAGACACAGATGACAGACTGGTGGTTGCCAGAGGCAGGTGTGGAGGTTAGGTGAAAGGGACACAGGCACACAAAAGGTACAAACTTCCAGTTAAAAGTAAATAAGTCCTGGGGACGCAGCGTACAGCATAGTGATTCTCAGTAACAATGCAGTATTGTATGTTTGAAGGTTGCTAAGAGAGTGCATCTTAAAATTCTCATCACAAGGATAAAAAAAAATGTATAACTAATATGTGGTGATGGATGTTAACTACACTGATTGTGGTGGTCATTTTGTGATATAGATAAATACCAAATCATTATGTTGTACATCTGAAATGAATATAATGCCATATGGCAATTATATCTCAATTTTTTGAAAAAGGCATCCAAATAGAAAAGAAAGATGTAAAATTACCTTTGTTTGTGGATGATACAATCTTATATAGAGAAAGTCCTAAAGACTCCACTAAAAAAACTGCTAGAACTGACTGACAAATTCAGTCAAGCTGGATACAAAAATCAACATATAGAAACAGTTGCATTTCAATACACTAACAATAAAATATCTGGAAAATAAACAACCTCATTCACAACAGCATCAACAGCAATAAAATACTTAGAAGTAAATTTAACCAAGGAGCCCAAAGATCTATACAATGAAAACTACAAGACTATGATGAAAAAGTTGCAGAAGAAACAATTGGAAAGATATTGCATATTTGTGTATCAGAAGAATATTGTTAAAATGCCCATATTACCCAAAGCCATCACTAGGTTCAATGCAATCACTATCAAAATTCCAATGGCATTTTCACAGAAATAGGAAGAACAATCCTAAAATTTGTAGGGAGCCATGAAACGTTCTGAATAGCCAAAGCAATCCTGAGAAAAAAACTAGAGACATCACATTTCCCGATTTCAAGCTATACTACAAAACTACAGTAATCAAAACAGTATGGCACGGGCATAAACACAAACACAAAGACCAATGAAACAGAATCAAGAGCCAGAAATAGGAGGGGTGGAGCAAGATGGCAGAGGAGTAGGAGACCTGGATTTCGTCTGGTCTCAGGAATTCAGCTGAATAGGGACCAAACCATTCTGAACACCTACGAACTCAACAGGAGATCGAAGAAGAGAGTAGCAACAACTCTCTGAACAGAGAAGCGACCACTTCCTAGAAGGTAGGACGTGTGGAGAAGTGAATCCGTGGCGATATTGGGGAGGATACACGGCGGGGGAGGGGGCCTCCTTCGGCCGCTTCTGGCAAGTGATAGAGCCGCGGAGCACAAAATCAGAACTTTTAGAAGTTGGTTACGCTGAGGGACATCACGCCAGTGGCTAAGCGGGGGGGTGGGGGGTGGGGGGGTGGAACCCTCGTGGGACAGTGTGGACTCAGGACCCTCGGGGTCACAGAAAGACCGGGGGTGCCTGAGTGCGGCAGAGCTCCCAGGTATCGGAGCGGGGAAGCCGGCTGCAGAGACGGAGCTGAGGCGTGGGCTCGCAGCTCGGGGTTGCCATAAACTGTGATCCGCGGCCCAGTTGGGCCACTGCGCCTCCATCAGGGACCCAACGAGCAGCAAAGCCGAGGATACTCCCCTCCCTCCCCCGGGAGGAGCGGCGCAGGAGCGCACCACAGGGATCTGCTGGGTTTGGTGAGGGGTCGAGTGCCAGAGATAGAAACGCTCGGTCACAGGCCGGGTGAGCACAGAGAGCGGCCGGAGACCGGGGACAAGGGAGTGACTGCTTTTCTCTGGGGGCACACTGAGGAGCGGGACCCCAAGTTCTCAGCCCCTCCGGGCAGAGAGTGGGAGGCCACCATTTTCACCCTGGTCCTCCAAAGCTGTACCGAGACCTTGGAGGGAACAAAAGCTCCTGAGAGCAAACCCAAGCAGCTTGCTTAGCCCGGATTCACAAGGGCGGGGCAATTCAGCCTCCGGCAAAGACATTTGGGAACCACGGCAACAGGTCCCTCCCCCAGAAGATCAGCACGAAAAGCCAGCAAGCCAAGACCAAGTTTACCGATCAAGGAGAATGGGAGAACTCCAGCGCTAGGGGAATACTGCACATAGAATTCATGGCTTCTTTACCGTGATTCATTAGTTTTTCAAAGTTAATTTTTTTAACTTTTTTTTGTTTTTGTTTTGAATTTTTCTTTTTCCCTTTTTCAACCAACATCTTATCAATCCCTTTTTTAAACAAACATTTTTTATTTTTCATTTTTAGAGTCATATTTTATCCCTTCATAGTAGTTACCCTTATTTTTGGCATATATATATATGTAAGTTCTTCTCTCTTTAAAATTTTGATATACAGTTTCTTCTAACAGATCAAAATATACCCTAAATCACTAGTGTATGGCTTTGTTCTAGTCTCCTGCCTGATCACAGTCTCTCCCATTTTTTTTCGTTTCTTTTTTCTTTTTTTTAAATCTTCTTTCTTCTTTCAAACAACTTCTTATGAATTCCGTTTATAAAACCTTTTATAAGTTTCATCTTTACAGTCATCTTCCATCCCTTCATTGTATCAACCCTTATTTTGTACATATATAAGTCTTTCTTCCTTTTAAAATTTTAGGAGGCACTTTCTTCTAACACACCAAAATACACCCAAAATCTAGTGTGTGGCACTGATCTATGCACTAGTCTGATCATTTTTGATCATATTCTGTTTTTTTTTTTGTTTTGTTCTGTTTTTGTTTGTTATTATCTTTTTCTTTTTCTTTTTCTTTTTCTTTTTTTTCTCTTTCTTTTTTCTTTCTTTCCCTTTCTTTTCCCCTGGTTTCAGGTCTTTTCCGATTTGTATAGAGTATATTTGCTGGGGACATTGTTAACCTGTTAGCATTTTGTTCTTTCATTTATCTGTTCTCCTCTGGACAAAATGACATGACGAAAAAAATCACCTTAGAAAAAAGAACAAGAGGTAGTACCGTCTGCCAGGGACCTACTCAATACTGACATTAGTACGATGTCGGACGTAGAGTTCAGAATCATGACTTTAAAGATACTAGCTGGGCTTGAAAAAAGCATGGAAGTTATTAGAGAAACCCTTTCTGGAGAAATAAAAGAACTAAAATCTAACCAAGTCAAAATCAAAAAGGCTATTAATGGGTGCAATCAAAAATGGGGGCACTAACTGTTAGAATAAATGAAGCAAAGAGAGAATCAGCGATACAGAAGACCAAATGATGGAAAATAAAGAGGCTGAGAAAAAGAGAGAGAAACAACTACAGGATCACAAGGGCAGAATTCGAGAGATAAGCGATACGATAAAGAGAAACAACGTTAGAATAATTGGGATCCCAGAAGAAGAAGAAAGAGGGGGGGGCAGAAGGTAGATTGGAGCAAATTATAGCAGAGAACTTCCCTAATGTGGGGAAGGAAACAGGCATCAAAATCCAGGAGGCACAGAGAACCCCTCTCAAAATCAATAAAAATAGGTCAACACCCCGACATCTAATAGTAAAACTTACGAGTCTCAGAGACAAAGAGAAAATCCTGAAAGCAGCTCGGGAGAAGAGATATGTAACCTACAATGGTAGAAACATTAGATTGGCAACAGACCTATCCACAGAGACCTGGCAGGCCAGAAAGGACTGGCATGATATCTTTAGAGCAATAAACGAGAAAAATATGCAGCCAAGAATACTATATCCAGCAAGGCTGTCATTGAAAATAGAAGGAGAGGTAAAAAGCTTCCAGGACAAACAAAAACTAAAGGAATTTGCAAACAGAAAACCAGCCCTAAAAGAAATATTGAAAGGGGTCCTCTAAGCAAAGAGAGAGCCTAAAAGCAGCATAGATCAGAAAGGAACACAGACAATATACAGTCACAGTCACCTTACAGGCAATACAATGGCACTAAATTCCTATCTTTCAATAGTTACCCTGAATGTAAATGGGCTAAATGCCCCAATCAAAAGACACAGGCTATCAGATTGGATTAAAAAACAAGACCCAAATATATGCTGTCTGCAAGAGACTCATTTTAGACCCAAAGACACCCCCAGATTGAAAGTGAGGGGGTGGAAACCCATTTACCATGCTAATGGACACCAAAAGAAAGCTGGGGTGGCAATTCTTATATCAGATAAATTAGATTTTAAAACAAAGACTGTAATAAGAGATGAAGAAGGACACTATATCTTACTTAAAGGGTTTATCCAACAAGAAGATCTAACAATTGTAAATATCTATGCCCCTAACATGGGAGCAGCCACTTTTATAAGGCAATTAATAACAAAAGCAAAGAAACACATTGACAACAATACAATAATAGTGGGGGACTTTAACACCTCCCTGACTGAAATGGACAGATCATCTAAGCAAAAGATCAACAAGGAAATAAAGACTTTAAATGACACACTGGACCAAATGGACTTCACAGACATATTCAGAACATTCCATCCCAAAGCAACAGAATACACATTCTTCTCTAGTGCCCATGGAACCCAGAATTGATCACATCCTAGGTAACAAATCAGGTCTCAACTGATACCAAAAGATTGGGATTATTCCCTGCATATTTTCAGACCACAGTGCTTTGAAACTAGAACTCAATCACAAGAGGAAAGTCGGAAAGAACTCAAATACATGGAGGCTAAAGAGCATGCTACTAAAGAATGAATGGGTCCACCAGGAAATTAAAGAAGAATTAAAGAAATTCATGGAAACCAATGAAAAGGAAAACACAACTGTTCAAAATCTTTGGGATACAGCAAAGGCAGTCCTGAGAGGAAAGTATATAGCAATACAAGCCTTTCTCAAGAAACAAGAAAGGTCTCAAATACACAACCTAACCCTACACCTAAAGGAGCTAGAGAAAGAACAGCAAATAAAGCCTAAACCCAGCAGGAGAAGAAAAATAATAAAGATCAGAGCAGAAATCAATGAAATAGAAACCAAAAGAACAGTAGAACAGATCAACGAAACTAGGAGCTGGTTCTTTGAAAGAATTAACAAGATTGATAAACCCCTGGCCAGACTTATCAAAAAGAAAAGAGAAATGACCCAAATCAACAAAATCATGAATGAAAGAGGAGCGATCACAACCAACACCAAAGAAATACAAACAATTTTAAGAACATATTATGAGCAACTCTATGCCAGCAAATTAGATAATCTGGAAGAAATGGGTGCATTCCTAGAGATGTATCAACTACCAAAATTGAACCAGGAAGAAATGGAAAACCTGAACAGACCTATGACCACTAAGGAAATTGAAGCAGTCATCAAAAATCTCCCAACAAACAAAAGCCCAGGACCAGACGGCTTCCCAGGGGAATTCTATCAGACATTTAAAGAAGAATTAATACCTATTCTCCTGAAACTATTCCAAAAAATAGAAATGGAAGAAAAACTTCCAAACTCATTTTATGAGGCCACCATTACCTTGATCCCCAAACCAGACAAAGACCCCATCAAAAAGGAGAATTACAGACCAATATCCTTGATGAACATGGATGCAAAAATTCTCACCAAAATACTAGCCAATAGGATCCAACAGTACATTAAAAGGATTATTCACCATGACCAGGTGGGATTTATCCCTGGGCTGCAAGGTTGCTTCAACATCCGCAAATCAATCAACGTGATACAATACATTAACAAAAGAAAGAACAAGAATCATATGATCCTCTCAATAGATGCAGAAAAAGCACTGGACAAAGTACAGCCTCCTTTCTTGATCAAAACTCTTCAGAGTATAGGGATAGAGGGTACATACCTCAATGTCATAAAAGCCATCTATGAAAAACCCACGGCGAATATCATTCTCAATGGGGAAAAGCTCTCAGCTTTTCCCCTAAGGTCAGGAACGCGTCAGGGATGTCCACTATCACCACTGCTATTCAACATAGTATTAGAAGTCCTAGCCACAGGAATCAGGCAACAAAAAGAAATCAAAGGCATCCAAATCGGCAAAGAAGAAGTCAAACTTCTCAATCTTTGCAGATGATATGATACTGTATGTGGAAAACCCAAAAGACTCCACCCCAAAACTGCTAGAAGTCATACAGAAATTCAGTAAAGTGGCAGGATATAAAATCAATGCACAGAAATCAGTGGCATTCCTATACACTGACAACAAGACAGAAGAGAGACAAATTAAGGAGTCGATCCCATTTACAACTGCACCCAAAACCATAAGATACCTAGGAATAAATTTAACCAAAGAGGCAAAGGATCTGTACTCAGAAAACTATAAAATACTCATGAAAGAAATTGAAGAAGACACAAAGAAATGGAAAAATGTTCCATGCTCATGGATTGGAAGAACAAACATTGTGAAGATGTCAATGCTACCTAGAGCAATCTACACATTCAATGCAATCCCTATCAAAATACCATCCACTTATTTCAAAGAAATGGAACAAATAATCCTAAAATTTTATGGAACCAGAAGAGACCCCGAATAGCCAGAGGAATGTTGAAAAAGAAAAGCAAAGCTGGCGGCATCCCAATTCCAGACTTCCAGCTCTATTACAAAGCTGTCATCGTCAAGACAGTATGGTACTGGCACAAAAACAGACACATAGATCAATGGAACAGAATAGAGAGCCCAGAAATGGACCCTCAACTCTATGGTCAACTCATCTTTGACAAAGCAGGAAAGAATGTCCAATGGAATAAAGACAGTCTCTTCAACAAATGGTGTTGGGAAAATTGGACAGCCACATGCAGAACAATGAAACTGGACCATTTCCTTACACCACACACAAAAATAGACTCCAAATGGTTGAAAGACCTAAACGTGAGACAGGAGTCCATCCAAATCCTAAAGGAGAACACAGGTAGCAACCTCTTTGACCTCAGCCGCAGCAACTTCTTCCTAGAAACATCGCCAAAGGCAAGGGAAGCAAGGGCAAAAATGAACTATTGGGACTTCATCAAGATAAAAAGCTTTTGCACAGCAAAAGAAACAGTCCACAAAACCAAAAGACAACCGACAGAATGGGAGAAAGTATTTGCAAATGACACATCAGATAAAGGGCTAGTATCCAAAATCTATAAAGAACTTATCAAACTCAACACCCAAAGAACAAATGATCCAGTCAAGAAATGGGCAGAAGACATGAACAGACATTTTTCCAAAGAAGACATCCAAATGGCCAACAGACACGTGAAAAAGTGCTCAACATCGCTCGGCATCAGGGAAATCTCAATCAAAACCTCAATGAGATACCACCTCACACCCGTCAGAATGGCTAAAATTAACAAGTCAGGAGACGACAGATGTTGGCGGGGATGCGGAGAAAGGGGAACCCTCCTACACTGTTGGTGGGAATGCAAGCGGGTGCAGCCGCTCTGGAAAACAGTATGGAGGTTCCTCAAACAGTTGAAAATAGAGCTACCATACGATCCAGCAATTGCACTACTGGGTATTTACCCCAAAGATACAAATGTAGGGATCCGAAGGGGTACGTGCACCCCAATGTTTATAGCAGCAATGTCCACAATAGCCAAACTGTGGACAGTGCCAAGATGTCCATGGAGAGATGAATGGATAAAGAAGATGTGGTATATATACACAATGGAATATTATGGAGCCATCAAAAGGAATGAGAGCTTGCCATTTGCAACAACATGGTTGGAACTGGAGGGTGTTATGCTGAGTGAAATAAGTCAATCAGAGAAAGACATGTATCATATGACCTCGTTGATATGAGGAATTTTTAACCTGAGGAAACAAACTGAGGGTTGCTGGAGTGGTGGGGGGTGGGAGGGTTGGGGTGGCTGGGTGACAGACACTGGGGAGGGTATGTGCTATGGTGAGCACTGTGAATCATGCAAGACTGTTGAATCACAGATCTGTACTTCTGAAACAAAGAATGCAATATATGTTAAGAAAAAAAAGAAGAAGAAGAAGATAGCAGGAGGGGAAGAAGGAAGGGGAGTAAGTCGGAGGGGGAGACGAACCATGAGAGACGATGGACTCCGAAAAACAAACTGAGGTTTCTAGAGGGGAGGGGGTGGGGGAATGGGTTAGCCTGGTGATGGGTATTAAAGAGGGCACGTTCTGCATGGAGCACTGGGTGTTATGCACAAATAATGAATCATGGAACACTACATCAAAAACTAATGATGTAATGTATGGTGATTAACATAACAATAAAAAAATTTAAAAAAAGAGCCAGAAATAAACCCTTACATATATTATAGAGCAAACTAGTATTTGACAAGGACACCAAGAATACTGTATGGGAAAAAGATGGACTCTTCAATTATGTTGCAAAAATTAGATAATCACATACAGAAAAATGAGACTGGACCCCTAAGTTAGGCCACTCAGAAAAGTTAACTCAAAATAAAGACTTAAATGTAAGACCTGAAACTGTAATACCCCTGGAAGAAAACAGAGATTTCCCTGACATTAGTCTCAGCAGTGATTTTCTAGATAAGACAGCAAAAGCACAATCAATAAAAGCAAAAACAAACCAGTGTGACTACATCAAACTAAAAACTTCTGCAAAATGAAAAGGCAGTCTATGGAATGGGAGAAAATACTTGTAAACCATGTATGTGATAAGGGGTTAGTTATTACTCAAAATATATCACAAACTAATAGAACTCAATAGCAAGAAAATAATAAATAATAAAATCTAATAACCCAATTTTTAAAAGGGCAGATCAACCAAATAAACAGTTTTTCAAAGACGACATACAAATGGCCAACAGGTATGTGAGAAGGTGATATCACTAATCATCAGAGAAATGGAAATCAAAACCACAATGAGATAGCACCTCACATCAGTCAGAAAGGCTAATATCAAAAAGACAAGAAATACAAGTGTTGGTGAGGATGTGGAGGAAAAGGAGCCCTTGTGCCCTGGTTGTGGGAACAAGAATTGCTGCAGCCACTGTAGAAAACAGAATGGAGAGTTTCCTCAAAAAATTAAAAATAGAACTACAATACAACCTAGCAATTCCACTTCTGGGTATATATCCAAAGGAGCTGAAATCAGGATCTCTGAGAGATGTCTGCACTCCCATGTTCATTGCAAAATTACTCACCGTAACCAAGATATGGAAAACACCTAAGTGTCCATCAACAGATGCACTGATAAAGAAGAGGTGATTTTATATATATATATATATATACATATATATATTCACATATATATACACACACGTATTACAGATATATAATTAATATATATATATAAAATAATGAATATTATTCAGCCACAAGAAGAAAGGAAATCCTGACATTTCCACTAACTTGGATGAACCTTGAGGGCATTATGCCAAGTAAAGTAAGTCAGACAGAGGAAGACACTAACACACTGTATGATAACACTTAAATGTGGACTCTATAAAGGACTCAGAAACAAAGAGCAGCGTGGTGGTTACCAGGTGCTAGGGAGTGGTGGATACTGGTCGAAGGGTACAAACTTTACGAGTTTAACAAGTCTGAGGATCTCATGTACAGCATGGTGATTTTAGCTAACAATACTCTATCATATACTTGAGTGTTGCCAGGAGAGATCTTAAGTGTTAAAACCATAAAAAGAAATGGTAACAGAATGACAGGATGGAGGTGTTAGCTAATGCTATGGTGGTCATCATTTTACAATATATAAATATCAAATCAACACACTGTGCACCTTACACACTGTTATATGTGAGTTTTGTCTCATTAAAGCTGGAAAATAAAATAAAGACAAAGATGGAAATAAGGAGACCAGATCGGAGGCCACTGTATTCAGGCAGAGAAGAGATGAGGGCAGTAGACATAATGACTGGTTGTACCAAGGATGTGGAAGACTGAAACTGCCACCTACTCAGGAGAGAAGGATGAGGTTCAAATGAAGAGACCGTAGAAAGAGGAGGTTTGCGGGACCTGAGGTGGGAAGAGTTAGGAGTTTCGTTTCTGAGATGCTGAATTTGAAATGCTTATTAGACATCCAAGTGGAAGACTGACAAGTCTATTGGAAACAAAATCTGGATTTCAGGGAAGAAATGTGGCTGGAGATACAAATGCGGGCATCATCAATGTCCGATGGTATTAATACCCTCAGACCAGATAAAATCATCTAAGGAGGAGTGTAGATAGAGAGATGCCCAAGGACTGAGCCTGAGTGCTGGGCTGTTCTAATTTTCAGGGACTGAGAAGTGAAAAAGAAACCACAAAGACCACCCACTGAGAAAGAGCAAGGAATGAAGCCGATGAGGGTGGGGAGGAGAGGTTTTCTAGAAACCAAGTAAAGAAAAGGCTTTGAGAAGAAAGCCATGATCAACTGTGTTAAATGAGGCCTGAACATGCACAGCTGGATTTAGAAGCATGATTGGCAAACCTGAGGCTCCCCAGGAGTGGTTTTGCCAGAATGGCAAACGGGACAGCCTGGCTGGAGAGAGTTCAAGAAGAAGAGAAGGGAAATTTCAGACAGTGAGCATAGGTGGTTCTTCTGTCAGAGTTTTGCTGGGATGAGAGAAGAGAAACGAGGTGGTGTCTGGAGGGTAAGGGGGAGACAAGGAAAATGCTTCTTAAGGTGGGATACCATCAAGAATCTTTATATGCAGATGGCAGTGATCCACTAGAGATGGAGACCTGATCATGCCGGAGAAAGCATGAGGGGAGGTTTTCTGGCATGGGGCACTTGAGGAAGCAAGAGGCTTCTTTCTTTAAATTGAGAAATGGAGGAAGAAATTGAGGCCTAGGGAAGTAAAGCAACTTGCCTGAGGTCACAGAACTGTACAGGGTGGCCCAGGCCTCCCTCCATTTCCTTCAAGACTCTTCCCACTGGATCACAGCGGCAGGTCCCATAACTAAAGGCAGAAGAAAGTGGTAGGTAAAAACTCCTGACCTGAGAAATTCCACTGTCCCATTAAATAAACACCATTTTATTACAATCAAATCCCATTTCTAACTGAAGTGGGGTTTTTTTCTTAAGCAGAGATGCTGGTAGGTCTTTCCTATATAAAGTTCATTCATAATTGGTATAAAAGTTTTAGATAGTTGACAGTTCATGTCCCAAATGCTAAACAGATGATTTGTGAATCACAAGTAGGCAAATACGTAGCAATCTTACCTCAAATAAGTACCTGCTCTTTTTCACCAGGAAGCATTATGGACAACACAGTCACAATGCTGACTAGTGTGTTATTGCAGAACCTGGATGAGGGTAAGCTTTGCAGAGCTTTATTCCGGTTTCATTTTTTCTTAATATGATGCCACTGTGAACTTCAGGAAGATACACATTTGAGGGAGAATATTTCATTCAGGGCATTTTCAATAAAGACCTCCCACGAAGTGAGGTTTAACCGAGAATTAAGGGCACACTGTGCTGGGATTGTTGGGTTCCTTCTTGGCCAATTCAATTGCAGTAACTTGGTTTATCTAGTAGTTGTTATTAGATATTGTTATTGATCAAATCATCTAATCTCTTTAAGCTTTGTTTACACATCTGATGAATGAGGATAACACATTGGCGGCAAAGTTGATGTGGAAATCAAAGAAAATTATTTACATACAAGAGTGTGTAGCCAGTGCCCAGAACAGAGTAAGCACTCTAGCGGGGCCTGACCCCACTTCCCTCCTCCTTCAGTTCTGGGTCAGGCAATGGGGCTGGGAGGAGGAAAGCCAGAATTCTGGCCCTGCTTCCTGTCCCTATCAACAGCTAAGCAATGATGTGCTAAGCGCTCCCCAGTGACAGAAAGCCACACAAGCAGACGCCTTCACAGACTTCACAACACATTCAGGGTGACAGGCTGGAGAGCGGCCCCACCCCTGACCAAATCCTTTCAGGGCCTTCTCACTGTCCTCAGACTCAAGTTTAACCTTCTGGCCAGGGATTCCAGAATGGCGCCTGCTCTGGGTTCTGGCCACATCTCCTGCCACTCCTCCAAACTGCCCCCACCAATCCCATCTCCAGTACCATTTCGGGCTCTCATCAGACTGAAGTTTTTATTTTTTAAGATTTTATTTATTTATTTGGGGGAGAGAGAGAGAGAGAGAGAGAGAGAGAGAGAAAGCACTAGCAGGGGGGAGGGGCAGAAGGAGAAGGAGAAGCAGACTCCCCACTGAGCAGGGAGCCCAATGGCAGGAGTCGATCCCAGGACCCTGAGATTGTGACCTGAGTCGAAGGCAGATGCTTAACTGACCGAGCCACCCAGGCTCTCCAGACTGAACTCTTTTTAGTTCCCCCACGGCAGCACCTCTTCACGGGAGGGAACATACCCCAACCCCACCAATCCAGGTGAGGGACCCTTCCCCCCAGGGCCCTGTCTCCCCTCTCACGCCACTTATCAGCCTACAATGGCTTGCTTAGCTCCTCAGGGGCAGGGACTCGGGTCTCTCTGGGCCCTGGTTTTACTGCCCCCACCTGATCTAGTGGCTGGCAAGTAAAAGGAATTCAAATGATATTGAATAGTCCCCTGAAATAAATTATGAAAGTATATTAACCCAAGGCTGCACAGGCTCCAGGCACAACGAAGGCAGCTGTTAGAAGATATGGAGTCTAAAGGAGGGAGCCACCACCAGAGACTTAAGCAGCCTAGGAAGGTGACACAAGCGGCCTGGAAACACACACAAGGGCTTTTGTGAGTAGCAAGGAAGGGGAGAAACTCAAGAGCAAGTCCTTGGACTTGAGGGGAGTGGAGGGAAGACAAAATATGAAATGAAAGAATAGCCAGAATCTACAAGATAATCCAGAGATGTGGTCTGCTCAGTTTATCAAAATATATTTTGACATAAACTGTTCAGGGCAGTTTGGAAGATAAAATGTACAAAAGAACTCCCCCCCCCCCCGCCACCACACACACACGAGGATGATGATGGGGAGTGTGGATGGGTCACCGTGCAAAGAATGCAACAAAAGGGTGAAATAAGTAGGTGCCGAATACAGGATCAAACAGGCCTCAGAGTTATTCAAAGGAAGGAGAGGGCACCGGGAGGAAGTGTTCCCAGGGAAGGCTGGGCAAACCAGGGGAGACCTGAGCTGGGCTTCGAAGGACAGGGGTGTTCGGGTGGGTGAACGGACAGAAAAATACTGCCGGATTAGCCCTCTATTTTAGGACGCTCCTCCACAAACTATATTATGTGGTCATCCTTCTCCTCTGGACAGTATTCTTTTATAATTATCAAAAGGAAAAGGATTTGGAGACACTAGGGTTAAGTAGACAAAATTTTAGGTTGAATAAACCCGAGTTTGATTCCCAGCCACATGCTTTTAGGCACAATTTCCTCATCTCTATTAAATGGTAATAGCATCTCTCTCTCACACACAAAGGTGGCCCTGAGGTCCTGTGGGCTACGCCTGGGAATGTGTCCAATATGGTGCCCGGCATGAAAATCAAGCTGGCTCTTCCAGACAGTTCATAGAGGCCTCAGGAGTATGCATTTGTACCCGCCACCTTAAAAATCACTCTCTGAGACAAGAGGAAGTAGAACAGAAAATGGAGATCCCGGAGAAAGATGCCTTTTAAAGAGAGTTAGATCAGCAGATGAAATAAGCAAAGGCCACCATCACAGAACCCCAGAGACTATAGGACTTTAAAAGCAGCAGAGAGATGAAGTGCTGAACTACTAGAGGGAGCTGATGGCACCAGGAAGATTCCCCGCAAAGGGGGGAGGCTTGAAATATAAGAATTAAGTAAAGGGACTAAGAGATAAAGCGCATGCACTTTCTCCCCAAACTGGGGAAGTGAAAACTCTAAACCAAGAGTTAAATGCTGGCTAAATCTGTAAAATCAGCAAAGAGAGATCTTAAAAAAAAAAAAAAAAAAATCAAGGGTAAAAGGAGAATGGACAGTTAGGGGGTGTGCTGCCTCACAAAATGACAGGTCATGGTGAGACAGGATGTACAGTATGAGCACAGCCTTTCCTGGTGTCAAGTGGATGACTCTGTCTTTGCACACAGATAACTTCTACAAACAAAGGCAAAAGCAACAAAGTGAGCCTGGAGTATTAAGGCTATGAAAATGGAGACACTCAAATGTTGGCCCAAGGAAGATCTAACAAGAAAAAACTTGCATTATTCTGAATGGTGTGTTAAGAACAGCTGGGAAGTAAACACAGTAAATCCCGGGCTGGGAGAGTTTGCCTCTGGGGACAAGTTCCACAGCAACAGTTCACTTGAGAGAGAAATCCAGTTCTGAGCGGGGGCTGATTCAAGCCAAGGTCACCACCTCTTACACAGAAATTGAGAACAGCTGGTATGGAGTTGACCTCTCGCTGGGTCTGTGATCCACAGCTATTGGGGCCCAAAGAAACAAGACATGGCTGGAGACAGTCCTTCCCGACTTTATCCCGAGGCCCAAATCTGTACTGCACAGGCTGGAGGCCAGCTCCATTCTTCTTCGCCAGGGCTCGGGTCCCGGAGTCAGCCTTGGGGAACAGAAGAAAACGGACCCGAGGGCCAACATATATACCAGTCAGGACAATAAGGAGTCCCAGGAAACCATCTTATCACACGGAGCGCGAGACTAAAAGACAGCCATCTCCAAATTAGGACCAGCCCACGCTTCCACCTAGTTTTACCTAAATGTATATTCATTTGAAGCGAGGTCTTAAAGGATCCTTATATGGGGAGGCAAATGAGAGTAGCAGTTAATAAAAGCATGAGCATCGTTGACGGCCGGGCCAGGGCTCAGACGAGGGCTCCGTTAATTACAAGCCTGTTATTTACTGGCAAGCTAGTTAACTTCTTTATGCTTAAGTTTCTTTGTCAAGACAGAATGAGGCCTACACATCAGGAAACCTGTCAAGAGGGTTCATTAAGTAAGATCATTCATGAATTCCAGTTCTCAGCATAGTGTCTGTTACTATGTACTCAATAAATGGTGGCTATTGAAGGCTATCCCCTGACACCGATTTCAAACTAATGTTTGAACTAAATGTTTCTAAGGTTTCAAAAGGTTACTGTAGCCTTCAACTACAACTTCATTCAACAACATGGATAAATCTCACAAAATGTTGAACAAAAATAGGCCAAACACAAAAGAGTACAGATTATATTATTAGATCTATGGGAAGTTCAAAAATAGGCAAAACAAATCCTTTGGGGTTAGGAAAATCAGGGGAGTTGTTACCCTTTAGAGAGAAGATAGGGGTTGGTGGTGGGTATTGACTAGAGGAGGGCATATTGTTTCTGTATCTGGGAGCTGGTTACCCAAATGTGTTCATGTGAAAACTCATTGATCTATATACTTAGCATAGGTGTCCTTTTCTGTATGTATGTTATACTTCATTATAAAGTTCACTAAACAAAGTTTTGAAAAAATAAAGTCCTCATTTTTCCTCTCATTTACTATAGAAAACTGGCTCCTCCCATTCATTCATTCGTTCCACAAATATTTACTGAACACTTGCCAAATGCCAGGCACCATTCTAGATGCATAGGATACATCAGTAAATAAGACAGAGATCTTGCTTTCAACTACAAAGGAATCTTCCATATTCAGTGGGGGGGGGCAGCTTAGAGTAGGCGGAAAAATTCTGGCTAAAACTCCTATTAATGTTGAGTTTCTTCATGAGGCAAATGGGCATGATAAATTTCTTGCCTACTTTTCAGGGAATATTTGTGTATTTTACAACCTATCAGGAAAAAGAAACTCTTCTCCCCTGGGATCTCATAAAGAATACCCACTAATCGTGTGAGTAATGCCCTCAATCACGTCCTCATAGCCGAGGTTAGAAAGGCTTTCTTTCCACTCCAAACATGGCTTTCCATATCCTCTTCACTTTGCCTTCTCAGAAGAGTTTCTACTTAAACTCATGTTTTCAAAATCCAGAAATCTGGAATAGTGCCTCAGTAACTTTAGTGAGTCCCTCTTTCTCCACATCCTCGCCAACATCTGTTGTTTCCTGAGTGGTTAATTTTAGGCATTCTGACCAGTGTGAGGTGGTATCTCATTGTGGTTTTGATTTGTATTTTCCTGATGTTGAGTATTTTTTCATGTGTCTGTTAGCCATTTGTATGTCTTCTTTGGAGAAATGTCTCTTCATGCCTTCTGCCCATTGCTTGACAGGATTTTTTTGTTTTTTGGGTGTAATGTTTGATAAGTTCTTTATAGATTTTGGATACTAGCCCTTTATCTGATAAGACATTTGCAAATATCTTCTCCCATTCCGTAGGGTGCCTTTTAGTTTTGTTGACTATTTCCTTTGCTGTGCAAAAGATTTTATCTTGATGAAGTCCTAATAGTTCATTTTTGCTTTTGTTTACCTTGCCTTTGGAGACATGTCTAGCAAAAAGTTGCTGCAGCCGAGGTCACAGAGGTTGCTGCCTGTGTTCTCCTCAAGTTCTCCTCCTTGTCTTGATCACTGCAGCTTTGTAGTACAGCTTAAAGTCTGGAGTTGTGTTGTCTCCAGCTTTGGTTTTCTTTTTCAACATTACTTTGGCTAGTCAGGGTCTTTTCTGGTTCCATACATATTTTAGGATTGTTTGTTCCAGCTCTATGAAAAATGATGATGGTATTTTGAAAGGGATTGCATTGAATGTGTAGGTTGCTTCAGGTAGCATAGACATTTTAACAACCTTTGTTCTTCCAATCCATGTGCCTGGAACGGAGGTTCCTCAAAAGGTTAAAAATAGAGCTACCCTACAACCCAGAAATTGCACTACTAGGTATTATCCAAAGGATACAAACAGTGATTTGAAGGGGCACATTCACCCCAATGTTTATAGCAGCAATGTCCACAATAGACAAAATATGGAAAGAGCTCAGATGCCCACTGACAGATGAATGGATAAAAAAAAGATGTGGTGTGTGTGTGTGTGTGTGTGTGTGTGTGTGTGTGTGTGTGTGTGTGTGTGTAGGAGTTATATATTACATTATATATAAAGGAATTATTTATAGATATATAATGGAGTATTAGTCAGCCATCAAAAGGAATGAAATCTTGCCATTTGCAATGATGTGGATGGAACTAGAGGGTATTATGATAAGTGAAATAAGTCAAAGAAAGACAAATACCATATGATTTCACTCATGTGTGGAACCTAAGAAACAAAACAGAGGAACATAGGGGAAGGGAAAGAAAAATAAAATAAGATGAAAATTAAAAGGGAAGCAAGCCATGATGCTGAGCTCTTTCCTTGAGATGCTGAACTCTAGGAAACAAACTGAGGGTTGCTGGAGGGGTGGTGGGTGGGGGAAAGGGATAATTGAGTGATGGGCATTAAGGAGGGCACTTGATGTAAGGAGCACTGGATGTTATATGCAACTGATGAATCCCTAAATTCTACCCCTGAAACGAATTTAAAAAATTAAAAAATTAAAAAAATAAGAGTAACTTCAGTGGGGAGGTCTCTCAAGAAATATCAATTTCCATCAATACCCCCCCAAAGCTACTCTAAAAGAAGTCATAAAACCTAAGTTGAAGAAGGATATCAACACAGTGGTGGACCAGGAGTCTCTGAGCCCCACGAAAACATTAAACACACACACACACACACACACACACAGAGAAATTGGTTAAAATAACCTTATAGGAGCACTGGAAAAAGTCAAAGTCAAAAGTCTACTAGCAACCAAGGAAACAATCCAATCAAGAAAAAGTCACATTCAAAATGGTAGGAATTTTGTGGTGTTTCTATTTGCCCTTGCCCATCACCTCCTGGGTGAGGCACAGTCTTGGTCTAGAAAAGGCAACATGCTAGCTTTCAAATCTCTCCTATGAACCAGAGGGTCAGGGCAGATCTTATATGCAACATTCTGATCTGTCTTGGGTCTGCCTGAACATCTATCTGGTCTCCATTTTGCTTAACTTGGAGCTCAGGTGGGGAAAAAGAGTGGGAGCTCCTCAGGAACACTGCCTGAAGAGTAAGCCCAGTACATGCATGGGGCAAGAGATTACTACTCTAGCATAGAGCCAGTCTACACAGACTGGGAGAGATTGCTGTTTTCCCCAAATGCCCAGTTTTCAACAACAACAACAACAACAAAATCACAAGGTAGACAAAGAAACAGGAAAACATGCCCATTCTAAAGAAGAAAATAAACTGGCATAAAGCATCCCTCAAAAAGCACAGACATCACATTTGCTAGACAAAGAATTTAAAACAACTCTCTTACTCTACAACAAAACAACACACAACCCAATTTAAAAATAGGTAAAGAACCTGAATAGATATTTCTCCAAAGAAAATATATAAATGACCCATGAGTACATGAAAACATGCTCAAAAACAACACACAACCCAATTTAAAAATAGGTAAAGAACCTGAATAGATATTTCTCCAAAGAAAATATATAAATGACCCATGAGTACATGAAAACATGCTCAACACCACTAATCATTACAGAAACGCAAATCAAACCACAACTAGATACCACTTCACACCTAGTGGGATAGTAGTACCAAGTGTTAGTGAGGATGTGAAGAAATTGGAACTCTTGAACATTGCTGGTAGGAATGAAAACTGGTGCTATCACTAAGGAAAACAGTATGGTGGTTCCTCAAAAAAAAAAAAAATTCAAACATTGAGAAGGTGGAAGGAGTCCAAATGTCCATTGACAGAGGACCAGTAATATACATTGAATATTTGTGCCCCCCCGACTAAATTCATATGTTGAAATCTTAACCCAGAAGCAATGGTATCAGGTGAGACACTTCGAAAGTAATTAGATCATGAGGATAAAGCTCTCATGAATGAGATTAGTGTCTTTACAGGAAGAGACACGAGAGCTTGCTCCTGCTCTCTACTCACCACCATGTGGGGATACAAGGAGAAGACAGCCATCTGCACACCAGGAAGTGGACCCTCCCCAGACCCAGGATCTGCTGGCACCTTTACCTTTGACTCCCCAGATTCAAAAAGTATGAGAGAAAGGTTTATTTTTTAACCCCCCAGTCTATGGTAACTCGTCACAGCAGCCCAAAGTGACTAAGACAAATGGATAAAGAAAATGTGGGAGATAGACAGATGATAGACAGATAGGTAGAGAGATCAGTAAATCGTAATATTATTCAGCCACAAAAAGAAATGAAATTCTGATGCATGCTATAACATAAATAAACCTTAAGGGCATTGCACTAAGCGAAATAAGGCAGGCACAAAAGGACAAATACTGCATTATTTCACTTATTTGAGGGGCCCAGCATAGTCTGCTTCATAGAAACAGAAAACAGAGTAGTTGTTGCCAGAGCTGGGAGTAGGAGGGAATGCAGAGCTAATGTTAAATGGGTACAGAATTTCAGTTTTTAAAGTTGACAAATTCCTGGAGGTGGAAGGTAGAAATCTCTACAACGATGTGAAAGTACTTAATGCCACTAGATCATATACCTAAAAATGTTTAAAATAGTAAATTTCATCTTCTGCATATTTTATCACAAAAAAAGAATTAAAAATAAAACCTAAGGGGCGCCTGGGTGGCTCAGATGGTTAAGCGTCTGCCTTCGGCTCAGGTCACGATCCCGGAGTCCTGGGATCGAGTCCCACATCGGGCTCCCTGCTCCTTGGGAGTCTGCTTCTCCCTCTGCCTCTCTCTCTCTCTCTGTCTCTCATGAATAAATAAATAAAATCTTGAAAAAAAAATAAATAAAATAAAACCTAAGTTGAAAAAGTGGTATCTCTACAAGCACAGACTTTAAGTCAGCCCCTTTGTGCCCCCTTCTAAACACATTACCTCCCAAAGCTCTTCCAATGTTTTTCATTTAGTTATACCTTCAACAAATATTTATTCACAGACCATGAGCCAAGCGCTGTTGTAGAGAGTGGAAATACTGTACTTAAAACAAATCTGTGTTCTTTGGGACACTTACATCATAGTAGTTGGGAATTCTAGAGTTCGCAGTACATGAAACCAGCCTCTCTCTGCCATGGAGCAGCCAGCTCTGCCCAAGCAAGAGTCGCATTTTCATGGTAAAGGCTCACGGGAAGAGCCCTCAATGCCAATTCAACGGAGCATCTACAACACACCAGCCTATATGGAAGAACCACAAAAAGGGCTGGAAATAAGGATAAATCTGACTTGGTCCCACCCCCTACATGCTTCCTTTTAACGTAACCACAGGCAAAGAGCATCATATTCATGGAGTATCAGGTATTTATGGATCAGGAGGATTCTGACAGCTAGTCAGGGTGCTTTCTAGCTGAGGCACAGAACCTTCCAAAGACTATGCTTTCATCTCCCAGGTAAGCTATGATATTACTTATAGGTTTGTAGCTTAAGAAGCTCCCAAACTAGAGGCTTAATAAGGATAATAATAATTACTATCACTTAGAGAATTTTACTATGGGCCAAATTTTGATCCAAGTACCTTACATGGATTAACTCTCCCAATCCTTGCTAACCACTGTTTAAGGGAAGTAATGTTATTATCTGCATTTTAGAGTTGACAAAACTGAGATACAGAATTGAAGTAGTTTTCTCAACGTCGTAGAGCTACTTATTAAGTGGCTCTGGATCCTGGCAGCAAGTAAGGCAGAAGTGAGAAATTCTGTTTTATCTGGGCAGTAGACCTTTGGCTAACCAATCAGAACAGTCAGAGGCCCAGTAGGTTAGCCTTTGGACCAGCTGTCCAATTTTTAATAGAATTCCCAGGTGACCGCATATATATTAACCTCATCTAGGACTGTCAGTGGAGTCCTGTGGATTGTGTCTGGGCTCCATGAATGAACTGGCTAAGACGCACTGCCCATTATTTTTGTTCCCTTGCAAAGAAGTCTGGGTGGTCAGTGGGAAAAGGTGAGTGAGAGGGACAAAAATGGCCTCAGATCCAATGACACAGCTTAAGATGGTGAGTACGCATCACCTACACGTTACAAGTCTGCCCCCCACCCCCCTCTCCCCTTGCAGCTGGGTCTTGCACCTGAGTCTCTGAAAAGAGTCAGTGGAAAACATTATACGGTGGTATTACAATACTGGGATCCTGCCCTATTCAGCACTTCCAGATCTAAATGACAAAAGCAAAATAGCGTAGGTGTGGGTGGGCATGTATCTGGTTCCAAGGACACGCCAGCAGCTGATGTCACAGCACCCCACCTACCCCTTGATATATTAAACAGTGGTGAGTCACTCACTCTCATGATAACCATTCATAACCAGAATGTTTGAAGAGGGAAAACCCCCAAGCCTGCGCAGATTGACAACGGAAGGACAGAACAACGCCCAGAAGCCACTGACTGAATCTAATCATGAGATCTTTCAGAGAAGAGAGGGCTGTTCATCTTTTCTGAGTCACTATTAATGTGAGCCATCCAGAAACAGAAAGAATGACTCAAGAGAGCACTACCTGTTCTGGAAATGGGGTCAAAGAGTGGAAGGTGGAACAAGGGCTGAGGGTGAGTCTGAAGGAGGGGACATGAGAAGCACATTTCCTCAAAGTTAGTGCTCTTCTCAAATGTTTAATGATGACACCAGTACTTTCAAAAGGTCGGAGACTCAAAAGTGGCAGATTGCCATCTACCTCAGAGTTTCAGAGAGACAGCCCAGAAAGGAAAGAACTTGCCGTCATAATCCAGTGTGTACAGCATCTACATCTGACCAGAGAGAGGAAAATAAACTGGGCAAAGAAAAACCTTCCCCCTATTTTCTCTCCCATCTCACAGACATGGACTCTGTACCAATGTGGCTACCAGGATTATTGAGAGAACTGAGGAGGGAAGAATAGCAAGCATCCTTTCCCCACTAGAAAGCCAGGAAATTAAACACTTCCTGTGGGGGAAAAAGAGCTATTCCTAATTCCTCCTTCTCTCTCTTATACTTGCTATCCTCTCAGCAAAATCGCATACTTGTTACTCTGTTAGAAAATGGTTCTAAGTCTAACGTGGCTGGAAAAAGTTGGAGATACCACCTCTTTGGGCACTAATTAGACCCCTGGAAGAGGTATCACTTACAGTCTTCTTGAGATCCAGGAGAGACTAGTCTGCTGCACGAGGACAAGAACCTTGTCTCCAAAGAAAGACCATAGCTTTTAAGTCAAACAGACAGGGATTCAAAGGCTGATTTTGCCATGTCTTTACCTTGAACAGGTTATTTAATTTTTCTGAGCCATACTGTCCTCGGTCCAAAAAATAAGAATAATGATGGCTATCTTGTGGATTGGTTAACAGAATTAAACAAGATGATGTGAAGTTCACTAGATATTAAAGTAGTTCTTATTTTAGAAGTTTCTTTTCCCAAGCCAAACAAAGCCTCCTTCATATTCTTTCCCTGGCTCTCCATTCCACCCAAAGAAAAATCAGAACCAAATAAAAAGCTTAGTCTAGACTAAACACATTCACATTGTGTGTGTGGGTGTGTGTTTGTTGTTTGTTTATATTTTCTCCACTAGGAAAAAATAAAAAGTAATAAAGGGAAAAAGAGACACGTGGGTGTGAACACACATCTGTTCCATTGTGTGGGTTCAATCCTCCTGGGATGTTCTGCATCAGGCACTGATGGTGCCACAAGTTCTCTTCTCAGTAAGGGACCTAGACAGACTTGACCAAGGAAGGGGCAGTCATTTACAGCTTAGAGTAGCCCCTTCTCACTTTAACTGGGCTTTTCCCCAGATGGCCCTGGGCATGTTTATGTTCACCACAAGGTGAGGGAAATCATACTCCTGGTTCTCTGAAAAAGGTAGAATGGAGTCAAGGGGCTGGAAGGTACAAAGCCATATAAACCCAACAATCTGTTTCATTTTCTGATAAGTTGATTACATCCAGGGCCAGCTCCACGGGCATGCAACCAGGGCCCCATGAGCCAAAGTTCCCATATTTAGGATTTAATGCTCTTGCTGTTACTTTCTTGAAATTCTTTAAAAATTTCTTCTTTTTCTTTTTGTAAATGAAGCCTGGTGGGACAACGGGAAATGTGCTGGAAACTTGGAGCCTGGCTCATGCCTCCTCCCAAGGATGGTTCTGGTGTTATAAAGTGTGTAGCACAACCAACCCAAGTACATTTCAGCTCCATAAGTTTCTTAATTCAGTATAAAAACATTTATTACCTCATGTCTGTGCTTCACCAAAATCTGTATTATCACAAAATAATTTCTTATTCAAAGTTGAACTTCTCTTTAAACTAAATTTGCAATGACAGTCACAGTGACAATCAAATAAACTTCCAAAGGCTTACTTTGGTTCCATGTATGATATTTTTTAGGAAAAGGACCAGTATCGGAAATAATGGATTTTCTAACTGAAGCATCTGATAATATTGATACATAACCAGCATCAATGATTGAGAATTTCTCCTCTTCTGATGGAGCCAATGGTTATCCTTCACCATTCATAGATGCACTAGAAGACTTGGAATTGGATATGAACAGAGCAGTCATTTGATCTGTTGAAAAGTCATGTTCATACACTGATAAGAAAACATACTTTCTACAACTGTACATAGTAAATTGTTGTAGTCACACATAGCTTTCTTATAAATACTAAATTCTGTAAGATTGGTTTTCAGTGATTTCTGTCTTCTGCTTTTCATATGGTAAGTGATGCTATTTTGTTTAATCATTTTGTTGGTCAATCAACATCAAATTTCTCAAGAAACTATAGCTCAGCACCTAATTTTTCACTGAATATGTGCTTTTGATTTTTTTGAACTCATAGCTGGTGAATGCTTTTATTGCTAAATAAAAGGCCATCAAATAATAAAACCAAGCAAATAGTTGTGGATGTATAACATACAATAAATAACAAAACTACTGTAGTGGACCTTCTCTCTATGTGCTACAACAAGACCACCCAATTTGTTTTCTGCTCATTGTTTCATGTACATTTAACCTTTACTGTCCCTCAAATTCTGCTGAGCATTATAGTTTCCTGCATCTCACAAACTGGCACAACTGGCTGGTACAGAGGTAGGAAAGCAGTTTTATATACTACTCCCACCACTAGTCAAGACCTAAAGGACTTAGAATCTAGTTATCCATTGGCTTTTTTATCATGACTGCTTTGCATGCTGTCCTTGAAAGAGAGGTGCCTTTTAGACTTAACCACATGTTAAGGTGAGAATTCTGTTCACTGACATACATTTCAAATACTAGAAGAGCCCATGGCAGAAGCTAGAGGTATAAAGAGAAGTTCCTAATTTGTTTTAAAAAAATGAAAAATCTAAGACAAACGCTAAAATGGGCAGGACACTACAACAGGCAGACCATATTGTTTGGTTATCCAGCTTACAATCTTTTTCCACTAAAGCCAGAGTGATGTTCCTGAAATGCAAATTTGACCTTGTATCTCCCCTTATATCCTTCTCTTCAATGGCTCCTTATAGGATAATTTCAAACCCCTTGTGATAGCCCACATGTCCTTCAGGATATGCGTCTCCCTCATCACTCACCATCCTCATCTCACATAGAGTCCACCTGCTTAAAATAAGGAGAAAGGAAGAGGGATAAGGAACATTAACTCCATTTATTAGTTCAATAAAGGACCCTGCCATGGTTTCCTTGCAGGAACTAAGATCTTGCACCTGTGCACCTCTCGGACTCTTCCCCTTCCTTCAGGTAACAGCCTAAATGTCACTTCCACAGGGAAGACATCTCCTTCAGAACCCTGAGTCTGGGTAAGGAGTTCTTCCTGTCTGCTCTCATCGTGCACTGAGCTCCCCCCTCATAACACTTTCTGCATCCTGTTGGAACCACCCATTTTCTTCTCCGATTCCCCTATTGAACTACAATGGCCAAGGAGATAGAATGGGAAACAAGACATGTGCCTATCTCTAACATCAGATATAATACACATAGTTAGCCCTTAAAAATATTTAAATACATAAACACAATAAAAGACAGTATATAATCAGTGCCAAATTAGCAGTACAGAGTAACAATAAATGCCTAGGTTACAAAGGAGTAAGAGTGATCTTCAGATACGTTAGACATCACTAAAGATATATATGCTCTATGTCCCAAAGAACTCCAAGAGGAAGAGTCAAAGTCAGGATTAGAGTTAAGGTTAGGGTTAGATTAACAACAGGATGGGGCTTAGGAAATATATAATGTTTGGAGCCGTTTTTCTGCAGGGTGTACATAAGAATTTGGGACAGAATTAAAAAGACCAAGGAGGACCACATTATAAAGGTCTTCAGTTCTAGTCTAGGGCATATTTACTTTATCCTGTAGGCATCAGGAAGTCATTAAAAGTTGTTAGCCAGAGTATATGATAATACAGATAAGCAAATTAGTTTTGCTAAAGAACAAACTTTTGGAATCCTGAAACTCAACATTTCCAACTTCCTTAATTTAGACTCAAAACTGGACCTGCCTTCCAAAACCACAATCATAAACCCACAGAATAAAAATAAAACAGGCAACAAATTTCTCGGGCTATCCCAGAGATTCCTTCAGAATAAACCATACCATCTAGGTCTCAAAAAATAAAATGTGCCCAGTATTAGCATTTCAGTAATTGGGAAAGAAATTACAATTCTTCCACTAATTAAGTTTAATCCACCTCATTTTGTCAGTGTCATTCAAGCTTTTTTCAAATATGAGTTTGAAAACTCTTGTTGTAACTCTTGTTAGGGGCACCTGGGTGGTTCAGTTGGTTAAGTGTCTAACTCTTGATTTCAGCTCAGGTCATGATCTCAGGGTCATGGGATCAAGCCCTGCTTTAGACTTCCCAGTCAGCGGGGGTCTGCTTCTCTCTCTATCTCTCTCCCCCTCTCCCTCTGGCCCTTCACTATGTGTGTTCACTCTCCCTAAATAAACTAAGTGCTAAAAAAATAAGTCTTATTATATAACTTGTTATATAGGTGTACACAAGATATTCTCATCTCTTTGCTCCTTACTCTTAAGGTTACCTTGCTCTGTCAGAAATACCTCTTGCAAGTTGAATGGAAGCCAGTTTAGAAATATAGTCAGTCTCAGTCTCCCCGTCTCCCTCCCTGCCTCCCTCTCTCTTCACCCCCCAGCACACACCCCCAGAACCAACTGTGACTCAGAAAAGAATTATTGACTTAGTACAAACCTGTCACCAACCATGTTATTAAATATAGTGTTCTCGTAATGACTGCCCCACTTGCTGTGCCTTTGTCCCACCTCCCACTGACCTAGCTGCCTTTCATTTTGAATTGAAGTACCCATTAAAGGAACCCAGAATGGCTCTTTCTCCATTCATACAGGCAACATTTTATCCTATACTACCTGGTTGGTTGCCCATACATAACTATCTTTCCAGCCATAGCACAAAGGCACATGTGGCACATCCCTCCTTGCTAAGTACCGATGCACATGACAATTTGGGTGGAGTTCACTTCGTCAATTCAAATGCCAAAGGGGATAAAAATGGTAAATTTCACAGTTCAGCAGTAAAATAATAGTAACCTGTCATTTAACTGACATGGCCAACAATTCTGTCTTGAAAATATACATCTGGCAATTTTCTCTTACTCCCCAGAACTTTCACCTTCCAGAGACACAACCAATAATTTTGCTCATCCAGACATAGCTGACAGTGTTTTCTTCCAGTTTAGACTGACAATTTGTTCTTTAGAAAACAAAACTGACAGAACTGTACCCATCAGTCACCACCAAAACTCAACACAGCTAAGATAATGTAGCTTAAATATTTTCCTACTTTTAAGATAGCAAAAAATAACATTTGGGGGGAAAGGCTGCTATCTTTCAATAAAAGAAAAATTAGTCTAGAAAGGTTTGCTTTTGACAACAGAGACAAATAATTCCTCATAGCTGACTTGTGCATACTACCTGTTTTTATCAGCTGTTCTCTATTCCCACTGTTAGGAACTTGGATGGTGGTTTATTTTGATGCAAAAGGAATGATTCCCACACAGAATCACTAAGAAAGCCTAACCTATTTCCTTTGAGTAGGATAAAAATATTCAGCACTTAGTCATTGAGGATATCTCTTCCATCATGAAAATTCAAAAGATTAGCTACAACTGGAAAAATTTAATAAAAATCCAATCATAAGCACTATTAGATTTGTCTATCAAATTCCCAAAGGAACAGACCTACCAGTCCACTATAGTTTAGGAGTTTGAACCTCTGAGCAGCCCATCTTTGACTCTGAGTCTTCTACCATCCCCACCCAAGCCCAGCTCCTTGACATTATTGCCTATTGTTCTCTTCTTGCTAGGTTTCATTCCAGACTAAGGGAGATTATTGGGAAACAAGAGAAAAACTAAATCTTTTCTTGACAGATAAAATAACATGGTTCCCTTTTATCAGATACTCATGGTACTCCTACTTCATTCTCTATACATGGAGCCAAAAAATTTTTCAAAATAAGTCAATATATGGTAGGTAAGACATGTTAGAAACTGCCCAAACAGCTCTGATATTTTTTTTTTTGGCAGATGGCTTCAATTCTAACAGCCATAATTCCTATGTCCTATATTCTCTTTAAGTAACTTATTTGATCCAAAGCCCTTTATTAACCATTTTCAATTATAGCATGCACAAGGAAGGCAGATGACCTTAAGAATATAGCCTTCATAAGAGGGCTTCTGACAAACTCCTCCTTTACACTCCTCCATCCTCTCTGGCTCACTCTTCTACCCATGTCTTCTTGCTCTCCTCCTTACTAGGGGAAAGTTTTATTTTCAATAAACAAGTCTGCTTATCATCAACACAGGAAATTAAGGGTTTCTAGCCCTTGTTTTCTTTCTCAGAGCATCTTCAGACAAGGACAGCTGCTCAGCATCTGTGGGAAATGGTTTTATTAAAGGGATGGGGGAGTATTGATTTGATCTAGTGGACAGGGGAAGTCAAAATTACAGAGTCATATTAGTTCTCTTGCTGCCCCAGACTGGAAAATAATCATTAGGCTCCTCACTCAGAGGCCACATGAAGGCAATGAAAGAAACCACAATTACTTCCCCGAAGATCCCCTTGCCAGGGCTGTAACTGGGCACCATGGTACTCAGTTTTAGCCACAACAATGAATAACCAGCCTCTGCCATTGCATGCACAGAATGCATCCTGGACCTAAAGTTCTAGGTGACTTTTGAGTTGATTTCTCATAGTGTAATCAATAAAATTCTTCATTGTGACCCACCAAATCCTGCAGACATTACTAGGAGATATGAATGATGTTTTGCATTAGGCTCTCAGATCTTTACAAAAGAGCAAATGGAATTCTATGATTTCACCACTAATCAAAATCTATGGACAAGAAAAAGAAAAAAAATCCACCCTACCCCCAATCTTCCCACTATAGCCCAATTTTATTTAATCTCTCAAATTGACTTTTATTTTTGGAGGAGTGTTGGGCCACCACATCAAATATATATTTCTTTAAAAACCTTCCCTGATTTTGTTTTAAATTTAGGCCATGCAAAAGAATCAAGAACATAGAGAAAATTGTACTCCATTGTAGCTATTGCCATTTACAGCCTAAGGAGACAAAGCCTCACATTTCCCATGATTTTAACTGTTTCTCACCTTTCCTGATGAGATCCCAAATCTTAATTCTAAACTTCCCGAGTGCTCATTAAGAAAACCTGAATCCCAGACCAAAACACCACTGAGAAATGCTTAATGAGTTGAAGAACAAATAAATCACACTTTTCAAAACCATGAGCCTGAAAAAAATAATTTAGATCACAGGACCAAACACATGGACTTTCTCTAAAAACAGGAAACCATATTCCCTTGCTGAAGAAAGGGGCTTTCATCCTTCCTTCCTTCCTCTTTAGCCATAGCTGATTTGACCAACAGTGGACAATTTTCAAAAGGAAACCAAGATGTAAGCTGAGCACAATGAACCAGATTCTCTCTCAAGAATTTGAGCTAGGAGCAGACATATCTTGCCCAACCCATTTGCCCCAGGGGGTGCCTCTTCAAAGCAGTTTCCATCCTGTCATACCCAGCAGGAAGCGTCAGCTAGGACCAGCACTCCCACCACAAAGCTGGCACACAGAGGGCTAGGCTAGCCCAACCACCAGCATTCCTGTAGTAGTCATGGCCCAGCCACAACAGGAGAGTTCATACAACCCACACAGGAGACACCTATGGAGTGCCTAGTTCTGGCGATGGGGGTTGGGGGGGGAGAATGGGCTTTTCTACATAAGGCAATTCCTTCTACATAGGGCCACTACTACAAGACTGGGAGATATAGCTGATTTACTTAATACATAGAAAAAAACAGAGAATCTGGCAAATGAGAAGACAGAGGAATATGTTCTAAACCTAAGACAAAATATAAGAAAAAAAATGAAACGAAATGGAGATAAGCAATCTACCTATTCAGAACTCAAAGTAATTGTCACAAAGATGCCCACCAAACTTGGCAGAAGAATGGATAAACACAGTGAAATTTCACCAAACAGATAGAAAATATTTTAAAAAAACACTTAGAGTGGAAGAATTCAATAACTGAAATAAAAAATACATTAGAGGGAATCAATAGAAGATTAGATGATGCAAAAAAACAGATCAGCAATCTGAAGGGGTAGTGGAAATCACCTAAGCTGAATAGCAAAAAGAAAAAAATTTTAAAAAAATGAGAATAGTTTAAGGGACCTCTGGGACAACATCAAGCATACCAGTATTCATATCATAAGGAGGAGAGAGAGAAAGTGGAAAAAAACTTATTTGAAGAAATAATAGCTATAAACTTCCCTAACCTGGAAAAGGAAATAGAAATCAGGTCCAAGTCCATAGAGAACCCCAAATAAGATGAACTGAAAGAAGTCCACACCAAGACATGTAATAATTAAAGTGCCAAAATTTAAAGATAATGAGAGAATCTTAAAAGCAGCAAGAAAAAAGCAACTAATTATATATAAGGGAATACCCATAAGGCTATGAGCTGTTTTTTCAGCAAAAGCTTTACAGGCCAAAAGGGAGTGGCACAATATAGTCAAAGTGCTGAAAGGAAACAAGAATACTCTACCCAGCAAGGGTATCATTCAGAATTGAAGAAGAGATAAAGTTCTGTATCACTACAGGCCTACCTCGAAAAATAAGAAAAATCAAATAAACAATCTAACCTTATACCTAAAGGAACTAAAAAATGAATAAACAAAGCCCAAAATTAGTAAAGAAGGAAATAATAAAAATCAGTGTGGATATAAAAACTAAAAAAAAAAAAAAGAAGAAGAAGAAGACATTAATAAAACCAAAAGCTGGTTCTTTGAAAAGATAAACAAAATTGATGGACCTTTAGCTAGACTCATCAAGAAGAGAGATAAACCAAATAAAAAAAATTAAAAAATGAAACAGAAGTCACAACTGACACCACAGAAATATAAAGGATTATAAAACATTACTATACACAATTATACACCAACAAATGGTATAATCTAGAAGAAATGGCTAATTTCCTAGAAACATATAATCTTCCAAGACTAAATCAGGAAGAAATAGGAACTCTGAATAGACCGATTACAGGTCATGAAAGTGAATCTATAATCAAAAAATTTCCAACAAACAAAAGTCCAGGACAAGATGGCGTCACTGAATTCTACCACACATTTAAAAAAGGATTAATACCTATCCTTTCAAACTATTTAAAAAAAACTGAAGAGGAAGAAATGGTTCCAAATTCATTCTAGGAAGCCAGCATTATCCTGAACCAAAGTTAGCAAAGACACTACAAAAATAAAATTAGTCTAAGATGAACACGGATATAAAAATCCTCAACAAAATATTAACAACCAAATTAAAAAACACATTAAAAGGATCATACACATGGCCAAGTGGGATTTATTCAGGGATGCAAGAATCGTTCAACATTTACTAATCAATAATTTGATATACCCGGAATTAACAAAATCAAGGATAAAAATTATATGATCATCTCAACAGATGCATAAAAAACATTGGACAAAAACAACATCCATATTGTGCAAACTTTCAACAAAGTAGGTACAGGGTGAACAAGAGTATGAAGTGAACATACCTTAATATAATAAAGGCCATATATGACAAACCCACAGCTAATATCATATTTAATGGCAAAAGGCTTTCGACTTTTCCTCTAAGATCAGGAACAAGACAAGGATGCCACTCTTGCCACTTTCATTCAACATAGTACTGAAAGTCCTAGCCACAGCAATCAGACAAGAAAAATGAATAAAAGGCATCCAAACTGGTAAGAAAGAAGTAAAACTGTCACTGTTTGCAGATGACATGATGCTTTATATAGAAAACCCTAAAGACTCCACCAAAAAAACTATAAAACTATTAAATGAATTCAGTGATATCGTAGAATACAAAATATAGAAACCAATTGCATTTCTACATACTAATAATGAACTATCTGAAAAAGAAATTAACAGTCCTATTTACAACTGCATTAAAAAAAAAAATCCGGGAATACATTTAACCAAGGAAGTGAAAGAGCTATACTCTAAAAACTATAAGAAACTGATGAAAGAAATTGAGGGTAACACAAATAAATGAAAGATATATTGTGCTCATGAATTGGAAGAAATAACATCGTTAAAATTGGCCATACTAGGTGCACCTGGGTGGCTCAGTTGGTTAAGCAACTGCTTTCGGCTCAGGTCATGATCCCAGAGTCCTGGGATCAAGCCCCACATCGGGCTTCCTGCTCTGTGGGAAGCCTGCTTCTCCCTCTCCCACTCCCCGTTTGTGTTCCCTCTCTCACTGTCTCTGTCAATTAAATAAATAAAATCTTTTTTAAGAAATGGCCATACTACCTAAAGCGATATACAGATTCAGTGCAATCCTTATCAAAATATCAATGGCATTTTTCACAGAACTACAACATATAATCCTAAAATTTGTATAGAACCACAAAAGACCCCAAATAGCCAATAGCCTTGGGAAAGAACAAAGCTGAAGGTATCATGCTCCCAGATTTCAAACTATACTACTGATCTATAGTATTCAAAACAGTATGGCACTGGGATGAAAACAGACATACAGATTAAAATAGCAGAATACAGAGCCCAAAAACAAACCTATGTTTATATGGTCAGTTAATCTACAAGGAGGCAATTAATCAAGAGGAGGCAAGAATTTATAATGGGGAAAAGACATTTTCTTCAATAAATAATGTCAGGAAAACTGGACAAGCTGCAAAAGAATGAAAATGGACCACTTTCTTGCACTATACACAAAAAAGAAACTCAAAATGGGTAAAAGACCTAAATGTTAAGACCTGAAACCACAGGACTTCTAGAAGAAAACATAGGCAGTATTTTTTTGGATATCAGTCCTAGCAATATTTTTATGGATCGGTCTCCTCAGGCAAGGGGAATAAAAGCAAAACCAAACAACTGGGACTACATCAAATTAAAAAGTTTTTACACAGTGAAGATAACCATCAACAAAATGAAAAAGCAAGGGGTGGGGTGGGAGGATGGGTTAGCCCGGTGATGGGTATTAAAGAGGGCACATATTGAATGGAGCACTGGGTGTTATACGCAAACAATGAATCATGGAACACTACATCAAAAACTAATGATGTATGGTGATTAACATAATAAAAAAATTTAAAAAATAAAAGTATTCATATGATTTTTAAAAAATGAAAAAACAACCTACTAAATGGGAAAAAATATTTGCAAATGATACATCCAATAAGGAGTTAGTATCCAAAATATATAAAGAAATATACAACTCAATACTAAAAACAAAAACAAAATAAAAAAACAAAAAACAAACAATAATCCAATTTTAAAAAATGGGTGGAGGACCTGAATAGACATTTTTTTCAAAAGAAGATATATAGATGGTATAACAGATACATGAAAAGATGCTCAAAATCACTAATCATCAGGGAAATGCAAATCAAACCCTCACAATAAGGTTTTGCAATATCACAATGAGATACCAACTCACAATTAAAATGGTTAGAATCAAAAAGACAAGAAATAACAAGTGTTGGTGAGGATGTGAGAAGAGGGAACCCTCATGCATTGTTGATGGGAATATAAGCTGGTGCAGTCACTATGGAAAACGGTATAGATGTTCTTCAAAGAAATTAAAAATAGAAATACCATAGAATTCAGAAATTCCACAACTGGGTATTTATCCAAGGAAAACAAAAACACTAGTTTGAAAAGATATATGCTCCCCTATGTTCATTGCAGAACTATCTATAAGCCAAAATACAGAAGCAACTTAAGTGTCCATCAATAGATAAATGGTTAAAGAAATGTAGTATGTACACGATGAAATATTACACAGCCATTAAAAAGGAATGAAATCTTGTCATTTGTGACAACATGGATGGACCCAGAGGTATTATACTAAGTGAAAAGAGTCAGACAGAAAGACAAATACCATATGATTTCACTTGTATGTGGGATCTAAAAAAAAATGAACAAAACAAAACAGAGACAGACTCAAATACAAAAAACAAACTGGTGGTAGGAGGGTAGGGGGATGCATGAAATAGGTGAAGGGGATTAAGAGGTACAAACTTCTAGTTGTAAAATAAGTCACAGGGATGCAAAGTACAGCATAGGGATAATAGTAAATATTATAATAACTTTATATGCTGGCAGATGGTAACTAGACTTATTGTGGTGAGCATTTCATAATGTAAATAAATGTCAAGTCACTCTGTTGTACACCTGCAGCTAATATAATATTGTAGGCCAACTATACCTCAATAAAAGATAAATTTGAGCTATGAAACAGAAGTAATGCAGCAATAATATGATCATAGATATAAGAATTATAAGAATGATCATGTAGAATTGGGCCAGGGAAACCACATTGGGCCAGGTGTCGATAAAAACCATTTAAGTTTGCAAAGAGACATTCAGAAGCAGGAATAAAAAGAATATGCAGACTGAAATGACAGAGGAAGCACCTCACTTGTTAAACTCCCAGTTCTAGTTCCTGCATGGCCTTGCTTTGCTTGGTTTTCTATTCCTAAATGTTTATGTTCTATTCTAAGTAGGTGTTTAGTCTTATAAACAGTAAACTTTAAAAGAATAGGGTTCTAACTGGCCCAGTTTACCAATTCACATGCAAGGTCAAATTGAGTGCTGATTGAGAATGAAAATACTGTACAACAGAGAGGTCAAGGAGAAGCATTCCTGAGCATCATGGGTGCTTCCCTTTTTATTGTACTTGGGAACAAACCAAGTCTTCAGCAGTATTTCCATCCTCTCCCTATCACCACTTCCAAGTAGTCTGGTGTTGTGTAGCTTCTGGACAATAGAAATCATGTATCTGTGTCTGTATCTAAGGTTCTTTGGTTAACACTGTCACATTTAATTTTACTATTTGGAACTATTTGGTCTACTCCAGTGATACCAAGAAATCTTTTAAGAGAAGAGAGTTTCTTTTCCTTTTTTAAACGTTCAGTTTGGGGTGCCTAGGTGGTTCGGTCAGTTGAGTGTCTGCCTTTGGCTCAGGTCATGATCCCAGGGTCCTGGGATTGAGTCCCAGATAGGGCTCCCTGCTCAGTGGGGAGTCTTCTCCCCCTCTCTCTGCCAATCCCCCTGCTTGTGCTCACTCTCTGTCTCCCAAATAATTAAAACCTTTAAAAAAAAACATTATTCAGTTTATTTTCTCAACTCTGTGAGAATCCCACAAAGATGGCCCGATTTTTCAAAAATTTACCAACTCCTACTCTGATAGCCCACACAAAAAAAAGTGACATCAGAGGAAATTTTGGGTACCATCAGACAGTCTGAATAAATGATATGAAACATTAGCAAGCTTTAGGAAGCACTGGTTTTACATTTCTCTCTTCTTTTCCCACCTACTAATGCATACACCTAAGCTCATTCCCTTTTCAACACACTTCACTTTGCTGGTGAACCACTCCTACTTGATGAACCCAGTGCTGCCTTGTGGCTTGGCATATCCTCTCTCACTTTTTCTCATGAGACCCAGCTTGTTTTACTCTTTTTTCCCTGTGTACTTCTTACATTTTCCCCTTGGTGTTTCCCCAACACATCTCACCTATATCCTCACTTAGTCAAAATCCCCCATAATACAAGTTGTCTAGGAAAAAGAACCAGACCAAGAAACAGAAGACACAGCTACCAGTCCCAGCTCTGCCATCAACAAGTTCTGCAATCTATTCCCTAGTTTTCTAATCTGTATGAAGATAAAGAGTTCAAACAGGTGACCACCAAGCACCTTCCTAGTTGTAACATTCTATAACTTTATATTTTTTCAAATGAAAAAGATTTTAAAAGGTATTTTTCTCATTACTATGTCTTTGGATCCCCAGTACTTAGTATAGTATCCAATACTTGGAGGTTACCTAAAAAATACTTGTTTGTTGAATGAGAGTATCACCCTGGCCGCTGATTTGTGGCATAAGCGTCAGCAACATTACATTTTCAGGTCATCATTGTGGTGGAATAGAAAAATGAAATTTAATGAAATAGGAAAGTTTATTTTCCATAATTCCAGGTATCAGAGGCAGGCAGAATAAACTTGAAGAGAATGTTCCCCATTAAAGAAGGAGTAAAACTGATAGGAATCTGCAGCGGTCTGCAGATCATGAGAAAGGTCTTTTGTCAGAGGCATGGGCATTTAGAAGGAGGCAGAGCCTGACAAGGGAGGCAAGGAAACTGATCAAAGATTGTGTGATGTGATCTCTCCTAACAGCCCTTCAAGTTTTCAATAATGCTACTTAATTCACAAAATCATAACTGATTCGATTTTTTCATGGAAAATGAAATGATGAAGGTCTGCATATTGGCTGATATAGGCTAGATTATAATGGAAAAATATGCTAGGATGGACGATAAATAGGAGTGACCATTAGAAATAAATATGGGAAGGGGTACCTGGGTGGCACAGTCAGTTGAGAGTCCTACTCTTGATTTTGGCTCAGGTTGTGATCTCAGGGTCATGAGATGAAGCCCAGCATTGGGTTCCACACTCAGCATGGAGTCTGTTTGAGACTCTTTCTCCCTCTCCTTCTGCCCCTCCCACCCACCCTGCACACACTCTTTCTCTGAAATAACTCTTAGGAAGGAAGGAAAGAAAGAAAAGAAAGAAAAAGAAAAAGAAAGAAGTACAGGAAGTCACAGAAATCTTGTGCGGAATTCTGTATACATAATAACTGAGATATTGAAGGTTTGAACCAAATTTACCTATGTCTTCAGGTACCAGAAGCCCCAACTAATATCTGGGTTACACATTAATTTCATTTTCAATAATGGGCACAAATGCATCCCTTGTCTTCTATTTTTAAAATTTGTAATTATAAGGAGCTAATATATCAAAATTATACACAAAAGGTAGGATGTTATAATTAGACTAACACCAATTATAAAGGAAATAGTTCCATTGAATAAGGCAGAATGCCTAATGACACAACTAATGAAAACAAGCCTCTTCTATATACTGACTAAAAAAGAAGTTGCCTTTAAAAAAAAAAAAAAAAAAAAAAGAAGAAGAAGTTGCCTTTATCAACAATAGCCAAACTATGGAAAGAGGCAAGGTGTCCATCAACTTGAACGGATAAAGATGTGGTGTACACACACACACACACACACACACACACACACACACACACACAATGGAATATTACTCAGCCATCAAGAGTGAAACCTTGTCATTTGCAACTACATGGTTGGAACTACAGGGTATTATGCTAAGCAAAATAAGTCAGTCAGAGAAAGAAATACCACATGATTTCATTCATATGTGGAATTTAAGAAAAAAACAGATGACCATAGGGGAAGGGAAGGAAAATAAAATAAGATAAAAACAGAGAGGCAAACCATAAGAGACTCTTAACTATGGAGAAGAAACTGAGGGTTGTTGGAGGGGAGGTGGCAGGGAGGATGGGCTAAAATGGGTGATAGGCACTAAGGAAGGCACTTGTGATGAGCACTAGGTGTTATATGTAAGTGATGAATCACTAAATTCTACTCCTGAAACCAATACTACACTATAGGTTAATGATCTTGAATTTAAATAAAAACCTGGAAACAAAGAAGTTGCCTTAACTTTATAAAAAAGAAAAAGGAAATACAGTCTCACTTAAAATTTTATTTATTTGAGAGAGAGAGAGAGAGAATGATAGAGAGAGCATGAGATGGGGGAGGGTCTGAGGGAGAAGCAGACTCCCTGCTAAGCAGGGAGCCCAATGCAAGGCTCCATCCCAGGACCCTGGGGTCATGACCTGAGCCCAAGGCAATCGCTTAACCAACTGAGCCACCCAGGCGCCCCAAGACTGTATTTGCTTTTATGCCCACCCAAAAACACTAAAATTTAAAAAAATTAACTCTAGATTAATCTGCCTTTTAAATTTTTATCGTACCAATAACATCTGAACCAAACCTATCAATACGAGGAACCCATAAAGGAAGCACTTAAATAGGTCAGCATTATTTTGAGGAGCAGAGAGATTGAAGCAAAAGATGTTCACCCATCTAATTACTGGGCAGTTTTTCAACCTGCTCAACTTCACATTCAAAAGGAGATCTTTAAAAGCCATGGCTGAGGCAGGGCTTCCTGACCGACTTGTTCCTCGGTGAGAGCGAACAGCGGTGAGTCAGGAGCCGGAGCAGGGTGTCCAAACCTCCGCCGCAGCTGCGACCACGTCTTCCTGAAAGAGCCCGGGAAGACACCCGTGGAACCGGAGGTGGCTATTCACCGAATTAGAATTACTCTCACCAGCCGCAACATAAAATCTTTGGAAAAGGTATGTGCTGACTTGATCAGAGGCGCAAAGGAAAAGAATCTCAAAGTGAGAGGACTAGTTCGGATGCCTACCAAGACTCTTGAGAATCACTACAAGAAAAACTCCTTGTAGTGAAGATTCTAAGACTTGGGATCATTTTTAGATGAGAATCCACAGCGACTCATTGCTTTGCACAGTCCTTCTGAGATTGTTAAACAGATTACTTCCATCAGTATTGAGCCAAGAGTTGAGGTTGAAGTCACCATTGCAGATGCTTAAATCAACCTTTTTAATAAATTGATTATCAGTTGTTAAAAAAAAAAAGAAGAAGAAGGAGATCTAACATAATTCCATGTGGTATTAGCCCTGTCTCACACTTCTAACCACTCTTTTATCAGGACCACTTATCATAACATCTAAGATTGTCCATCTCAGGATGCACTTGGTATCAGTGAAATCATTAACTTGGAAGTGTAAAATCATATAAGTGGCTGGGAGATGACCAGTCAGAACTTTTTTTTAAATGAAGTTATGCTGAGGTTAGCTTTGTAACTTTTTTCCCCTGGAACATAAAAGATGACATGTTTACTGTAGAAAGTTAAGCAATATAGAAGAGAATCAGTAAAAAGGTTAAATGTCAACCCAAATCTACTAGAGATGACCACTGTGTCATTGGTGAACATCCTTTTAAACCTCTCTTCATGCAAAGACATCATTATAAAATTATATATAAATAAGTTCACAATTCATGTGAGCTACTTTATCCCTTTATTTGTCTGCTTAGGCAGTTAGAACAAAGTATCACAGACCGGGTGGCTTAAACAACAGAAATTTATTTTCTCACAGGTATGGAGGCTAGTAGAAGTCTAAGATCCAAGGGGAGAGCAAAGCCAGCTTCTAGTGAGATCCTTCTTTCTGGCTTGTAGACTACTAACTTTCACTGTGCCCTCACATGGCTTTTCCTCTATGCATGCCAAGAGAGAGCTCTAGCATCTCTTCCTCTTCTTACAAGGATACTAGTCCTATCAGATTAGGGACCAACCCTAGTTACCTCATTTAGTTTTAAGTACCCCTATAAAGGCCCTATCTCCAAATGCAGTCACATTCGGTGTTAAGGCTTCAACATATGAATTTAGGGAAGACACAATTCAGTCCATAATATCCCCCATAAAAATTTTAAAGATATTTAAATTCACATCAATAAATATAGATCTGTATGATCATTTTAAGGGTTTCTTAATATTCCCTTATTGGATGCACTATCGTTTAAGCAATTACACATTTGTGTTGTTTCTTTTTATCTTGATACTGTAAAAAATGCTGCAATGAGAACACATGTATGTATATGTATGTTTACACTCTTTCCAACAATTTTCTTATGATAAGTCCCAGGTAAAAGCGTCCTTGTGGGAAATGAGGCTTGGGAAATTGGTACCAAAGATGCTGCTGTTCTGCCTATTGTCATTGATATGAGTAATACAGTCTTCTGTTTCTGACCCAGGCACTCATGAACTGTGACAGTGTAACTCGTTGGTTTTGCCAGTAATGTAGAACTTCAGATGCTTCCCTACTCTTGACACATTTTTACCACAATTTATGATAGCATCCATTATCCTTGCTAATGTAGGGCATTCTCTACCCCAAACCTCATATGGCTAATAGTTTTAAAACAGAATCTTTTTTGTAATTTTTATAGGTTTATTGGGCATTTCTATCACTTATTTGGTAAGTATTAATTTTTCTATTATGTGTCATGTTTTCTGTATAAAATTGGAAGAGTTCTTTGTACATGAGGAATATCGGCCTTTTTGTCTGATAGGTTGAAAGAAACTAGTTTATAAGTATTTAAATGGGTGTTTTATTTTTTAATCAAATCTAAACATCTTTTGTCTTATGGGTTTCATCTTTATGTCATGTTTTCTCCTTTATAAAATACATGCACATTGATTTATGCCTCTCTAGAAATTCAAATGGGCCACGGATTAGCAGGAAGAGTGCACAACACAAACAGACACACACAGACACACACACTTCCTGATTTATTCATCCAATTTGGTGAAAGTGAAGTGACTGCACAAAGCAGAAGCAAATGCTTCATATCTCATTATAGCTTATCTTGGCCCACACCCCAATATGCTAATTACAGGGAGCCCAGTGACACTATTCTGTCTATGCTGGGGCTACCACACTAAGCCACAATTCTCTTATACTTAGAAGTTACATCCCTATTCAGGAAGACTTACACAAACAATTCCTGAACTTAATTACACTTACCAAGACCCAGATCTCTTGCACCAAAATTCAGTTTAGCCACATCTTCACCCCTTTTAATCCCCTTTCAGAGAATTAAGCAATTCTCATACTTTTACTTGTCCAGAAAATTTTAGATTCATTTTTTTAAAAGATTTTATTTATTTGACAGAGAGACACAGCGAGAGAGGAAATAAACAAGCAGGGGGAGTGGGAGAGGGAGAAGCAGGCTTCCCGCGGAGCAGGGAGCCCGATGCGGGGCTCGATCCCAGGACTCTGGGATCGTGACCTGAGCCGAAGGCAGATGCTTAATGACTGAGCCACCCAGGCACCCTAGATTAATTTTTCAAACTTCCCCATTTCACTTCCCACCCCAACACTACTAAGATTTTATTATGATTACATTAAATATACTATTTTAAGAAAAAATGACTTCTGAACATATTGTATCTGGCTATACATTTTTTTTCAAGAATCTTTCATGCCCCTTACATTTTACAATTTTCTCCATATTATCCTATACATGTCTTGATAACTTTGATCTCTATTCTTTTATTGTTGACTGCTAATTTAAGTATCTCTGGATCAAGATGGTGACATAGGAGGCTCCTGAACTTACATCCTCCCATGAACATACCAAATCTACAGCTACATATAGAACAAATCCCTCTGGAAAAAAAACCAGAAACTAAATGAAAGACTCCAACACATTGGTTAGGCAAGCAAACACCTACATCAAAACAGGAGAGGATGAGACACAATCTCTCCATAAACCTCATCTCTAATGCAGCAACACATGGCCAGGAAGAAACTCACAACTCTTAGATGCTCCCTGAGGGGTGAAGGGTTTGGACCTTACATCTGGTATCCCCAACATTTCAGACTTCACATTGAGAGAAGGAGCCCAAAAATATCTAGTTTTGAAAGTCAGTGGGGCTTGAATCTGTGAGGTCCACAAGGCTATAGTGGACCGTGAAACAGTCCTTAACAAGCTCTCATGGGCTCACTGAGGCTATCTCCCCAGGGCACAGTGCAGAGGGAGCAGACTAAAATTGGCTCAGCCATCCTGTGAAAGAGGCCTATTTGCTTATCTCATAAGCTTTGGTCTGAGGGGCAGGCTTCTAATTTAACACACACCTAGGGACAATTTTAATAATCTCCAGAGACCACAGAGGCTGGCAGTTGTCATTTTCATGTTCTCACTCTGCCTCATTCCATGTGCCAGTATCTCTTGGGAATGAAATTGTGCACATGACTGGCACTCTGACTTTTGTGGCTGCCATCAAGGGGATGCATCCCTTGATTGCCTGGATCTGATGGCCACTGGGGCTTAAGTTCAAAGTTTCAACAGGAGGACAGTAGCAAACAAACAACAGTTTTGAACTATTCCCCCCAGGGCTCAGTGCAGAAGGAACAGACAGAAACACTCATCTCCCAGTCTCCTCTGAAAGAGGCATATTTGCATATTTTAAAAGTGCTGCCTAGGAATCTGACTTCCAATCAGCATGAATCTAGGCACTAACTGAAATCCTCCACCTTGGGACAATGACAGGTCTTGGCACACCCTCAACTACTGGGAGCCACTAAAAATACAGAGGCCTGCTTGGACAGTCAAAAGATTTGAGACAACTAAGCTAGGGCAGGGTTGAACAGTAAGGTTCATCTACACAACAATTTCTTCAAGAACAGGAGAGGCAGTTGTTTTATGAAATGCATAGAAACCAAAACAGAGTCGAGGAAAATGAAGAAACAGAGGAATATGTTCCAAATAAAAGAACAAGATAAAACCACAGAAAAAGACCTTAATAAAATGGAGATGAATGATTTATCTAAAAAAGAGCTGAAAATAATGTTCATAATGATGTTCACAGAAGTCAGGAGAACAGTGTGTGAACAAAGTGAGAATTTCAACAAAGAGAAAACATAATAAAGTGCCAAACAAAAATCACAGATCTAAGAATACAAAAACTAAACTGAAAAATTAATTAGAGGAGTTCTATAACAGACTAGATGAAGCAGAAGAAAAGATGGGTGAAAAAAAGACCAGGCAGTGGAATTTATCCAATCAGAGGAGCAAAAAGGAAAAAATAATGAAAAACAATGAAGATAGTGTAAGGGACTCATGGGATACCATCAAACCAATCGATATTCACTTTATGGAGGCCCTAGAAAAGGAAGAAAGAGGTAGAAAACTCATTTGAAGGAAAAATAGAAGAAAGCTTCCCTAACCTGTAGAAGGCAGAGACATCAGATCCAGAAAGCCCAGAGTTCCAAATAAGGTAAACCTAAAGAGACCCACACCAAGACACACAATTAAATTGTCAAAAGCTAAAGGCAACAAGACAATCTTAAAGGTAGTAAGAAAAAAACAACTTCTAATGTACAAGGAAACCCTCATAAGACTATCAGATTTTTTCAGCAGAAAAAATTGTTTCAACAGAAACATACTGAGAGAAAACCACTGCCAACCAAGAATACTCCAACTGGAAAATTGTTCTTTAAAAATGGATAAAGAGTTTTCCATACAGACAAAAGCTGAGGGAATTCATCACCATTAGACCAGTCTTATAAGAATTATTAAAGGGATTTCCACAAGCTGAAACAACAGAATGTCAATTAGTAACAGGAAAAATATATGAAAATATAAATCTTAACAATAAAGGTAAATATATAAATTTAGAATACTCCAATGTTGTAATGGTGGTGAGTCAATTGCTTATAAATTTAATATGAAGGTTAAAAGACAAAAGTAGTAAGAATAACAATAATTTTTAATGGATATACAGGATAAAGAGAGGTAATGGTAACATTAAAAACATAAAAGGTGGGAGAGGACAGTAAAAATGTAGAAGTTTAGGATATGTTCAAACTTAAGCTGTTATTAACTTAAAATAGACATATAAATATGTTTTATGTAAGCTTCATGGTAACCACAAAGCAAAAATTTATGGTATATACACAAAAGATGATGAGTAAGGAATCTAAGCATACTAGAGAAAATCGCAAATTACAAAGGAAGAGAGCAAGAGAGAAAAAAGGTACAACTAGAAAACAATTAACAAACTGCCAATACTTACATACTCTTAATAATTACATTAAATGTAAATACACTAAATTCTCCAATCAAAGCAGAGTGGATGAATGGATTAAAAAGCAAGACCCAACTATATGCTGTCTACAAGAGACACTTTAGTTGTAAGGACACAGACTGGAAGTGAAAGGATGAAAAATATATTCCATGCAAATGGAAGCCAAAAGAAAGCAGGCAGGGGTAGTTACTCTTATATCAGACAAAACAGACTTTAAACACTGTAATAAGAGACAAAGAAAGTCCTGATGTAATGACAAAGGGGTAAATTCCACAAAAGAATCAATCCCAGGAGAGGATGCAACAATTGTTAATATGTATTCACCCATCATAGGGGTGTGTGTGTGTGTGTGTGTGTGTGTGTGTGTGTGTATACACACACACACATATCAAATATTAACAGACCTAAATGAAGAAATAGACAGCAATACAATAATATAGGGGACTTCAACACACCACTTTTATCAATGGATAGATCATCCAGACTGAAAAATCAATATGGAAACATTGGACTTAAATGCCACATTAGACCAGATGGACTTGACATTTCTAGAACATTCTGCCCAAAAGCAGTAGAATACACATTATTTTCAAGCGCATATGGAACATTCTCTAAGATAGATCATATCTTGGGTTCAAAACAAGTCTCAATAAATAAGAAGACTGAAATCATACTAACCATCTTTTATAATCATAAGATAGTATGAAACTAGAAATCAATTATAAGAAAAAAATGGAAAATTCACAAATATATAGACAATACAAAGTCGGCTCCTGAACAACCAGTGGGTTGAAGAAAACAAAAGAGAAATCAAAAAATATCTTGAGATACTTGAAAATGGAAATAAAACATACCAAAATTTATGAGATTCAACAAAGGTGGTTCTAAGAGGAAAGTTCATAATAATAAAACACCTACATTAAGAGAAAAAGAAACTCAAATGAACAATCTAACTTCATATCACAAGGAGATAAAAAAAAAAAAAAAAACAAATGAAACCCAAAGTTAATAGAAGGAAGGACATATCAAACACCAGAGCGGAAATAATTGAAATCGAGATTTAAAAAGATAATAGAAAAGATGAAACTAGGTGCGAGGAGCAAGATGGTGGAGCAATAGGAGACCTAAATTTCATCTGGTCCCAAGAATTCATCTAGATAGATATTGAACCATTCTGAACACCTACAAACTCAACAGGAGATCGAGGAAAAGAATAGCAGCAATTCTATGGACAGAAAAGCGACCACTTTCTGGAAGGTAGGATATGCAGAGAAGAGAATCCGAGGTGATATTCGGGAAGATAGACCACAGGGAGAGGGAACCTCTGTCAGCTGGCTATTGGCAAGTGATAGAGCTGTGAAGCATAAAATTGGAACTTTTAGAAGTCTGCTCTGCTAGGGACGTCGCTCGAATGGCTTAGTGGGGGTTGGTATCCTCGCTGGGACAGTGTGGTCTCAGGACCCTCGGGGTCACAGAAAGACCGGGGGTGCCTGAGTGTGGCAGAGCTCCCAGGTATTGGAGTGGGGAAGCTGGCTGCAGAGATGGAGCCGAGGAGTGGGCTCTCAGCTAGGGGTTGCCATAAACCGTGATCTGCAGCACAGTCAGGCCACTGCTCCTCCAGCAGGGATCCAACAAGCAGCAGATCTGGGGAGACTCCCCTTCCTCCCCCAGGAGGAGCGGCGTGGGAGCGCACCGCAGGGATCTGCTAGGTTTGGAGACTCCACACGGGGTCATGTGCCAGAATTAGAAATGCTCAGTCATAGGCTGGGTGAGCATGGAGTGCTGCCGGAGACTGGGGAGACAGGAGTGATTGACTGCTTTTCTCTGGTGGCTCACTGAGGAATGGAGGCTGAATTCTCTGCTCCTCTGGGGCAGAGGTTGGGAGGTCGCCATTTTCTCTTTCGTCCTCCAAAGCTGTATGTAAAGCTTGCTGGGAACAAAAGCTCCCAAGAGAAAACCTGAGCACATTACTTAGCCCGACCCCAGCAAGGGCGGAGCAATTCTGCCTCCGGCAAAGACATTTGGGAACCACGGCAACAGGCCCCTCCCCCAAGAAGATCAGCAAGAACAGCCAGCAAGCCAAGACCAAGTTTACTGATCAATGAGAATGGCAGAACACCAGCACTAGGGGAATATAGCACATAGAATTTGTGGCTTTTTTCCCCCCTTAATTCTTTAGTCTTTTAAAGTTAAATTTTTCTTTTTCTTTTTTTTTCTTTTTCTATTTTTTAATTTTTTTTTCCTTTTTTCAACAAACATCAATCCCTTTTTAAAAA